>NW_026606068.1:4095000-4395000 GCF_029834395.1 Sorex fumeus | reverse complement strand
GTGTTCTGAGCCTGCTCTGCTGAGCCACCGCACGGGGCTGCTCTTGTCAGGCCCAGCACCCGACGTGGCTCCTTCACCTTCCTGCTGACTGGGCCGGGCAAAGCAGGCTCACCTGAGCTGCGCGGAGCCCAGCCCGGGGGTCCCCTCCCTTCACTCCCCCCAATCATCAGGGGGCTTCATGATCTGGTACGGGGTGTGGTGGGCTGCAGGCTCCGGAAGCAGAGGGAACCCAGGGACCCCCCCGAATGGTGATGTAGAAGCAACCTGTGTCTCTGCCGCTAGTGCTCTCTGCGAGTGGGCCCCCAACCCCCAGGCTCTGGCTCCCCTCCCCGCCTCTCTCCTGCCCTTTGCCTGGTGCTGCCTCCTCCCTCCTCACCCCTGCCCAGAAGCCAGAGTGACCTCACAGGACAAACCGGGGCCAGAGAGAAACGAACGGGCAGAGCTCACGGTCTGCTTGCAGGGGGGCCGCAGCAGAGCCCCCGCTTGGGCCCCAGCACCTCTGAGCCATAATACCCCCCCGAGCACCACTGGGTACCCCCCAAAGCACAGCCACTTCACACGGCAATGGTTTCCATGTCCGTCCAGAGACCCAGCGCCTGGGGCCGGAGCCATAGGGCAGCCCCACTGGGCGTTTGCCTCACACGCGGCTGACCTGGGTTCGATCCCCAGCATCCCATATGGTCCCCTGAGCCCCACCAGGATTTAAAGCTTGAGAGCAGAGCCAGGAGCGAACCCTGAGCATCACAAGGTGTGACCCCCCAAAAGATGCAAAACCCCCACCTTCCTCTCCTGCCCGTGCCCCGGGGGGCTCGGCCTCTCCCTTCTCAGCTTCTGTCGCCCTCAGCCCGGCTCGGTTAGTCTGTCTGGGGGCTGCTCACTCCCACCCTTCCTTCCTCTCCTCTCTCTTCTCATCCTTCAGGTTACCCTGGGCAGGCCCTGGCCCCCTGGAAAGGCGCCCCTGCCCCATCTGCTTCCTGCCTCGTGGCTGCTCTGTGTCCAGCGGCAGTGCCCGAGACCCCCGGCCCCCTCGCCACTCTGCAGTGTGTTCAAATCCTGCTCTCCTGCCAGCCTGCATAGAAGGTGCCTCGGAAAGAGACTTGGGTGCCAGACGCTCCTTTGGGCGCTGCCCGTAGGGCCTGGAGGGTCAAGGCAGGAAGTGGGGTGTGGGCCCCAGACATCTCCCCCCCACCCCCCTCCCCCCAACACAGGCTGAGCACCAGGGGCTCCAGGGTGGCATCTCCGGGTAGGGGAGGGCCGTGGGCAGAACTGAGGGAGGAGGCAGGCGACGATGGGAGTTTCTGGGCAGGTGGGGGCAGTGTCCGAGAGGTGGGGAGCAGTGCCCAGGAGGGGGGGGCAGTGCCCGGGAAGGCCTGGCATCCACCCACCTGGCATGGGCAGGGCATCCAAGCTGTGGGCCAAGGCAGGTTGTTGAGCTGCTCTCTGCAGAGGAGGAAAGAACTTGGGTCAGTTTATTTTCAGGGGTGACATAGCACCCCCCCACCCTCTCGGCCGCCTCCTGTGCCTGCAGACTACAACTGGGAGGGAGGTCACACACAGAGCTCACCCCACCCACAGAGGCACCACAGGCGGCTTCGCCTCACCCCTACCTCACTGGGGCCCTCTTGGGCCCAGCTCTGTGGGTCCCCGCACCCAGCCTGCCCTACCCCTCAGCACTGGCCACATTTCCTGTGCCCCCCGGACCCTGGCAGTCAGCCCTTCCTGGGCACGAGCACTGCCCCAGATTGCGTGGGGGGCAGGGGGAGGCCCAGAGCCCCAGAGGATGCTGAAAGGCCACACAGGGAGCTGAGACCCCCCCAGCCCCTACTCCTGAAGCAGAGGGCGGGGACAGAGGGGGGCAGAAGGGCCCTGCAGGGCGTGAGATTTCACGGGAACACGGGGCGGGGCGTCACCCCAGGAGTGAGGAGCAGAAGTGTGATGATTTTCCCACACTCCCCCCTGCAGGCGCTGGGCCACAGCCGGAGGGGCGCCCACCTCCACCCCGCCCCAAAGCCTCTGAGGACAGGGCGGCCCAGAGCAGGCCTCAGGGGGCAGCTGGTGGCCGGGTCAGGGCCACAGAGACAGGCCCGGGACGAGGAGGCTCAGAGCTGTGTAATGAGGGGCTGCGGCTGCTGGAAAGTTCCAGAAACTGCCCCAGCCCTTAGCCACATGTCCAGGAGCAGGACGGCAGGACGGCAGGGTGGGGCAGGCAGGCCCTGGGGAGGTCGGTGTTGGGTGGGGGCTGGTGGGAAGGGGCAGAGGGGGGTGCTGAGGGGTGGGGCAGGCTGGGGTGCGGGGATCCACAGCCGGGCCTGGGAGGGCCCCAGCGAGGTAGGGCTGAGGCAGGGAGGGAACTGCCCTGCCCTCCTCACCCACACTGCTATCTCCACTCTGGCCCCTAGGGGGCGCACCACGCCACCCTGGACCCGGCCAGGACCCCTGGAAACGTCAAACAAACATACACTGCCCTCCCGTCGTTCATCCATTTGCTGGAGCGGGCCCAGTAACGTCTCCATTGTGAGACTTCTTGTTCCTGTGTTTGGCATATTGAATATGCCACGGGTAGCTTGCCAGGCTCTCCGAGAGGGGCCTGGAAACATCACTTTTTCTTTTGATTTTTTAAAATTTTTTTAAATTTATTTTTCTTTTTTTATTAGTGAAACACCATGAGGTACAGTTATAGACTTACAAATTTTGTGCTTGGGTTTCAGTTATACAATGAACAAGTACCCATCCCTCCACCAGTGCATCCACCACCACGGGTCCCAGAATCCCTCCCACCCCCCATCCCCTCCATCCCGCCCTGCCTCTGTGGCAGGGCATTCCCCCTTGTTCTCTCTCTCTTCTTTTGGGTCCTGTGTTTTGCAAGAGAGGCATTGAGTGGCAGTCTTGTTTGGTCTATAGACTACTTTTAGCATGCTTCTCCCACCCTGGGAGGGTCTTCCCAACACCCTTTATTTGGTGCTCTCTTCTCTATCTGAGCTTCCTTTTCCCCTAGCACATGTGGCTGGCCTCCAAGTCATGGAGCAAAATTCCTGGTACTAATCTCAGCCATTCCTGGGTGTTAGTCTCCCATTTTGTTGCTTTATGTTCCTCAGATGAATGCAATCTTTCTGTGTCTATCCCGCTCTTTCTGACTCATTTCGCTTAACATGATACTTTCCATGTTGTGCCACTTGTATGTAAATTTCATGACTTCATCTTTTCTAACAGCTGCATAGTACTCCATTGTCTAAATGTACCAAAGCTTCTTTAACCAGTCATCTGTTCTCGGGCATTCAGGTTTCTTCCAGTTTCTGGCTATTGTAAAGAGTGCTGCAATGAACAAACAAGTGCAGATGTCACTTCGACTACACATTTTTGCCTCTCTGGGATATATTCCCAGGAGTACTATAGCTGGGTCGAATGGGAGATCAAATTCTAATTTTTTGAGAGTCGTCCATACTGTCTTCCAAAAGGGCCGAACCAGTCGGCATTCCCACCAGCAGTGAAGGAGGGTCCCTTTCTCGCCACATCCGCGCCAGCATCGGTTGCTTTTGTTCTTGTGGATGGACATCGCTTTTTCTTAATTTTGTTACTGAAACAACTGGGAGTCAGCAAGGGCGGAGTAAGTTAGATGAGAAGAGACTCAGCTAGACTCCCGCATCTGGGGGGCGAGAACAAGGGGGTGGGCTGGACACGGGGTGGAGGCCATGGGCGGGGCCATGAGACTGGACACCGGGTGGGGACCATGGGGCGGACGGGCTGTTTTACAGAGTGGCAGGTGACCGGCTGCTCTGACAAGGTGAGACCCTTTGAAACAAAGCAGCTGGAAATGAGAGGGGCGCCCGGCCGGCCGTGTGGGAAAGGGACGCGTAGGAGTGTGTGGAGGGGGTGGAGGGACAGTGTGCCGGACCATGCAGGGGCAGGAGCATGGGGGGAGTGGGGTGCAGCAGATGCAAAGGTCCTGAGGCAGGATGGGCTTAGTGAGTTGGAGGCATGCATGGCCAGTGGGGGAGAATGCAGGTGTGCGGGGAGGGGTGAGGGAGGTGGGGAGAGTCGGGGGCATGGAGGGAGGGCGGGGGTTCAGGGGAGGTGGGGAGCGTGGTCAGGGCGGAAGAAGCGTGGGGAGGAAACGGCATACCGTAGGGGGCTCGTTGATTATCGATCATCGAGGGAGCTTGAACGTGGAGTTCTGAGAGTCAGCCTGCCTCAGGGGCCGCTCTGCCTCCGTGCTCCAGGGAGGACTGAATTCCCGGCTTCTCCCTGTCAAGGCCACGGGGACCCACCAGCGGGAGCCCCTCCTCTGCTCCCCCGCTCTGGTCCACGGGGGAGGGCGGGGGGGTCGGTGCTGTTAGTTTTGGGGGCCACGCCTGGTGTTCCTTGGGCTGACTCCTGCTCAGTGGGCGGGACCCGGCTGGCCATCTGCGTGCCCGGCCAGGCCCCAGGCCCTGAGGCACACACACGTGCTGGGGGCGGCAGAGCCTCTGCATCGCCCCGACTGCCAGCTGCCCCTTCGTTTTGTCCAAGTGGGAATCTCTGTGCCTGGCCTTGCCGTGACCCCGACAGACACACTTACACAAACAAAATCAGAAAGGAAAGCAGGTTTGACCTCACACGAAGCACAGAGCCAGGGGTTCCTGAGTCCGAGAGACTTGGAACCCCGGCCCTGCTTTCAGCTGCATCATATACTGTTTTATTTTCCTTTTTTGGGCAATGCTCAGGGGTTACTCCTGGCTTTGCACTCAGGAATCACTCCTGGCCGTGCTCAGGGGACCCTGTGGAGTGCCGGGGATCGACCCTGGGTCGAACGTGTACAGGGCAAAGGCCCTCCCCGCTATCTGATCGCTCTGGTCCCTACATTTTATACTGTTACAGATGCACAGCACAAGAGTCACCTGGCGGCTTTTCACAATTGGCACATTCTTAATAAGGCGAAGCAGGTGGACAGAAGCCAAGGGAGCGGTCAAGACATCCCGTTTCCAAGGCTAGGCACGCTTTGACCCGTACCCGGTGACTACGTTCTTTGACTTTTTGCCATCAATGCTGGGCGGTCAGAATGACGTCAGCCCTCCTGGCTACGCGCTGCCTATTTTCACGGGGAGGGGTGCTTTCCTGTCCCAATTTCATCCTTAGGATCTAACAGAAATGGGGTGCTGGAACATTCTGTGCTGGTTAGAGGTCAGATACACCAGATGGTGTGGAAAAAGGGCCTGTCATTGAGCACTGAGATTTATGAGTCTCTTGGTCAGTGCCCAGGGCCCTAGTCAAAGGCATTGTCAGATTATCAGAGCAGAGAAGGCCACACAGAGGACCACTGCGACCCATCCCAGGGGGCCAGCGGCTGTGGCAGACATCACAAATCGATCCCAGAGCTCAGACATCACAAATCGATCCCAGAGCTCTCCACTGTGTCCTGGAGGGCCACGTGGGGTGGCTCCTACGAGGACGACAATTTGTTATTTGTTTGGTTTTGAGGTCAGACCTGGCGGTGCCCAGGGCTTACGCCTGAGTCTGCTCCCAGGGGTCCTCCTGGCAGGGCTCTGGGGACCACGTGTGCTGGGGATGGAACCCGGGTCGGCCACGTGCAAGGCCGGCGCACTAGCCTGGGGCTCCTGTCCTGCTCGGCATTTCTGAGGCAGGGCAGGCTGACTGGGGGCTCAGTCCTTGTACCCGGATTTATAAGGCGACACAGTTCCGGAAACGAGCTGTCCCAGCTCCCCGGCCTTGCGGAGTCACACGGCTCAGGGGGTTGTTGCCTGACAAGGGCACCCACTGATTAATGAGTTGGAAGGAAAGCCCCACCTGGAGTGTCCTGGACACAGGTTGTCAGTCAGGTATGGGCCAGGGAACGAACAGTAACCAGAGGGAAGGGACCACCAGAGGCGTGAGCGGGAGGAAGGGGGGTGCGGAGGTGCAGGGGGCCCCGGTAACCACTCTCCGGCCCGCGGAGGTGGCCCGAGGATTGATCCGATGGTGCAAGGAGGGACCAACCGAATGAACACGAGACACAAGAGACAGAGTACAGTTTAGAAACAGAGAGAAAAAGGGACAGGCTTTATTGAGGGATACAGGCTGTTTATATAGGGTCCGGGCAGCTCAGTCAGGAGCAGAGGCAATATAACCATATATGGTAAGGTCAGCAACAAGAGCTTTACCTAACATTCAAGGTAGACATTTGCACATCAAAGGGTCTTGTGGCAGTAGGTGCATCCTGAGCTTTACATTTGTATATCAAAGGGTCTTAGGGAGTAGATGCATCCTGGAGGTTACTATAGATAAGGCCAGATAAGCTGTCAGCCTGATGTGTGGCTATAGATCAGGTATCTGCTGAGATCAGGAAGTCCTGGGAGACTGTCACCAATGTCTGTCCCAAGCAGTTCCTAACATGTTAACCATGGCCAGGGTCTATGAGAGGGCTCTGGGCTTCCCACACGGAGGAGAGCACTTTTTTTTTCGGGTCATACCTAACGATGCCCAGGGGTTACTCCTGGCTCATGCACTCAGGAATTACTCCTGGCAGTGCTCAGGGGACCATATGGGATGATGGGGATTGAACCTGGGTCAGCTGCGTGCAAGGCAAATGCCCTCCCGGTGGTCCTATCGGGGCGGAGCACTTTGGCTTGTAACCAGCCTTGGACTGCTGCAGGTGCTCCCACCCCTAGCCAGTCATGTGGATTCATCTCCCAGCTCCTGTGGGCATTGGACATCTGCTTGCCGGACACCCCTGGGGCCAGAACCCTGGACTCTGGGTCTGTCTGGAGCCCCAGCAAGGCAGAAGAGTGGAGTAGACACGTGCTCGACCCTGGCCTCAGTTTCCCCCTACATCATGGACTTCCTGTTTGCCCGAGGAGGGCCTGGGGAGCCCCCAGCCTCTCTCCACTGTGTGTCGATCTGCAAAGGAGCTTTGGCCCCTGCTGGCCCTGGTGCCTGACCTCTCTGAGCTCCAGTGGGAGGGGCGTGTTCATCTTCTAGGGATCATTAACCCTTAACAGCATCTCCTGAGAGCTGGGGGTGGGCTGGAAGTGGGGGGGGGGTGCTGACCGCTAGTGAGCTGAGTCTCCTCACGGGCGTCTCTCCCAGGCCAGTGGATGCTGGTGCTGACTCTCCCTTTCTGCCCCCCGTGTCAGCCAGGTGCCTCCTTCCAGGCTGTCCTCTGGGGCCCTGGGCTGTGGGCAGTGGCAGGGAGGCCTGGCGGTGTTCCCCACCTTCCTGGGAAGGGGATCCCTGCTTCCCCGCTGTCTCAGGGACAAGCCGCCACCCCCCAGGAAGGCTGGTGCTCAGAAGGGCTGGGAGAGGGTTTCATCCTGCCACCTGCCGCCAATGGCAGGGCCCCAGAGGCATCCGGCAAAGCGGGCCTGGCACCTGGGGTTCAGAGGGCCTGGCTGGCAGGTCCGGTCCGCGGCAGGTGAAGGCAACGGAGCTGGGCCCAGTGGCCATCACAGCTGGTCCTGGGGTTCGCGTCTCTGTCTTGTTTGATTTTGGGCCCGCCGTGGTGGTACTCGGGGTTTACTCCTGGCTCTGTTCTTGGGTTACTCCAAGCTCGAGCTCAAATTTGGAGTGCTGGGCTGCCCAGGCCAGCTGTCTTTGCCCGCTGTTCTCTCTGTCCAGCCCCTAGAAGGCACAGAGCTGTCTGGCTGCCCTGCTTCACTGTGAGAGCCACAGTGCCACTGCGGGGTGATACGGAACCCCCCCCCCCAATTCCGGCCTTTGGGGAAGTCACACTTGCAGTTAGATGGAGAGGTCCAACGTGGTCACATCTGTGCCCAGGACCTCCGCACAGGCCAGCTGCTGGGCCCGTGGGGGCGAATAGTCCAGTTGCTGGACTCCTGGGGGCGAATGGTACAATTGCTGGGCCCAGGGGCCTCGAGAGCCTCCGATGCCAGTTCAGTCCCGGGGCTGCTGCCAAGTGCACCTTGAAAAGCTTTTTGGTTCTCAGGGCTTGGGGCTGTGGGAATCAGCGGGGCCTGTCCACTAGCCGAGCCTGGGCAGGCACCAGGCCAAGCACTTTCCCTGGATTAATAGAATAACCCCTCCCAACAGCGCTAGGAGGCAGCTTCTAAGTTCCTAGCTTTATTGAAAAATAAAAAGGGGTCTGGGCACAGAGAGGTCAAGTAAGTGGCCAAAGGACACCCAGCTTGTGAGTGGCAGACTTGCCTGGGGCTGGGGTCCGGGCAACTCCTGGTGGTGGATGCTGGAGCCGGAGGGGGCAGGGGAGACCTGGTTGCCCCAAAGGGGGTCAACGCCAGGACCCGCCCCTGCCGCGCTGGGCCAGTCTGCGGTAGCCAGACTGTGGAGACGGGAAGGTGCCAGCAGGGACCGGGAGGGGGAGGGGAGCAGTGGACATGGGCGGGGGGGGGGGGGGCAGAAAACTGAGGCTGAGTGGGCTGAGGGCCGGCCAGTGGTGACCGGCCAGTGGTGACCGGCTGCTACTGTCTGCTTATCTGCCTCTCTCCTCTTAACATCCGGGGACCCTGGGCTCAACACGGAGGGAAGAAAGTCTCCCCCCTCCCCCCCAGCTTACTCGGGCTGGGGGCCTTTCTGTTAGGAGAGGAGCTCTCTTCCCCTCTTTTCTTCCTCTCTTTTTTTGTCTCTTCCTCTCCCTTTCTTTCTCTTTTCCCTCCCCTCCCCTCCCTTCCCCTCCCCCCGCCCTCCCTCCCTAGGTCTGTTTGGGGCCCCCCCTTGCTGGTGTTGGTGGCTAGACAGAGGGGCGGCAGGAGGCGCCTGGCCGTGCAGGGCTGGGTGCTGCTGTTCCATGCGCTCCTGCTCCGGGGCGGGAGGTCAGATCTCCCAGCTCCTGCTCTAAAGAGATGGTGCTCGATGCTCAGTGCTCAATGACCAGGCTGGGGAGACAGCACAGGGGGATGCAGACGACCGACCCGGGGCCCCACCTGCTCCCCTCAGCATTGCCAGGAGTGATCCCTCAGCATCCCTAAAGCCAAGAAAGGGAGTGAGGAAACTCCGGGATGGGGGGGGGCGGGGTCCCCCCAGCTCCCCCAGCGGGCCTGGCTCTCCCCGCCCGCCCCAGGGCTGAACTCCAGCCGGAGAGCCTCAGCCCAGCCTCGGCGGAGCCTCAGAGCACGCAGAGCCGCTGACAGATGAAGTCTTTATTATGATGGTTTTATTTGGGGGCGTGTGCTGGGGCCCGGGCAGCCGCTGGAATGGTCGCCCCCCCCTCACCTCCCGCTCATGAATATTCCAGGCGGGGCCCCCTCGCACTTTGCAGTCCTGAATTATTTATGCGGGAAATAAAGAAAGCTTCATGAATAATGAAGAATCCTGCCCGCTCATCTGCATCCCGTGCTCCCACCCGCCCAGGTGAGGAGGACTCAGCTCTCACGTGGGGGAGCAGCTGAGAGCAGCGTGCGTGGTGTGTGTGTGTGTGTGTGTGTGTGTGTGTGTGTGTGTGTGTGTGTGTGTGTGTGTGATGGGTCTACGGACAGGGGCGTACCCCGGAAGGCCTCTGCACTCACAGCTGGATCATGGGGCTGTCACCCCCCAGCTGCCACCGGAAGGAGGACTGACAGGGAGGAAACCTCGGTGATATCCAACAGGATCGGGGACCGCCGACAGACTCGGGTGAAATTCAGCTGCAGCCACACTCGTGTCTGAGCGAGGGGACGATGGCATAGTGGATTTTCCTCCCCCAACCCCGTCCTTTTAGAGTTCAAGAAATTCTGGGATGTACCTGTGTCAACTCTTGGCGTGCCAGATGCTGTTTATAAGCCTTGGGAGAGGGCGTGCGGGTGGGGGGGCGGTGGGTGGGAGGTGGGGGTTCCCAGCTGCATGGGGAGGCCAGGAAGCCTGCCCGCCCGCCCTCCCTGCCCTCCTTCCCTTCGACGGCATCTTGCAGGCTGCGTCTCCAGCCTCCCGGCCCCCTTGTGAAGCGGCGTGAGGGAGCAGACGCTTTGCAGAGACTGGGCGAGCCTTATGTGGTCTGCAAGCTGGCGCGGAGGAGGGCCTGCC
Source organism: Sorex fumeus (assembly GCF_029834395.1). Taxonomy (NCBI): domain Eukaryota; kingdom Metazoa; phylum Chordata; class Mammalia; order Eulipotyphla; family Soricidae; genus Sorex; species Sorex fumeus. The sequence goes on along the minus strand of NW_026606068.1, from coordinate 4,385,058 downwards.
ACGGGTACCCCCTTCTCGGCTGTGCAGCTCAGGCTCTGTCTGTGGTCAGCCTCGCCGCCCTGTCCAGAAGGGAGGTCATTCTCTCCTTGCCCATGCCGTGGGGGCAGTGCACATGTGCTGTCAACCTGGCCACTGAATTTTAAAAAGCTCAGCTGGGAAGCTCCCCTGGTCCCCAACGAAACAGAATTACTAGAGGGACTTTCAAAAAAATTGCTTCTAGGGGCTGGAGCGACAGTCTGGCAGGTAGGGCGTTTGCTTTGCACATGGCTGACCCGGGTTCGATTCCCAGCATCCCATATTTTCCCCTGAGCCCCACCAGGAGTGATTCCCGAGTGTAGAGCCAGGAGTAACCCCTGAGCATCGCCAGGTATGACTCAAAAAGCAAATAAAAATTGCTTCTACAGGGCTGGAGCGATAGCACAGCGGGTAGGGCATTTGCCTTGCACGCGGCCGACCTGTGTTCGCTTCCCAGCATCCCATGTGGTCCCCTGAGCACTTCCAGGGGGTAATTCCTGAGTGCAGAGCCAGGAGTGACCCCTGTGCATTGCCAGGTGTGACCCAAAAAGCAAAAAAAAATTGCTTCTAGGTCAGGAGAGGGAGTCCAGTGATGAAGGTGCTCACCTCGCTTGCAGTGGGTCCTAGCTCAATCCCCGGCACCCCAGAGGGTCCCCTGAGCCCCGCCAGGAGTGATCCCTGAGCACAGAGCCAGGAGGAAGCCCTGAGCACAGCCAGATGTGGCCCCAAACTGAAGAAGTCCTACAGATGACGGCAGAGACCAGCGACCGCATGGGTAGTGGGGAGCCCCTGAGTGAGTGTGGGGTGGGGGTCGCCTCCTCTCATGTGGGCACCACTTCAGAATGAAGCAAATGCTGGGGAAGGGGTCACGGGTGGGACGACCCTCCGTCTTGTTTCTTATACCTTTGGCTGCTTCCATCATGGGGTCGAAATTAAAAGCAATTGGGTGGGGGGTGCACTGTGAGTGTGTGTGTGTGCTGTGTGAGAGTATGCCTGTATGTGTGTATGCCTGTATGAGAGTGTGAACTGTGAGTGTGTGTGTGTACTGTGTGAGAGTGTGTGTGCTGTGAGTGTGAAAGTGTGTGTGTGCTGTGAGTATGAGTGTGTGCTGTGTGAGTGTGAGAGTGTGTGTGCTGTGTGTGTGAGTGTGGGTGATTGTGTGTGTGTGCCAGTGTGAGTGTATAACTGTGTTGTGAGAGCGTGCCAGTGTGTGTGTGTGTGTTGTGTGTATTGGTGCTGTGTATGAGTGTGTGGTGTACTTTGTGCGAGAGTGTGTGAGTCTATGCTGTGTGCTGTGTGTGTGAGTTTATGGCGTGTGCTATGTGTGTGTGTGTGTGAGTGAGTGCATGGCACGTGCTGTGTGTGTGTGTTGTGTGTGTATGTGAGTTCAGGGTGTGTGTGTAAGTATGTGAGTGTATGTTGTGTGAGTGAGTGCATGGCGTGTGCTGTGTGTGAGTGTGAGTGTGGCCGTTCTGTTCAGTGTCAGTGTGAGTGTATAACTGTGTTGTGAGAGCATGCCAGTGTGTGTGTGTTGTGTGTATGTGTGTTGTGTGTATTGGTGCTGTGCATGAGTGTGTGGTATATGTTGTGTGAGAGTGTGTGAGTGTATGCTGTGTGCTGTGTGTGTGTGAGTTTATGGCGTGTGCTATGTGTGTGTGTGAGTGAGTGCATGGCACGTGCTGTGTGTGAGTGTGTTGTGTGTGTATGTGAGTTCAGGGTGTGTGTGTATATATGTGAGTGTATGTTGTGTGAGTGAGTGCATGGCGTGTGCTGTGTGTGTGAGTGTGTGAGTGCATGAGTGTGCTGTGCGTGAGTGTGAGTGCGGCCGTTCTGTTCAGTGCTCGCAGTGCCGGCGGCCAGCCGCAACCCCTGGGACGCAGACTCAGATCTGCCGCCGCCTGGCCCCAGGCTCTGTTCCGTATCAAAGCAAAGACAGCTTTGGGGGGGGGCTAATGAGGGGGAATCGCCCGTCGCCCACCCGCCCTCCGGCTCTGCTCGCTGCACTGCCCGCCCCTCGTTCCCACGGGAAGGGCCGGAGCCCCCTCGGCTTCCAGCCGGGCTGGAATATTAAGTGCCCACCATAAGGGTCAGCAGCTGGTGTGAGGTGCTAAGAGGAGTGATGTGTGACCCCACGACCCAGCCCACTCCTCAAGAGGAAGCAGATAAATGACCATCGTGCGTTTATGCTACAGAGGCCCGGGATAAGGGGGACGAGTCTCGGCTCACGCAGCTCACAACGGATTATTCATTGAGGGAAGAGGTGGGGGCCTGGGAGAGCCAGTTGCCGGGCAGTGTCTGGGGCCCAGGGATCCGACACTGTGTGTAGGTTTGGGGGGCGGAGGGAGGAGCAAGGGGAGGACTCAGTGGGACCCACTTACCTGCTTCTGGGCATCTCACCGCTTGTTCCTATGCCTCCCTCTTCCCTCCCCCTCTCCTCCCTCCTTGCTGCTGCCCTTCCTCCTCCTCTCCCTCCTCTCTCTGCTCCTCCCTCTCTCCCTCCTCCCCCTTCCTCCTCTCCCTCCTCTCTCTGTTCCTCCCTCTCTCCCTCCTCCCCCTTCCTCCTCTCTCTCCTCTCTCTGCTCCTCCCTCTCTCCCTCCTCCCCCTTCCTCCTCTCCCTCCTCTCTCTGCTCCTCCCTCTCTCCCTCCTCCCCCTTCCTCCTCTCCCTCCTCTCTCTGCTCCTCCCTCTCTCCCTCCTCCCCCTTCCTCCTCTCCCTCCTCTCTCTGCTCCTCCCTCTCTCCCTCCTCCCCTTCCTCCTCTCCCTCCTCTCTCTGTTCCTCCCTCTCTCCCTCTTCCCCCTTCCTTCTCTCGCTCCTCCCTCCTGCTCCTCCCTCTCTCCTTCTCTCTCTCCTTCCTCCCTCCTGGCTCTCTCTCCCTCCTCCTCCTCTCTTCCCGTCCTGTTTCTCTGGGGACAGGCTGGGACCACAGGCTGGTTCCTCACGGGTAGCCTGCCATCCCGGGTGGCCCAGCCGCTTGCTTCCTGCCATCTTCCATCAGGAGCAGCCACCCTTGTCCCTTCAGCAGCGCCAAGCTCCTGCCATGGGCCAGAGTATACCCAGCGCCCCACCCCGCCGAGCCGGAGAGGACAGAACATGTGGGAGGCACCTGCCATCATGGTGGCCGGGCAGGGACGTCCTTTCTCCCAGGAGCTCACAGTCCACCTGAAGGTGTCCTCAGCCCTTCCCACCTGCGACCCCTTTTCACCTGAAAAATTCCTGTGCCAGCCACAAAAAAAAAAATACAGTGCATATGGGTATCATCAGAATAGGCTTCTAAATCCAACACTCATCGGTGATGAGCCATAAATTTTAAAGTTATTTTGTTTCTTTCTGGGTCACACTCAGCGGGACTCAGGGGTTACTCCTGGCTCTGTGCTCAGGAATCACTCCTAGCGGTGCTCGGGGGACCCTATGGGATGCTGGGGGTTGAACCCGGGGTCTGCTGCGTGCAAGGCAAACGCCCTACTTGCTGTGCTAGCACTCAAAAATTCATTTTAAAGGGATTTTGGAAAACATTCTGCAACTTGGGGCCAGAGAGAGCGCGAGGAGAGAACAGACGGAGCGAGAGGGAGAGGGAGAGAGAGAAGAGAGAGAGTAGCCCAAGTTCAGGGTTCAAGCACAGGCTTTGCCTGCATCAGAGCCCAGCTCGACCCCAGCTCTCCATGGGCCCTGAGCACCACCGGATGCAGCCTGGGGCCCCACAGTACTACCTAGGGTGGCCCGAGGCACTGCAGGGGACCCCCGAAGCACCATGCCCTGGGGGCCTCGCATCAAACTACCAGCCCAGTGGGCCGAGAATCGCCTGGAGGGGTGCCAGGTCCTCCTGCACACATTTGGGACCCTCCCCTTCACCCTTGCTGCATGACCACAAGTGGGGTGACCACCCAGTCTGAGAAGCAGAACCCTGGGGCCTGAAGCTGAAGTGGGGTTCGGTCTACATCCTCTGAACCCCCGGTTCTTCCTCCTTCCTTTGACCCTAGGGTGGGGGAGGCGGGTGGGATAGTGACTCCCCCCGCCCTTCCCGGACCCCTATGGTCTGGGCAGCGGCACGAGGCCAGGGCTCTGCATTCAGAGCCAGGCCACGTGGGATTGACCGCCGTGGCCGAGTTTTGCTTGAGCAGAAGCAGGTTCTTGGACCCAGGCACTGTTCTCGGCGGGGAGAAGCTCACAGAGCTGACTCCCAGCCGGCGAGTCCCAGCCTGGTCCCCACCCCCACCCGGTACCACCGCCTTACCTGGTGGGTCCAACTTCTGGGGAGCTCACCTGGGGGCTACAGCGTGACCTGGGCGTGCTGGGGGTTGGGGGCTGGCCACGGCATCCTGGTGGGAGGGGTTTCTGGCCGCAGAAAGACGGGCCGCCTGGGGTCTGCACCCCACGCAGAGACACACTCTGGGCTGACAAGAGCGAGTGGCAGACAGAGAGGGCCCATCCTCGGGGCCTTGAGTTTGGCAGGGGGACGCGGTCAGCTCCATGGCGGGCCCACTGGTTGGCCAGCTGCCCGTGGAGCCCAGCCGCCGTTCGGGATGTGCGTCCCTGAACTTGGTTGTGCTTCAACAGCTGTCCTGCCTTGGGGGCCCTCTTGGGCCATCTGTCCCCAGGTCCCCTGAACTGGCCGGTGAGGTGAGCCGAGAGCGGAGAGGCCGGCCAGAGGTGTTCACAGCTCTGGAGCGTGATTGCTCTGCTCTCCTGTGCCCCCTTCAGGTCCCAGAAGGAGCGACTGATCCTGGGCCTTAGCCTTGCACGCAGCTGACCAGGGTTCCATCCCTGGCATCCCCAATGGTCTCCCCCCGCCCCCATGCTCACCTGGAGTGATCGGGGGCAGAAATAAGTCCCAAGCACATCCCCCAAACCCATAAAACATTGCTCCTTCAAGTACCAGCACCCCAAACTTCCCGCGAGGTTTGCTCCCGAGAGCCCCAGTGAAGACCCAACCCCCGCTTCCCTCTGTGTGCGACATTCGCTCCTCTCCTGGGGTCCTTTCCTGTCCTGTGGGCCTCGTGGGACCGCCAGTGTGTGCCTCAGCTGGCACCTGGTGTGCCCGGTCACCTCTGTAGGACTCTGTGTCATTGGCGTCTTGTCCTGTGAGTCCAGCCACCCCTGAGTCATCATCGGCGTGTTTTCGAGTGTGGAGCATTAGGAAACAGTCTACGGTACGTGGACCCACAGACCAGGCATCGGGGTCCCTGCGGATCTGACCCTCTGACCACTGGCTCTCATCCTCTCTTACGCTGGGCCAGGCAGTGAGTGGACCATGGGCCGGGCACATGAGGGTTCTCCATGCAACCACACCCTGCAAATGGAACAGAAGTGAAATCTGCTCCCCCTGTTGATGGCTGGAACCCGGGGCCGCCCAGGGGAAGCAGAGCTGTCAGCCTGGCGCTAGGGTGGCAGGCATGGGGGCCCCGGGGTGCGTGGGTCTCAGAGCCTCCTCTCCCCTGACTCACTGTCATGTCCCTGCAAAAACCGTGCCCCCTTTCCCGCCCATTTGGCAAAGCCATCTCCAGCCAGCCATGCTGGTCTCTGCCACCAAAACCATCCTGCTGGCTGGGATTTCTTTTTGAGCTTTAGGGCCAGACTCGGCAGTGCTCAGGGTTTGCTCTGGGTCTGCACTCAGGGTCACTCCTGGCGGGCTCGGGGGACCATTGGGAAGCCGGGGATCGAAACTGGGTTGTCCGTGTGCAAGACCAGTGCCCTCCCTGATGTCCTATCACTCCAGTCTCTTATTTTATTATTTTGCTTCGTTTGGGGCTACGCCCGGCGGTGCTCAGAGACTGCTTCCGGCTCAGTGTTGGGGGAACCATGCGGTGTCGGGGTGAAGACGGGACTTCCAGCATGCAAGATGCTTGCTCAGTCCCCCGAGCTCTCTCCCGGCCCCAGTGTGAGTTTAGACAGTGATGCATCAGGGCGTGAGGAGGGTCCTTGGTCTTTACCTCCAGACATGCCCCTTCCAGGTCTCCTGGTACACTGTGGGCCGTGAGGGACATGGCTCACGGCCTGGCAAGGAACAGGTGTTGAGGAACAAGCAGAAAATGAACCAGGTGGGAGAAACAGTGAGGGGCTGGCCCGAGACCAGTGGACATCAGGTGGGCTGGCCCTGAGGCTGGTGGACATCAGGTGGGCTAGCCTAAGGCCAGTGGACATTGGTGGGCTGGGTCCGAGGTTAGTGGACATCAGGTAGGCTGGCCCCAAGGCTGGTGGACATCAGGTGGACTGGCCTGAGGCCAGTGGACATCAGATGGGCTGGCCCTGAGGCTGGTGGACGTCACGTGGGCTAGGCTAAGGCTGGGTCAGTGGACATCAGGTAGGCTGGCCCCAAGGCTGGTGGACATCAGGTGGGCTGGGCCTGAGGCCAGTGGATATCAGGTAGGCTGGGCCCGAGGCCAGTGGACATCAGGTAGACTGGTCCCAAGGCTGGTGGACATCAGGTGGGTTGGGCCCGAGGCCAGTGGACATCAGGTAGGCTGTCCCCAAGGCTGGTGGACATCAGATGGGCTGGCCCCGAGGCTGGTGGACATCAGGTAGGCTGGCCCCAAGGCTGATAGACATCAGGTGGGCTGGCCCCGAGGCTGATGGACATCAGGTGGGCTGGCCTGAGGCTGGTGGACGTCAGGTGGGCTGGGCCCGAGGCCAGTGGACATCAGGTAGGCTGGCCCCAAGGCTGATGGACATCACGTGGGCTGGCCTGAGGCTGGTGGACGTCAGGTGGGCTGGGCCCGAGGCCAGTGGACATCACTGTCAGGTGGGTTGGCCCGTAGCTTCATTTTATTTCCCCCGGAGCCACCGCTTTTCCAGAACCATCTTTTATTCTCGCACCCTGAGTACTCTCACTGTTGCCCATCTCCTGTCCTGGCAGTCCGGGAGCTTGGAGTTGGACGGGAGTCCCTGGCCTCTGTGGACCATGGTGGGCCCTTGCCCAGCCCAGGGAGGTTCGAGGTTCCCTTGGCCGCGGCTGCTCAGGCTCTGCCTGGCCCCCGGCTTGGCCCTTACCCCTGCGGCCCCGTCAGCTGCTCTAGCGCCAGGTGGGCTTTGCCTCCATGGACTCGTCCCCTCCCTGCCCGGGCTGCTCTCAGGCTCCCTCCGGGCTGGTGGCTGCTGAGCGGCTTCCGGAGCCTCCTGGAACCCTGGTGGTTGGGAAGAGCTCGGCAAGGTGTCTCCGGGGGCCCTGGAAGTGTCCACTGGTGCCCTGGTCTCAGGGGGGTGGACAGTGCTTTCGATCACAGCTCCCAAGTGCCAGGGCTGGGCAGGGGAGTGGAAAATCTTTTGAAATTCCCAATAAATAAATAAAAATAACTTCAAGGGCTTGTCACCATAGAAACCACGGGCTTGGTGAGTCGTCATGGAGATGGGGGTAGGCGCCCTGCCTGGACAGTCAGCATCGGCAGGAAGGGCCCGTGGAGAACCGGCCAGAGGACAAGGACGCACGCCCGCCCGAGTGTGTGAGTGAGTGAGAGTGAGTGTGAGTGTGCGAGTTTGTGAAGGCGAGTGTGTGAAGGTGAGTGTGTGTGCTCGTGTGTAAGGGTGTGAGTGTGCTTGTGTGAGGGTTTGGCTGAAGGCATGTACGAGTGTTGCTCCTGTGTGAGCGTGCGTGTGAGCACGTGCGTGTGTGTTCATGTGTGAGTGTGCAGTTGTATATGTGAGTGTATGAGTGAATGTGAGGCTGCAAGTGTGTGTGACTCTATGTGAGTGTGTGTTTGTGTAGGGATATATGAGTGTGTGAGTGTGTGAGTGTATGTGAGTACGTGTAGGGGTATGTGAGTGTGTGAGTGTGTGTGTGTGTGTGTGTGTGTGTGTGTGTAGAAGCAGAGGGGAGAGCACCTGTCTTCTGGAACTTTCCTCCCGGCGAGCCGCCCCTCTGGCCCTCGGTGGCCGGTGGTGCTGATGGGAGCAGACCCAGCCCTGGTCTTGCTGCCAGCGTGTCGCCATGACAACACCTGGGCGGGCCTGGCAGGGCCTGGAGGGAGTTGCCCGGGTAACGGGGCTCCCTCGCCCCCCCGTTTCTGCCAACCAGTTCTCCCAGCCCTCTCCAGTGTGCTGTGGGCCATCACCATGGAGACCGCTCGTCCTCCCCTCCAGAGCACCCAGCTCCGGGCACCGCCGGGGACACTGGGGGGTGGACCGGGCCTTGTGGCCAGGACGAGGGGAGCAGGGTGGGGCTTGGGAGCTTCCCGAAGTGCCACTCGGAGCTGGTGCTGCCCGCCCAGCCTTCTCCCGCCCGACCCCTGACCCCTCCGGCCCTGAGCCGGCAGCCCTCAGAGTCCTCTGAGAAAGTTCCTTTGAACCAGCTGAGAAGGTTCCTTTGCTGTTCCTTGATCTTGCTAATGCAAACAGATAAATAAAGCGGCAGTTAGCGACCTATTCAGTACCTGGTCTGGGCGCTTTCTTGCGGGGGCACTTCCCCCTGGCCCAGCCCAGAGCTGGCCTTGTGCCCACGGCCCGCTGGCTGCAGGGGCCTCCCCACTGTGCCCTCCATGCCCGGAGCGTCTCCCACTCCCACGGCGGCCCCTCTCAGCTGTGGGCACACGTGCCCCAGCTCTGTTCCCTCTCACATACCCAGGAGCACCCACCCTCCTCCTTCCCACTCTCCCCACCCTCCTTGCCATGCTAGCTAGAAAGCTTCCTCTTCCGAGCAGCCCACCCTGGTAGACATTTGTCTTCTTGCCAACGGGCTGATGCCACTCAGCTCACTTAGCTGCTGCCGGGAGGAATGAGCGATGTGAACACATGATAAGCAGGAGAGCTCGAGACAGTGGCTCTTACCTCAGTGTGTCTCAGGGAGGCCTCCCCTCCCCCTCCCTCCATCTCCCCTGCTCGGCACTGCATTCTTCCCCCTCACCCCTCCATCACCCACCACCCCTCCCTGTCTCCACCAGACTCCTTCCTCCGTCAGTCTGTCCATCCCTCCTTCCCTCCATCTGTCCATCCATCCTTCCCTCTGTCTGTCCATCCCTCCTTCCCTCCATCTGTCCATCCATCCTTCCCTCCGTCTGTCCATCCCTCCTTCCCTCCATCTGTCCATCCATCCTTCCCTCCGTCTGTCCATCCCTCCTTCCCCCCTCCAACCACATCTCTCCCCATCTCATGCCTCCCTCCCCGCTACCCCCCAGCCACCTCTGGTCTCCCCCTGCCGCCCTCCACCGCCCACCTCGCTCCCGAGGCAGCGCCCCCCAGCGGTCAGGTCAGGCAGTCGCTGCCCCCGGCTGGCCAGGGTGACCTTGCAGACAAGGACAGCAGCAGGGCCTGTCCACGCAGCGCCTCCAAGGTCGGGGCTGGGTTTGGGCCGGGGCGGGGGGGGGTGGCAGGCAGCTCCCGTGAGGGGTCAGTGCTGGAAGCCTCAGAGGGGTGCGGGGGCTCTTCTGGGCTGGATCTGGCCCAGGATGGGTGTGGACAAGCCCCTCGCACCCGGGCTCCTGTTCTGTCCCCCTGATGGGGCTCCTGAGGCACCAAGCAGCCAGGTCAGTCGGCCGTGCGAGCGACGTGTGTGTAGGAGTGTGCGCACATGTACATGGATGTGAGCATGTGTGCATGTGTGTACATGGCTACATATGCCATGCGTGTGCATGTGCTTGCGTGTGTGCCTCCTAGGCCCTCAACACCACGCAGAGGGTGGCCCCCAAAGGCTGCCTCCTCTCGCCTCCCGACGCTGCATTCTGGCTTCCGGAACATTCTGCTCTTCAGTCAGCTGTCCTGAGCTGCCAGTGACCGCACGGGACAGGGTCTGTGAGGCCAGGATGGAAGTCAGGGTGGCCCTGTGTGGCAGGTGGAAGGCAAGTACACACACACACACACACACCTCACACATGTCACACGCTCCCCAACACCACACACATCCCCATACCCCCCCACACCACACGTCACACATCACACACGCCACACACACCATACCACATACCTCACATACATGATACACACATACACACCACACATTTTCATATCACACACACACCTCACATATGTCACTCCCCACACACCACACATCCCCAATCCCACACTCACCACACACACACACACACACACCCCTCACATACAGCTCACACACATCATACACACACCACACATTCCCATTTCACGCACTACCCTAACAATGGGAGAAGAACAAGCCCTGTCTCCGTGCGGAAGCTGAACAGGGGCTAGAACCCAGGACCCCAACTCAGGGGCCGGAGAAACGGCAGCTGGGGTTTGTCCTCGTGGGTGTGAGGAGTTGGGGCGAGACGCCCGAGTCAGCACTTCTGCTGCTGGGCCTGAGCCGCAGTGCGGTGGGGAGGGTGTTGTTTTGCACACGGTTGTCTTGGGTTTGGTCCCCGGCACCCCCCACCGCTCTATCACCCAGCTACTGGCACAGGTTGGAGACGCGGGTGCTGGCTGAACCGTATCTTTGGTGGACGGAAGCTTCTGTCTGCAGGTTCCAGAGTGCCTGGACGCTCACTGGGGGCCAGCCCAGGGCTGCGGGGGACATCAGGCGGCTCCCCGTGACACCAGCTGCTTGCAGGGGCTGAGGCTTTGGGATGAGGGTCCTGAGGGGCCTCCCGCCCCAACGTCCTGGGAGCAGCTCCCCCGGTGCCCCAAGCATCTTTTTTGTTTTCGTTTGTGGGCTCCCGTGGGCTCACAACTGGCGGCGCTGGAGGGCATCTCTCCTGGCAGTGCTCGCCGGACCACGTGGTGCCATTATCCAACACGCCAAGGCTCTGTCATACCAAGCTGTGTCCCAGTGCTCCTGGCCCCCGAAACAGGCTCTTTGAGGCAGTTCTTGGGGCCGGGCCAGGCCTGCAGAAATCCGGGCTGGGAACTGGTCTGAAAAAACAGCTTCAACTTTACCAGAGGGAAAGGGGAGGAGGTGGGAGGGAGGGAGGGAGGGAGGGGATTCCGGGGTGCAGGAGTCAGACAAGTGTAGGGGTCAGGGCAGTCAGCCCTGAGTAATAAAGCCTCGGCCCCCTGGCTGACCCAGCAGTGCTGGCTCTTATATTCCCCAAGCTGCCAGTTGAGAGGGCCTGTGAAGGTGGAGGGCGCTTAGGGGTTGGGGTTGAGGGGGGTTAGGTCATTCCAGGTCTGCAAGGTTGGGAATGAGGGGTACAGGCAGGCCTTGGACAGCGCCGGAGGGACGTGACTCTCAGGGCTGTTTGGTCGCGGGCAGGCAGGGGGGCACTGTCCCTCCCCTAGGGCCTGGGCAGCCGCGATCTACCTGCCGCCTGTCCCGGAGTCTCGTTCCAGAAACTCGTTTAGAGAGAGACAGGCTGGGCCCAGGGGGGCTGTATCTGCGCATCCATGTCCTTGGGAGGCGGAGGAAGGAGAAGGGGAGGAGGAGGACGAGGAGGAGGAGGAAGAGGAGGAGGGCCAGCAGGGAGGGACGGCCAGACAGCGGAAAGCAATTAGTGCAGGACTGGAAGTGACTTTCTCTGTGTCTGGCGTGGGTGGGGGCTGGTGAGGGGTGTTGGGGTCTGGGGAATACTCAGGGTGGCTCCTGGCCTCGCCCCCGGGATCCTGCCAGTTGGCTCCGGCTGCCTCTAGCCTGGGGACCTTGCTGCAGCCTTTCCACTTAGGACGGCCCCGGCCGGGTGGGGGTCTTCCCACACCCCCCACAATGCCAGCCTGTGCTGAGCCTCCTGCAGAGCCAGGCCGGACTTATTGCAGGGGGTGAGGGGTCAGGGGCCTGTCCTGGGCGGCTGGTACTCCTGCTTTGGGGGAAGCCCCCGCTGAAATGCCCGCCAAGGATGGGGACCCAGGGGGGTCCTGGACGTGATCCAGGCAGGACAGAACCTGCCCGGGGCCCCGCGTGGGGCGGGATCGTGGGCAGGAGCCAGTCCAGGTGCCTGGCTGGTTCCGAGCTAGGGGGTAAGTCCAGGCAGGGAGGACCCCCTGGGATGGGCCCTGGACCCCGTGTCTGAGATCTGGGGTGCATGGGGAGCCCCTAGCCCAGGCCCCTTCTTTTTTCCTGCCTCCCGCCAACGCCTGGCACGAGGCCAGGCACAGTAGCCCGTGGCCACGTGACTCGGCCCCAGCACAGCGATTGGCCCAGGGACAGCACGTGACTCACGCTGGACCAATGGGAATTCTTCCCCGGGGCACGTGCATCCCTGAAGGAGCAGCCGCCAGTTTTCCTTTGGGTTGAGATCAAGGTGTGATGGGCTGGGACCAGGGAGTGATGGCCCAGGCCAGGCGGCCACCAGGATGCAGTTATTGCACCTGCCAGTGGCCAGCGGTTCTGGTCCAGGCAGCCACGTCCAGAGCAAAGTCTGTTTGCAGGGCGGAGGGTTGGGTCTGCGTGGAGTGGCTTTTGGAAATCCTCTCTGCTGTTCACTGCAACCCCCCGGGATTCCCTCCGTCCTTGTCCCCTCACTCCTGCCCTCTGACCTCCCCGCGACCCGTTTTGGCCCTGACTGTGCCTCCCGGTCTTAGCAGGAAGCCACGGGCCAGCACGGCTATGGGAGCCGTAGATACACATGTTCTTTTGGGGGGAACCTCCCAAGGAGTACTGGGGGGCCCCTAGTGATGGTTGGTCCCCAGCTGCAGTTCAATGCAAGGGTCCTAGGGTGAGATACTGCCCGGCCCTGTGGTGCTAGGGTTACCCAGGTCACCCTGGCTGTGAAGGGGCTTCCAGGGTCACACCAGCCTGCAGGGTGGGAGGGGGGTTAGGGTGGAGGGGACAACTGGACCTTGTGATGCTGGGAAACGCGTGTCCTGCCGGACCCTGACCACCAGACTGCGTTCTGGCCTCACAGCTTAACATTTTCAGTTTCTCTAAAACATGTGAAAAGAGATGGGAGAATAAACATATTTCACTTAATCCAGCATACCCCAGCTGTGGTTTCCACATGTAACATTAAAAATCACTTGAGCGGGACTGGAGCAATAGCACAGGGGGTAGGGCGTTTGCCTTGCACATGGCCAACCCGGGTTCGATTCCCAGCATCCCATATGGTCCCCCGAGCACCGCCAGGAGTAACTCCTGAGCGCAGAGCCAGGAGGAACCCCTGTGCATTGCCGGGTGTGACCGAAAAAGCAAAAAAAAAAAATCACTTGAGCTTCTTTTTGTGTGTTTATTTGTTTTTTGTCTGTTTTTAGCCCACACCTGGCGATGCTCAGGCGTTACTCCTGGCTCTGAGTTCAGGAATTACTCCTGGCTCTGTGCTCGGGGGACCATCTGATATGCCGGGGATCGAACCTGGGTGGGCTGTGTGCAAATCCAATACCCTCCCCACTGTGCTAGCACCTCAGTCCCTCAAGGGCTACTTTATCATGTTTTTCTGGCTAAGTCTTTGCTGGTTGGGAGCGTCCAGTCCCATTTCCTGCACTCCGGGGCCGCGAGTGAGTGCCTGATGGTCTCTGTGCCGGACATGGCAAGCCCCATCCCCACCTGATATGGGGGGTTGGGCAGCCAGGGCCCGGATGGCTGGCCATCTGTGGCTTTCCCTTAGGGCTGCCTCCATTTGCTTTGGAACTGGCGAGGGTGGGTGGGTTGGATCTCTGCTGAGATCTTAGCAGGGAGCCCATGGGCCCGAAGGGAAGCAGGTTCACACATTCACACTTTACCATAGACAGACGGGAACCCTGGGGAGCCGGGGGTGGGGGTTGCTTGTTTGTTTTTAACTTCTGGGCAAAATAATTTTAGATCTACAGGCAAGTTACAAAGATAGTACGGAGTGCTCTCCACCCAGTTTCCGCTCATGGTGGTGCCCAACAAGATTATAGACCATCGATTGAAACGCCTACAGAGCTAGGGATGGAACTTCACATTGGTTTACATCCCCGGGTAATAGGTCACAACGAACCCTTTTTCAAATGACAGCTGGTCATTCATATGTCCTTATGGGAAAGTGTCGGTTATATCCTTCTTTATTTTGGGGGGTGTGTGTGTGTCATATCCAACGATGCTCAGGGGTTACTCATGGCTCTGCATTCTGGAATTATTCCTGCAGAGCTCGGGGGAGTATCGGGAATGCCGGGGGATTGAACCCATGCTGGTTGCATGCAAGGCAAACCCCTTACTTGCTGTACTGTGTCTCCAGCCCTTCCTTTTTCCATTTTTTGATAGTCACTAATTTTTTTGGGGGGTCGTTAAGTCTTGTGAGTGACACTCGACAGAACTCACAGCACAATGGCACTGGCTGGCCAGGGTGCCTCCAGGCTCACCAGTCAGCGGTCCTAGAAGCACGAGGAGGGGCCAAGCTGAACTTCAGGAGATGACACTGGAGCTGTCCCTGCTTGAAGGGGAAACACACACACACACACACACACACACACATACACACACACACACACACGGATGGTTCTCATTTTACCGACAGAAATACTAAGACCAGGACACTTGGGCCACTTGTCCACGGTCCACGGTCCACGGTCAGTCAACCAGGAAGGGGCAGTGCTGGGCTGTAGCCCGAACGGCCCGGACCCCGCCTCGCCGCATTGCTCTGTGTCCCCGCGGGGAGCAGCCCAGGAAGGTGGTGGCAGTGCTCCAGGCTCCCTGCAATAGTCCCTGTAATTTGGTTATAAATCATATTTCGAAGCCAGCCGGCTCTGAAGGCCGCTGATAATCAAACTGTCAACAGGCCGTCCGCCACCACGGCTGTAATCAGGGTCCCAGGAGGCCCCGCGGAATCAGGCTTGCTCCTGGGACCGAGGCCGGGGGAGGTGACCAGGGCCCGGGCGGGTAGGGAGGCGTGAGGCTGCAGCTCTGACCGCAGAGGGATCGTCCCTGGGGACACGGAGCCGAGGGGGGAGCGTCTTTCCAAGGTTTTTTATTTAATTTTTTTGCCAAACCTGCAGTGCTCAGGGATTACTCCTGGCCCTGTGCTCAGGGATCACTGCTGGCAGGCTCAGGGACTATATGGATGTCAGGGATCAAACCTGCTGTACTTTCTCCGGCTCTAGCAATGTGCTTTGCTAAGCTAGGTCTTCTTTTTTATTTTTCAGTGTTATATAGAATATAATTTATTTATTAGTTTTTACTTTATTTATTTATTTATTTTGCTTTTTGGGTCACACCCGGCAATGCACAGGGGTTACTCCTGGCTCTGCACTCAGGAGTCACTCCTGGTGGTGCTCAGGGGACCATATGGGATGCTGGGAATCGAACCCGGGTTGGCCGCGTGCAAGGCAAACACCCTACCCGCTGTGCTATCTCTCCAGCCCAAGTTTTTACTTTATTTAAACACCATGGTTTACAACCTTGTTAGAATACAGTTGTTATGGGCTTCTGATGTTCCAACTCCAGTGTCACCACCTGAGTGACCTTCCCTTCACCATGGTCCCCATTTTCCCAACTATCCTCCAAGCCCGCCCTTTTAGCAGTCACACTGTCACTGTCCTCCCGTTGTTCATCGATTTGCTCGAGCGGGCCCAGTAATGTCTCCATTTTGAGACTTGTTGTTACTGTGTTTGGCATATTGAATACGTCACGAGGAGCTTGCCAGGCTTTGCCGTGCGGGCGAGATACTCTCGGTAGCTTGCCAGGCTCATTGAGAGGGGCAGAGGAATCGAACCCAGCTCGGCCTGGCTGGCTGTGTGCAAGGCGCACGCCCTACCACCGTGCTATCACTCCAGCAGTCACACAATAGTTTCATATTATTGGTTACACCCCAAGGGCTAGGAATTATCAAAAATACTGCAGTAAAAGAAAATTTGTGAAAATTGTTCTATCTCACCACGAAGTTGTTAAGTCTTTTTTTCTGAGGATTGACTGAGCTGTTCACGAGTGGAAGCCTCTGTATTATTTTTGTTTGTTGAGTTCAGCTGGCTTCTACATTACTTTCTCATCTAATTTATTGTGCTCTTCCTGGAATTTCAGTACTGTGGAATTCAGAGGTGTCATGTGGCTGCATGTATGGCCACATCGTCCAGAAACTTCTGGGTCTGTAGAACTGGGGTGAGTCTGCAGAGATTCTTAGCGAGGCTGTGAAGTTAGACCATAGGCCATTGGCGTGGCGGCAGCAGTGGTGTGTGGGTATGGCTGCTAGGGTTCCAGCAGGATATGGACACGACTCGTCCCCCTCCCGATGGTGCTCAAGAGTTTTCAGCTGTGGGGGACCAGTGTGTCTATGAATTTCACCTGCTTGGCTTGCATCTCCCAGAGATTTAGCTGTGAATACGAAAAGAAAGGCCAGTGAGTGAGTTGACATGGTGACGGTTCTGGGAGGTGGACTTAAACTAGGACTTAAACATTTTCCCCTCCCTCTCTCCCTTCCTCCCTTCCACCCTTCCTTCCTTCCTCACACCTGGCAGTGCTCAGGGCTTACACCTAGCCCTGCGCTCAGGAGTCATTCCTAGTAGGGCTCAGGGGACCCTGTGGGATGAAGGGGCATGCAAAGCAATCTCCCTCCCCACTCTCACCCTTTTCATCTGAGAAAAGCACCCCAAGTGAGCACTGCCAGAAATGCCACAGACTCAGGATGCCCCTGAAGCTCATCTCTCCAGGAGCCCCTTCTTTGGAGATCTGCATGAAGCATTGGGTCCAAAAGAGGCCCGAGGAAGCCGCTTTTCACCCAGATTTCTGGCTGTTAGCTGGCAGGGAGAACCATGTCTCAGGAGAGAGCACTTTGGAAGGAGTCTGAACACTGTGGAAGGAGCCAGAGCACTGTGGAAGAAGCCAGCACTGTGGAAGGGAATGTAGATAGGGTTACTGGACCTTCATGGAGTCAGAATGGAGTATGGCGGTAAGAGGGTGCGTCAGAGGACCTTTGGGGGGCAGTGAGGAAGGATTGGGAGTCACTCAGCGGTGCACACCAATCTCAGTGATGTGTAGGGTCCGGCACCCCTGGCAAAGACTCCGGCACCCCTCCTGCTTCCTGAGGAGGCAAGTTGAAGGTTACACCATCTGACACAGAGATTGGACTTCACCTAGGCGAGGCCACTTGGAAGTTGTATAGGCGGGGACAGCTGGAAGGGGACACTGGCTGGACGCCCCGAAAAATCAGGCAGTCCCTCAGTGCTCTGAAACCTTCAGAAAGAGCTCTTCCTCTTTCTTTTCTTTCTTGGTCTTTCTTTTCTTTCTTGGTCCTTTTGGGCCAAACCCTTCGATATTCAGGGGTTACTCCTGGAGGTGCTCCGGGGATCTGACGACCATAACCACGTGCAAGATAGGCCTTACCCGCTGAAGCATCCCCAGACCCAAGGGCCCGCTCCCCCTTGGTAAAGGCGTGTGCACCTCCACTCCCCACTTTTCTTGTGGATTTTGTGGGGGTCCCTGACTCAGGAGACAAGAAGGACCTCGGCTGCAGTCTGCCCTAGCCCACCAACCTCGCCCCCAGCATGAGCTGCAGAGGCAGCCCTGGATGCCAGGGGAGGACAGAGGGTGCGGTGGCCACGACACAGTGTGGCCGTGGGGAGACTGCCCACGGGGGTCGTGGACTCACTGGCCTGGCCAGCCCGAGGTAGGCAAGCTGAGGAGGAGTCTCAGAAACGGGCAAAGCAGGGGCTCGCAGGAAGAGAGCGGGTGGTGGCAGATGGTGACACTAAGTCACACGCCAGAGGCTCCAGGGCACGTCCAGGGTGGTGGGCGGGGAAAGTCAGCAGCCCGCCAATCGCTGTGTTTCGCCCAGAGCAGTGGGCGGGGAAAGCCAGCAGCCCGCCAATCACTGCGTTTCGTCCAGAGTTTTGGGTGGGGAAAGTCAGTAGCCCGCCAATCGCTGTCTTTCATCCAGAGTGGTGGGCGGGGAAAGCTAGCAGTGCACCAATCACTGCACTTCGTGGGCTGGAGGCCCCCCCACGTGACAAGGAAGCATGCCCTCGAGTGCTCTGGGTGGGCCTCAAGGACGGACTTGGCCAGGCCGAGAGGCTCCCGGCCATCTGTTGCAACTGACCCTCGGATGGGGAGAGGGAGGCGCGCATGGCCCAAGCTCGTCCAGGACTTCGTCATCGGGCTGAAATGATTGCAAGGAGCAGCGGGCAGGGGTGTGGGGGGGCCTGGTGCCTGGCCACAACCCGGCTCACACATGCCCGCCCTGCCAGGCCAGCCGGGTGGGCAGCCAGAAAGAACAATGCCACAAATTCACCCGGTTCCAGGGAACCAAGCAGGTCGGAGGAGAGGGTGGGAGCAGCAGCCCAGGACCCATCCAGGCTCCAGCGCGGGGTGCCCCTCAGATCCAGAACTGCTCTGTGGAGAGAAGAGGAGGGGGTCCCCCACCCAAAGGATGCACGCGGGGCGGCCTGCACGGTGACAGTGACCTGGTCCTGTGCGAAGAGACGGCACATTTCCCCGGGTCACGGTGTTCTGGGGACAGGAGTAAGCAGGTGTTTTGTTTGGTTTGGCTTTGGGCCACACCTGGCAGTGCTCAGGGCTTACTCCTGGCTCTGTGCTCACTCCTGGTGAGGATCGCGGGTCCATATGGGGTGCTGGGGACTGAACCCAGGTCGACTGCATGCAAGGCAAGCACCTTCCCCTGCTGTCCCATCTCTTCAGACCTAACCAGACTTTTTAAAAGTGCTGGGCACTGGGTCCCAGTGGCACAGAGTCAGGCCTATACCTGGCAGCTGGGCAGAGGGGACCCAGGAAGGGCAGACAGTGGACGTGACCTTGGTCACTGTGGGTCTGTGGATCCCAGGCCCCCTTGGCTTGCAGGTTCCAGAACTGGCATTGGAGTGACCCCCCAGTTAACAGGTTCTACGAGCTCTATGGCCTGCCAGTTCAAAGTCACTCGTGGGAAGGCCGGTCCCAGACCCCCCAGTTGAAATGCCCCTGCCCACAACCTTGGCCAAATGGAAACCAAACCTGAGAAAAACACAGGTGAATTGGAGTCAGTAAGAGCCGATGGGCCTCGGGCACACATGAGGCAGCCATTGCTCCAGCAAACACATCCTTTCTCCTTCCTCTGCTCACATTGCCAGACAGAGTAATATCAAACACTGGGAATGTCGGAGATCTCAGGGCCTGTCTGGAGAGATTCCCACTGGTGGCGGCAAAGGTGCGTCCGGCGGTGAGAGGACAGGAATATAGACAAACATCTTGTAATACACAGAACAGCCCCCGCGACAGGAAGCAGTCTGGTCCGTCACGTGACCTGCAGTGACAGTCATGCCGGCCTGCGCTGCAGGGCTGGGGACCAGCCCCCCATTCCAGAGAGCAGCCCACCACCACCGTGGCATCACGCCACCGCCATGGTCAGCCCGGCGGAGCCAGCCCTAGAAACTTGATGGGACAGATGGGCCGGGAAGCCGGGACCTCGGTGTCAATGACGTTTTTGACAGGTACAGGGCTAAGACTTCCTCTCAGGACAAATGAGCCTCTTCCCCCGCGCTGCCCCCATCAGAAGGAAGCACATTTGTCTGGCCTTTGGGGGGTCCCAGCAGTAGCTCGTTCCTGTCTTAACGCGGGAGGCTTCGAGTCGGGCCACCGTATGGCCAGGAGAGGCCCGGCGGCTAAGTTCTCTGCCTCGGCTGCTTTGGCCAAGGTGCCGCTGCGGTCACGCATCCCTGGCGACCCGGCTCGCAGGACGCGTCTGTGTTGGGGAAAGATGTGGGAAGGCGTTTATGGCAAGCCCCAGGCAGAGAATATCCACACCACCCCGGAGTGCTGGAACTAGGCCACGCCATCTGCAGTGGGAAATTAGCCACGGCTCAGAAAAGAGCTTGTGTGTGCTGCTGGGTCGGCGGTGGCGGAGACAGAGATGATTGACAGCTGTGAGGGGCAGCACCGTGGCCCGGGCACGGCCGAGAGGGCTGGACTCGGGGGTGTGGAGGGGGGAGGAACACAGGAAGCGGGGCAGGGAGACAAGGGGTCCCGGGCAGAAACAGCCCCAGACCCTCCAGCTCTCTACCTGTGAGCTGTCAGAGACCAGCCAGAACTGTGGCAGCGTGGTCTCTAGCGGGGGACCTGGAGCATCCCTAAGGAGCGAGGGGACCCCAGCGGATAAGGGGTACCGAAGAGTGGTGCTGTGTGACCTTGCAGACTTGCCATCTCCCAAGGGAGTTTTCTCCCCTGAAATCAGACTTTCTCTGAGGTTGGAGCCATGGTGCAGTGGCGGGTGTGGACAGGCACTTGCCTTGCATGCAGCTGACCCGATTCGGTTCCTGGTACTGCGTAGAGTCCCTAAGCACTGACCCAATTGGATTCCTGGCACCGGCTATAGTCCCCAAGCCTTGCCAGGAATGATCTCTGAGTGCAGAGCAGAGCAGAAGCCCCGAGCGTCACCAGGTGTGTCCCCTCCCCCCAACTCCCCAATGAAACCAAAATCATCCCTCCTTGCCAGGGCTCTCCCATCCGAATACAGTCACAGCAGAGTGCCCGCTTCTTTTTATTTTTGTGGTTTGGGGCCATTTTTAGCCTGAACACACACACGGCGATGTTCAAGGCTTACTCCTGGCTCTGCACTCAGGAATTACTCCTGGTGGGGACCATTCGGGATGCTGGGGATTGAACTCGGGTCGGCCGCGTGTAAGGAAAGCACCTCCCTGCAGTGCCGGCAAGGCCCAGCCCGTCCTGCAGCCTTTACACTCAGAGCTGTTGCCCTGGTTCTCTCCACAGGGAATCTCCATGGCAGCCTCGGGCCTAAGTGCTTCCCACTTCCCGAGTTGGGTCCCACGGGGTGCTGACCTCAGGCCCTGGGGCGGTGTGGCTGGCTCCTGGCCCCCTGAGTGTCCTTTGGGAGGCCAGTGGGGGCTAATCTGAGGCCTGCGCTCCCCCGTCGCCTCTTCGACCCCATCCGAGAGCAGCCCTGCCGTTTCTCACCTGCACCCCCTCCGTGGATCTAGGAAGATGTCCAGAATTCTGGGGGCCACGGGGACTGCGGTGCAGGAGCTGAGGAGAGGAAGGAGCTGAAATGGGCCGGCAGGGCTGTGGGACCCAGAGAGAGCTCAGGCGTTCGGTGTCTATCCACTCACGAAAAGACCCCCGACGCCTCCTCTGCCGGGGGTTCTTCTGGGCTTTTGAGGAGGGGGAACCCAGGGGTTCATACACGCAAGACCAGTGGTCCCCGTGGATCCATCCCTGCCCTCCTGTACCCGGAATAATACATTCATGAGGAGGGGTTTCTAGCCCCTTGTAGCATCAGCATCATCCTCATCATCCTCATCATCATTGGCCATCTCTCTCTCTCTCCCCCCCCGCTTCCTCCCTCCCTCCCCCCTTTTCCTTCTCTCTCTCTCTCTCTCCTTCCTTCCTTCCTTCCTTCCTTCCTTCCTTCCTTCCTTCCTTTCTTTCTTTCTTTCTTTGCTTTTGGGTTCCACCTGGAGATGCTTAGGGGTTAATCCTGGCTCTGCACTCAGGAATTACTCCTGGCGGTGGTCGGGGAGGACCATGTGGGATGCCGGGGATCGAACCCGGGTCAAACGTGTGCAAGGCAAATGCCCTCCCCGCTGGACTATCACTCGGGCCCAACCTGGCATCATTTCTGGAAGAATCTCCCAGGCCCCCTCTGTCACTAGGGGAAACTCAGGCTCGGGGAGGGGGGGTCCAGTCTAACCACACAGCAGTGAAGCGGGGGTCACACTCAGGCCTGCTCCGAGCAGAAGAAGGTACAGAGGCACCCGGGGGCCTCCCTGGACCCCGACGCTTTGGGGCTGACTGCAGCTTCCTCTCCTGCTCCCTCTGGCCACTCACTGTCCAGGTCACGGTCTGAGCTGACCCACAGCTCCCCCCTTCCCGCCACCCTGTTCTCTTTCACGCCCCTCCTCCCCCTGCCCCTGCAGTGTCCAGACCGTGACCCCGAGAAGCCCTGCACCCCTCCACTGGTCTTGGTGCAGAGCGTGTAGAGATGGGGGGGCCCAGTCTCCGGCCGGAGTCCATGATGGGTCACTAGGTCACATCCTTCTTCTCTGTTTTCTTGACTGCACAGTGGATGTGACGGTGTCCTCCTGGGGGGCAGCTGTGTGTGGGGGGGGAGGGGTGTCCCCATCTTCTCAGTGCTCTGAGTACCTCCCGCGGGGGCGGATCTTCCCTGCACCCCAGGTAACATCAGCAGTGTCTCGTCCGCGATCTGATCTGAGATGGGGGGCTCACCCCGCCCTCGTCTGCCCCCTCGGCCCTCAGCGGCTGTTGCCAATTGCCGCGACTCGATTGCCTCCTGCTTTGCTGCGCACAGTTCATTGTTGCTACTTTTGATTAAATTTCCAGTCTCTTTCAAGTTTATTTCCCCTGGGTTTCCTGCCTCCCTTTCCAGGCAGAGGGAGCGGGGGCTGAATCCCGGGCTGGCTGGGGGGTGTCATCGGCTCTGGGCGGGACCTTCCCGGTGCAGGGTGGGGGTGCCGGGACCCTCCCTGTTTCTCCCGTGGTGCCTCCCCACACCCCGCCCATCTCCTGCTTTCTCTTGCCCCCCCCCCCTTCTGCCTGTCCTGCTCACCTCGAAGTCGGGTGTGTGTTGGGGACCCCGGGCTCAGCCCTCCCCCGACTCAGCCCCTCCAAGCTGAGTAGCCGGCCCGCCGCCTCCGCGGTGGAGAGGACCCTGGACCTTCTCAGCCGGGCGGCAGGGCCACCTCCCGCAGCTGAGGGTGCTCGCACAGTTGGTCACCGTGACTAATACGGGGGGGGGGGGGTCTGGAAGAGCCGAGTATGGAGCATCGAAGCTGAGACTTGGCTTCGTCACAGGAGTTTAGGCACCAAAGTTATGGGGGCATCTGAGCAAAGGGCAGAAGACAGACGGGAGAGAGGGGAGGGGAGGGGACAGGAGGGGAGGGGAGGGGGGAGAGGGGAGAGAAGGGGAGGAGAGGGGAAAGGGGAGTAGAGGAGAGAGGAGGGGAAGGAGAGGAGAAGGGAGGGAAGGGGAAGGGAGGAGGAGAGAGCAGAGGAGAGAAGAGAAGGGAGGGGAGGGGAGGGGAGGGAAGGGGAAGAGAGGAGAGAGCCAAGGGGAGGAGAAGAGTCGAGGGGAGAGGAGGGGGGAGGAAAGGATAGGGAGGAGGGGAGGGGAGAGGAGGGAGAGGAGAGGAGAGGAGAGGGAGGGGGAGGAGAGGAGAGGGAGGGGAGAGGAGAGGAGAGGAGAGGAGAGGAGAGGAGAGGAGAGGAAGGGAGGGGAGAGGAGAGGGAGGGGAGAGGAGAGGAGGGGAGGGTATGGTAGAGGGGGAGGAGGAGAGGGGAGAAGAGAGGGAGGGGAGGGGAGAGGTGGGGAGGGGAGGGGAGAGGAGATGAAGAGGAGGGGAGAGGAGAGGAGAGGAGGGGAGGGGAGAGGAGAGGAAGGGAGGGGAGGGGAGGGGAGAGGAGAGGAAGGGAGGGGAGGGGAGAGGAGGAGGGGAGGGGAGAGGAGAGGAGGAGAGGGGAGAGGAATGTAGGGGAGGAGAGGAGAGAGGAAGGGAGGAGAAGGGAGGGGAGGAGAGGAGGAGAGGGGAGAGGAGAGGAAGGGAGGGGAGGGGAGAGGAGGAGGGGAGGGGAGAGGAGGGGAGGGGAGAGGGGAGAGAGGAGGTGAAGAGAGGAGAGGAGGGGAGGGGAGGGGAATGTAGGGGAGGAGAGGAGAGAGGAGGGGAGGAGAAGGGAGAGGAGGAGAGGAGAGAGGGGAGAGAGGAGGAGAAGAGAGGAGGGGAGGGGAGGGCAGAGGGGAATGTAGGGGAGGAGAGGAGAGAGGAGGAGGAGAGGGGAGAGAGAAGGGGGAGGGACGGGGAGGGTAGAGGGGAGGAGGAGACGGGAGAAGAGAGGGAGGAGAGAGGAGAGGAGAGGAGAGGGGAGGGAAGGAGAAGGGAGGGGAGAGAAGGGGAAGGGAGGGGAGAGCTGAGGGGAGGGACCCCGGTAGATCGGCTCTCAAAGGCGCCAGGTGGGTTTAAGAAAAGGCTGTCAGGGTGGGGGGTTGGCTCTGCAGGGGTGAGGCCTCCGAGCATGATCCTCACCGACCCCCAGCAGCGGCCAACACGAACTCCGTGCCACTTCCGTCTGACCGCACAGCGCCCACTGTTCCCGGGAGGACCGGCCCTAGGGTCGGGGAGGCATGGGATGAGCCAACACAGAACCGCAGGTGCAGACTTGGGGGCTTGGGGGTGGGGCGAGGCGACGAGAGTAACCCTCGAGCTCTGCACCCTCACCCCCCCCCCCCCACCGCCGTGTCTCCCAGCCCCCAAGTGCCCAGAAAAATTGGGAAGCTCCTGAATCGTTTGCTTGTAAGGAGTCCGTTGCTCTCGACTTCTGATTTGGAGGGTTGGAATGTTCCAGACCTGCCGGGAGGTGCAGCGGCAGGATGCAGGGACCCCCCTCCCCCATCCCCAGAGGCGCCTTCCTCGTCCCTCCTTCCTTCCGATTGTTTGAGAGCAAATTACAGCCCTCTCAACTCCTCGTCTTGAGTCCCCGGGTTCATCTCTGCGGAACAAGGGCTCCTCCTCCATCTCCATAATGACACAATTAGCGTCACCAAGCCTGTCCTGGACCTAATGCGGTGGCTGTGCCCGCCCGGCTCCTCCCCCGGCCCTCATCGGTCCCACTAATGACCACGCGCTGCGTTTCATTACCGCGTCCCTTCCTTTAATCTAGGCTCTGGGTCTCATCACTGACGTTTTCCAAGACCGCATCAGGTGTCTCGGAGAACTCGCCGTCTGCGCGCCCTGGCTGGTTCCGTCCTGATGGATTCAGCTCAAACGTTCCTGGGGCCGGGGCGATAGTACCGAGGGGAAGGCATTTGCCTTGCACACGGCTGACCCGGGTTTGATCCCCCGCGTCCCTTATGGCCTCCTAAGCACCGCCAGGAGTAATTCCTGAGTCAGAGCCAGGAGGAACCTCTGAGCATTGCCAGGTGTGACCCAAAGAGCCTAAAATAAAAAGTAAGTAAATAAAACCAAAACGCTCTATGTTGAGAACACTGCTCAGGAAAGGCCCGGGTCTGAGAACTGGACCGTCCAGCAGGGCTCGTCCACTGAGGTCACTTGGTGAGGCCACACGTGCCAGAATCCCACACTGGCCAATCTCCTTTCCCTTTGGGGATGTCTCAAGGTGCTGTGAGTCTGTGGTCACTTCCACTGACCATTCCTGCTGGGCCAGGCGACAGGCAGGCCCTGGAAGCACTGGCCATGCATGGGCGTTAGGTGGACAGCCTGGCGTGTGGCCCAGGTGGATGGCATCATGAAGTGATGACCACAGGTCCTCAGGGGCCATCGCGAACCTTCCCTTCAGCCTCTCTCTTTGCTGTCCTTCACCTAGGGGCTGCCCAGGTGGCCTGAGCGGGAGACTTGTCTGCAGCCCTGCTGAGCAGCTGCTGGTCTATGCGTGCGTGTATGTGTGTGTGCGCGCACGCGTGTGCACATGTGTGCATGTGAGTGCATGTGTAGGTGCATTTTTGTGTGTGCACGTGTGTGTACATACATGCGAGCGACCCACGCGGGAGCTTGGAGTCCAAAGACAGTGCATGTGCCATGTGTGTGAGCAAGGGTGTGTGCATGTGTGTATGTGTGTCTGTTTGTGACATATGTGTATGTGTGTGCGTGTGTATGAGTGTGTGTGTGAAGGTGCATGCATGTGTGAGTGTGTGTGAGCATTGTATGTCTAAACGTGTGTGCATGTGTCAGGTGTTTGTGTGTGTGTGTGAGTGCGTGTGTGTGAGCTTCTGGGTGCTGGACACTGGCCCGGGCACCCATGGCAGTGGACAGCCTGGCCAGCTCCTGGACTCTGCCCTCTGGAGGAGCCGCTGGCCTGGGCCTGGGCTTCAGACTGAGGCCGTGGCTGGGCTGCCTGTGGCTCCTCCGTGGACATCACGGATGCCTCGCAGGTGAGCACTGGCCGGCAGCTTCCCACCGTGCAGCTGAGCGGACCTTCCCAGGGCCCCGACGCCCCACCCCCAGGCCCCTTCTGAGGCCGAAAAGTCCAGAACCACACTGGGGGCAGCAGGCCCAGCCCGTCTTGTGCCTGCCCCTCCAGCTTGAATAAAGCAGGGCTGGAGTCGAGTGCAGCAGGAGGGCGCTCACCCTGCTCATGGCTGGCCCGGGTTCGAGCCCCTGGCACCCCTGATGGTCCCACACAAAGGAGTGATGCCAAGCAGACCTGGAGTCAAGCCCTGAGCACAGCCGAGTGACCACTCCAAAGGGGGTTCAGGGCCAGAGAGAGTGAGTGGGTGAGGGAGGTTCTTCCTCAGGCCCCCAGCCCCAGGCCCTGCCCGTGCCCTTCCCTGACACCCTGCCTGGTCCTGGGCAACGCGCTTCAGGGGTCCTGCTGTCCCCTCCCATCTAGGCACTGCCTCTGAGTTAGGGGACAGTCCCGTCCCCTAGTCCCACCTGCTTTCCTGGCAGCCCAGGCCAAGACCCCGCACCCCCAGACTTTAGCCCCCCCAATGGCCGTGCTCCGGGAGCAATTTCTCTGCGTGTGCCCCCGCCCACCCCCTAACCCCCGGCAGAACACACAGGGTCTCCTGCCCTCCGCAGCAGGCCCCGGGCAGCGTGGGGGGACAGGACCAGGAGCCCCACTAAGGCCTCCCCGGCCACAGGAAGAAGCCGTTGCCACAGCGACGGGTCCCTTTGTTCACCTCCCCAAGGCCGACCCACCCACCTGGGCACGGGGTTCTCCAGGCACCTGCCCACGCTGAGTCCTCCAGTTGCAGCTCTGTGCTGGGACCTCCAGCAGCTCCTGCCTCCAGGGGGCAAAGGGCGAGCCCTGTCCCAGCCCTAAGCCCCCCTAAGCCCCCTCCTCTGCACTCAGCCTGCTGGGGTGGTGCAGGGGGGAGGGGCAGAGGGCTCAATAAACTGGACCTTTGCTGGCGTTGCGTGGAGCAACGGGCAGCGGGGGGCCATGGATGGTGCCACCAGGGACAATCCCGGCTGGGGAAAGACCGTCCCTGGAGGGGCCGGGGGGCTCCTCCCTGGCTCCTGAGCCAGCTCGGGGGTCCTAGTCAGGGATACTGAAGGCTCTGGCCTCCTGCCTGGCAACTTGTTCTCTGGGGCCAGGAAGGATTTTCTTTCTTTTTATTTTTTAATTTTTTTTATTTTTGCTTTTTGGGTCACACCCGGCGATGCACAGGAGCTACTCCTGGTTCATGCACTCAGGAATTACTCCTGGCGGTGCTTGGGGGACCATATGGGATGCCGGGATTCGAACCCGGGTTGGCCATCTGCAAGGCAAACGCCCTACCCACTGTGCTATCACTGCAGCAGCCGCAAGGATTTTCTGAGCACTGGTGGGAAGCGGGTGCTGGGCCATCTACGGACTAAGCTTCAGCCCCCCCTTCCCCTTCAGCAAGGCGGGCGGGGGCATCGGGGAACCAGGAGCCCCCCAGGGGTGGCCATGCGGGTCCAGCTGCCGGTCTGTTCCCCCGCTGGAACACCTCGTCTCCGCTCCCTGAGCCCCGGCCATCTATCTCCCCAGAAACCTTTGCTAGATTTATCGTCCTGTTCCTACTGGCTGCAGACGGTGCCGAGGTAAAAAATGTCCTTTTTGAGGCAATAAAACATAAACCGGAGCCCAGTTCCTCTCCAGGGGAAGAATCGTTCTGTTTGACGACGGCTGTAAAGTGTGTAGCAGCGCGCAGAACACGGCGGCCCTGGGGTGGGGGGTGGGGCAGCCACCCTGGGGTGGGGGTGGGGGGACAGGGCCCGGCCAGCTGCCCCAGCCCGCCAGCTCGGGTCCCCATGTGGACCGGAGGTGCATTTCTCACGTGGGGCAGGCTGCCTGTTCCCGGTCTCCTGGGGGCAAAAGAAAACCATCAATTCAGTATAATTTTTTTTTTTTGCTTTTTGGGTCACACCCGGCAATGCACAGGGGTTCCTCCTGGCTCTGCACTCAGGAGTTACTCCTGGTGGTGCTCAGGGGACCATATGGGATGCTGGGAATCGAACCCGGGTCGGCCGCGTGCAAGGCAAACGTTCTACCCGCTGTGCTATCTCTCCAGCCCAGTTCAGTATAATTTTGAGGGTTTTTGTTTTGTTTTTTTTTTTTTTTTTTGGCGGGGGGGCATACCTGGCGGGGGGGCATACCTAGTGATGCTCAGGGCTTACTCCTGACTCTACACCCCTGCGCTCAGGAATTACTCCAGGCAGTGCTCAGGGCCCGTACAGGGTGCTGGAGACTGAAGGTGGGTCGGCCGCGTGCAAGGCAAGTGCCCACCGTGCTGTGCTACGGTTGGGCCCAAGTCAGCCTTCACGCTTGGCTGGGAAGTGGGGTATCCATGGACTCAGGAGGTTTGCATGTCAAACCCGGAAGCTTTCGAGGTCAGAGGTCATCGTGCAGGTTAGGGGAAGGTCTGGGCCTCCCTGGTGTCCAGCTTCTCATGCACGACATCACTCGGCCTGTCCCTCAACGCCCAATCCTGGTCCTGTCCGCACTGTCTGCCCACTCCCATGTCCCCTGTCCTGGCCCTGTCACCCCACTGTTCTGTGTCCAGCATAAATAAATGTTCCTGGGCTGGGAGCCGCAGCTGGACCCCTGTCACCTGTGCCCCCGGGCGAGGCCCTGACCGCTCTGTCCCCTGTCACTGGGCTCTCTAGGGCTGCCCCCCAGTGGCCCCCTGCCCCATGTGGTCCAGCTGTCTTTCCATTCATCCATCCGGGTATAGGTGAGGGGCAAAGAGAGTGTGGCCTGCCGGGCTGTTGTCACCTGCCTGCACGGCTGTTGTCACCCGGAGACACTCATGCCTGCTCTCATCCCCAGCACGGCCCTCATGCCCCCACCCCAAGGAACGGGCCCAATAAAGCCCATTCCAGGTGCCCCCCTGCGCGGGAGACAGACACACAGACACAGGCAGACAGCACACCCTCTCTTCGGTTTTGTTTGTTTCTTTGGGCAGTGACGGCCATTTGTGTTGTCAAACATTCATTGATTTTGCCAGTAGAATTCATGGTGGTTTTTTCCACGGCGGCCTCATGTCGGGATGTGCCGCGGTTTATTTATCTCACTGCCGTGGACGGGCTTCGTGGAGGCTTAGATTTCGGGCTTTGATGAGTAACGCGGCAGGGAATATTTTAGAAGGAAGTCATTTTTCTTGGTTCTTTTGTGGTATCAGGGATCGAACCCGGGCCTCACATATGTGCTTCTGTTCCATCACTGGGCCCCTTCCACCGCCTTTCCCCAGATATGGTAAAGATTCGATTTAAAAATTTTTTTATTTGTATTGACTGAAGGTCTGTGATTTCCATTCTGTTATTGGTGGGTTCCCACGCACACAATTCTAACACCACACCCATCACCCACCTCCCTCCCCCAAGAACTCCATGCCTTAGTCCGCGCCCCCACATCCCAACTCAATTGTGTAAATAAGTTATTCTGTCTTTAGCTACCTGACAGTAACAACAAAGTCTCCAATGGAGACGTTACTGGGCCCGCTCGAGAAAATCGATGAACAACGGGAGGACAGTGACAGCTACCTTACTGCAAATTTGTTTGTTTTCCTTTGGGGGCTGCACTGGATGGTGCTCAGGGCTTACCTCTGACTCTGTGCTCAGGGATTGCTCCTGGCAGGGATTAAGGGACCACATGGGGTGCTGGGGGTTGAATCCAGGTCACCTGCCTACAAGACAAGTGCCTTCCCGCTATTACTTTAGTCCCTTTGTGTTTTTATTTTTTTTAAACACACTCGATGATGATCAGGGATTGCTCCTGGCTTTGCATTCAGGAATTACTCCTGGCAGTGCTCAGGTGACCCTATGGGATGCTGGGAATCGAACCCGGGTCAGCCGCGTGCAAGGCAAAGCCCTCCCCACTGCATTATCATTCCAGCCCTACTTGAGCCCCTTTGACTGTATCCTGAGGCCCCACATATAAATGAGACCCCTGCCTCTGTCCCTGTCTGCCTCCTCTCAGCATCCGACTCTCTGGCTCCACCAGCACTGCTGTGGGCGCATGACTCCCCTTAGAGCCGCAGAGTCCCATCGTGTCCCTGTTCCCACAGCTCTTGGCCCTTTCATTCCGTAGTCGGGCATTATTCGGGTATTTCTGTACCTTGGCGATCGTACTGAGTACGGCACAGAACAAAGCCTTCCGGGTTCCTGGTTTTGTGTGGGGGGCATAGAGGCCAAGAAACGGTGCTGCTGCATCCTAGGGAGCTCAGCCCTGTCTCTCGGAGAGTTCTGGGTCGCGTCCCATCCAGGCTGAACCAGGCAACAACGTCCCCACCCCCAGCCAGCACAGCTCTTCAGGACTTGTGGAAATGAGCCATCCTCGCTGATGTAAGTGGCGAGTGTTGGTGTGTGTGTGTATGTGTGTTGTGTGTATGTGTGTGTGTATATATATATTTTATATATATATATATCTTAGAGAAGCACGTGACACTCAGACCCCGACCTGCTCTTCCATCCCCCTCCTCCCTGCTCATGGCCCCTTCCCCAAGACCTGCCCCCTGGGCCAACGACTTCATTTCTTTCCAGCTTCCAGAATGCTCCTGCCTGCAGCACCTGTTCCTAAGCCCAGGGCCAGTGTGAAAGCAGGACGCGTGACAGCAGGACGTGTGACAGCAGGACAGCCACCGGATCCGACTGTCCACGGCGACCTCCAAACAGCCTTGGCACTGTCTGACGTCTTGTTCGGATCTTCCCAGCCCATTGCCCGCCGTCCCCCGCCCGCCAGGCACATCATGCTGCTCAGACCCCGGGTTCCACCCCTGGCATCCCAGAGGTCTCTGGAAACTTCTGGGTAAAGGGTCCGACACCAGCCAAAAGGCGTTTGTGGAATCTTCCCATGAAGTCTGAGCACTGCAACTCCACCAAAGTCGGGAAGGATTCCTGTTCTGGCAACGCCCAGCTGGCCGGGAATCTCACTCAGCCTCCTCCCTGGTGCTCCCTCCCTCCCTCCTCCTCCCTCCTCCCTCCTTCCTCCTCCTTCCTTTCTCCTCCCTCCTTCCTCCTCCCGCCTTTGTCCATCCATCTGTTCAGCCCCGCACCACCCATCCCACCCTCCCCTGTCCCTCCCCTGTCCGTCTGGAGGTCACCCTCACTCCCCAGACAACCTCACATGCAGACTCCGGGAACAGTTGTCACCTGTGACTCGGTCACTCCCTCCCAGCCATTCTCCAAGCCTTAACACGCCCTGCGACTTCCTCGAGTGTCTCCTGCCTGTCTCGCTCCCTCTTCCGTCCATCTGTCTCCTGTTCGTTTGTCTCCGTCTCATCTCCTGTCTGTCTGACTCCCAGGATCTCAGCCTCTCCCTTCCTGGTGCTTGCCGGCCGTCTGTCTCCGCCTCCTTTGCATCTGGTCCCTTGCTCCAGGCTGCTGTGTGACACCCGCCTGTCTGCAGAGGTGCGGCTCCGGCTCTCTGCGGCCCGGTTCTGACTCGGGTGGATTCTGTTGGCCCGAGAAGGTCTCTGTGGATGAAGCAGCTTCTGAGCAGCGGTGCAGGGAGCGGCGGGCTCTCAGGGCTCGGCCCGGGTGCCTTTGAAGGGGCTCGGCTCTGCCGCCGGCTCCTCCAGGCCTTCTGAGACCTGAACATCAGTCGCCGGCACCCTTTCAGGTTCTCTGGCTCTGATCTCTGCTGCTGAGACTCTGTAACCGACATCCTGTGGGTGGATCTCCCTCTCTCTCCCCCTCTCTCCCTCTCCCTCTCCCCCTGTCTCTCTCCCTCTCTTGCTTGGGGTTCACTCTATGGACACTTCTTCTATTTGATTTTTATTTTGTGGTCACACTAGGCTGTGCTCCGGGCTGACTCCTGGCTCTGTGCTCAGGAATCACTCCTGGCGGTCTGGGGAGAGTGTGTGCACGACTGGAAATACTCAGGATGGCCGCATCCAGGACAAGTGCCTGATGCCACACTATCTGTCTAACCGACCTTCCTTCCTCCCTCCCTTCTTCCTTCCTTCTTCTTCCTTTTTCCTCCTTCCTTCCTCCTTTCCTCCCTCCCTCCTTCCTCCCTTGTTTCCTCCCTCCATCCCTTCCTTCCTTCCTTCCTTCCTTCCTTCCTTCCTTCCTTCCTTCTTTTCTTCCCTCCCTCCCTTCTTTTTTTTTTCCTTTTTGGGTCACACCCAGCAATGTACAGGGGTTATTCCTGGCTCTGCACTCAGGAATTACTCCTGGCGGTGCTCAGGGGACCATACGGGATGCTGGGAATCGAACTCAGGTGGGCCGCTTGCAAGGCAAACGCCCTACCCACTGTGCTATTGCTCCAGCCCCCCCTTTCTTTCTTTCTTTCTTTCTTTCTTTCTTTCTTTCTTTCTTTCTTTCCTTCTTTCCTTCTTTCCTCTTTCTGTTTTGGGCCACACCTGCTATTCTCGGAGCTTACTCCTGGCTCTGCATCCAGGGATCACCCTGGTGGGGCTTGGGGCACCATATGGGGTCCTGTGGATCAGATCAGCCTGAGTCAGCCTTGTGCAAGGGAAGTGCCCCCGCGCCCCCCCCCCCCCCCCCGCAATCTCTCTGCCCCACCCCCCCACTTCCCTCCGAGACCCCGCCCCCCACATTCCTGAGTCCAAGGGTCGCCTTGTCATTCTGGTGCCTGATTCACCAGGTCACACCCAGCGATGCACAGGGGTTACTCCTGATTTCACTCAGGAACTACTCCTGGCGGTGCTCGGGGGACCATCTGGGATGCTGGGAATCGAACTCGGGTCGACCACATACAAGGCAAACACCCATCTGGCTGTGCTATTGCTCCAGCTCCTCACCCTACGTCTCAATCTCGTCTGTCTCCCTTTTCTCTGTTCCCTGCTGGGAACTGTATTTGGATTTTCTTTCCAGTTTGCTAATTCTCTTCTCAGCCGTGTCACCTTGGCTTTCACCCATGAGCCAACATTCGAATCTCCCTCACGCGCTTCTGGTCTCCAGTCTCACACCCCCTGCCCAGAGGCACATCAGGACTCATGCTCGGCCTTTCCTTCTGCCTTCTTTCCTTGCCCTCCCCCCATGTTTGCTGCTCACTTCATGCTGTACGCGCAGTAGGGCTGTCCACGCTGCCTCTCGCTGGCTCTGCTATCTCCTGTCCACGGAGCTCGTTTCTTTGTGCTGCAGAGGCTCGGGGGCTGCGCATCTGTGTCTCAGTCTGGCTCTCTCCAGGATTTCTTTGAGGCCCAGGATTCAGGTGACTCTTTAGAGATGTTGTTGGTTTCCATGGGGCAGCACACTGGCACTGATGGTACCCGGGCACTGAGCTGACAATGTCCCTGGAGCGCCAGAGGGTATAGTCCAAGAGCAAAAATGGAAAAAGGAAGAGGGGCCAGAGAGATGGCTCAGGGGTTAGGGCACTTACCATGCATGTGGCTGCCAGAATGAGAATCGTTCACATTTTAGCACTCCCAGGTGTGAGGAAGGAAGGAAGGAAGGAAGGAAGGAAGGAAGGAAGGAAGGAAGGATGGAAGGAGAGGAAGGCCAGAGAGGGGGAAAGAGAGGAAGGGAGAAAGAGGGAGAAAAGAAAGGGAAGAAAAGAAGGGAGATAGAGAGGAGGGAGGAAGGAAGGAACAAAGGGAGGAGCGAAGGAATAAAGGAAGGAAAGGGAATGGAAGGAGAGATGGAGGAGTGAGGGAGGAAGGCTGGAAGGGGAAGGAAGGGACAAAGGAAGGAGGAAATGATAAAGGAAGGAAGGGAGGGAGAGATGAAGGATGGAAGAAGGGAAGGACAAATGAAGGAGGAAGAATGAAGGAAGAACAGAGGGGGAAGAAGGAGAAGAGAGTGGGAGGGGGAGGAAAGAGAGAGGAAGGAGGGAGGGGGAGGGGGAGAGAGGAGGGTGGAGGGAGGGGGAAAGGAGGGAAGAGGGAGGGAGAGGAGGGACAGAGGAGGGAGGGAGGAGGGAGGGGGGCTGCTGGCCTGAGGACACGTGTCCTGGCAGCCCAGAGCCCAGGGGTAGTGCACACACACACACACACACACACACACACACACACACACACACACCCGTAGACACCATGGCTTACAAAGTTGTCCATGATTCGTTTGTTACAGGAGCCCAACGTTCCAGCCCCAAGCCCGCCCACCCACACTGTCAGCCTCACCCCACCACTTTTTCCTTCCTCCACCACCCTAAAGTCTGACTCCGTGGCAGGCCCACAGTAATTTATTTTCTACTTCTCATGACAACTCAATGGCTAATGAAATGATCAGACAAAGTTTCAGTAGAAGAAAATTCGTGAGAAGTGTTGTCTCCTCTCACCAGGGGACATTGAGTCTGTCTGCGGGTTCACTGACGGCTGCTGCGAGGTCCCTTCTGTGTTACTGTTCCTGTTGGTAGTGGTCGGTTTCTACGTTGCCTCCCGTCTCATCGGGTGTGCTCCTGCTGTCAGCATTGCTGAGTTTGGTGACGTCCTGTGGCCGCCTTTATGGCCGCACACTCCAGAGAAGTCCAGAATATTTAGCTGGGCAGTCTGGCCAGAGATGCGGCAGGCTTTGGGACTGAGTGCAGCTGCCGGGGCCTTGGCAGGGTGGGCACTGGTCCACCCCCATCCCAAGATCACCCCAAAGGCCTCAGCCGGTCACGGGTATCTGAGAAATGTTTCACTTGTGTTCACTGTCTTAGGGCCACATTCAGCGGTGCTCAGGGATAACTCCAGCTGTGCCCTCAGGGTGGGCTGGGGGCCCTTGTGCAGTGCCAGGTCAGCGCCATGCCAAGTAGCTGCCTTCCCGCTGTGCTCTCTCTGGCTCAGACTGAACTGTTTACCTCTACGGGTTATCTCAGAGTCTCTGTTCCCTGTGTCTCCTGCAGCAAGAGTGACGGTCCATCCCCTCCCCTCCCTGCTCAGTGCCTCTGCCAACCCAGAACCACAGTGACCTCCTTCCCACGGCTGTCCCAGGACACACCAGGCACTTCTCTCCCCTCTTACAGGCACACACCACACAAGTCCCGCTTGGTGGAAGAGGTCCCCTGTTGCTGGGATGTGCTGCTCCAGACCCCGCAGGACTCTGGGGAAACAGGGCAGGCCGGCAGATGCTCATCCCCACACTCCTCCTCTGCCAGGGGGAAGGGTACCGGGCAGGGCCATCTGACCCCTGGGCTTCCCCAGGGGAAGGAAGGAAATCCAAAGGCCTGAAAGGAGTCCTCCCGAGCATACCCCTCCTCCTTCTCTCCCTCCTCCCCCTCCTCCTTAGCCCTCCCCGCCTCCTCACACACACGGCCCAGCCATGCATCTCTTGCTCCAATCTGGAACCCTGCGTGGAGGTCTTGCCTCGCTCTGAAGGCTTGTCATGTCTGCGTTTAATGAAGTTTAATTATCTTCCAAGATTCAATGAATAATTATAAATCTTTTCAAGATGCAATCACACGGGTTCATGCTTCATTAACGGTGGAAAATCAATTGTGATTCGCGTAATTCCTCTCTTCTGGAGAGCAGTCTGTTTGTACACGCACTCCCTCCTGCCCCGCCTCAGCTCCCCCCGTAGTACGGGGGACACCCTGCTTCCCCGTTCAGGCTGGGTGAGCCCGGGTCAGGGAGGAGACGAGAGAAAGATGGGCCCAGTAGAGGCAGGTGCCTGGGAGAGAGGACGAGGGGAGAAAGGGGGCTCCTGATCACTTGGGGTGGGTGATCACAAACGCCCCAAAATCTCATGAGTTATTGAATGCCCTTGGAAACTGCACCCAGGGAGCCTTGCGGCAGTTCAGTTGGACTGCAGCCCCTGTACCCCCACCCCCACCCCCCGCCGTCGCTGGCTCCCAGATGGCTCAGCAGTCATAGGGCAGGTGCCCCATCCCTGCAGGGTTTCCTGTCCCTGATAAACTGGGGCCCTGCTGGCTCTGGGACTATTGGAAGTTTGTCTCTGAGTGCCTCAAACTGGCTTCTCCAGCTGCAGAAACTGTGATACTAGCCAGCTTAGCCCTCTCAGCTCACTGCCTCTGTGGCCACGTCCGTGGCCGTGGCTGCATCTGTGGCTGTGACTGCATCTGTGGCTGCATCTGTGGCCGCATCCGTGGCTGCATCCGTGCCTGTGTCTGTGGCTGCACCTGTGACTGAGTCTGTGACTGCATCTGTGACTGCGTCTGTGGCGGTGTCTATGGCCACGTCTGTGTCTGTGGCTACACCTGTGACTGCGTCTGTGTC
This sequence comes from Sorex fumeus, assembly GCF_029834395.1. Lineage (NCBI taxonomy): Eukaryota > Metazoa > Chordata > Mammalia > Eulipotyphla > Soricidae > Sorex > Sorex fumeus. The sequence continues at coordinate 4,349,288 of NW_026606068.1, read as the reverse complement.
TGTGGCCGCATCTGTGGCTGCATGTGTGGCTGCGTCTCTGGCCAAGGGTCATGTTGAGCAGTGCAGCTGCCCTCTGACACCCCCACCGAGGGCAGTGAGGAGCTGGGGTTGACCCAGCAGAGTCTACCCTGGTGGTCCCGGACACACAGGCTGGCCTCACCCAACTAGCTCAGCCAATGTGGAGAGTTCAGGATGGCTCGACGGGGGCCACCTGACACTGGAGAGACACCGTGACTGAGATGCCCCATGCCCCTTCCCTGAGCTTTAGTTGAAGCTCCAATGGTGCAAGGTTCTTGAAACAGATGGTGGAGCTACGTTAAGCATGTACAGAGAGAAGGTTCTAGAAACAATGATGGTGGGGCCACACTGAGCAGTTCAGGTGGGAGATTCTGGAAACAGATGGTGGGGCTACATTGAGCAGTACAGGTGGAAGGTTCTGGAAACACTGATGGGAGTCCATGCTGAGCAGTACAGCATCCAACGTGGGCCAACTCGGCCTCTCTTGGCTGTGTGACTTCGGTGACTTACCCAACACCTCTGATCCCAGTATTCTCATCTGTGAGATGACAGTACTTCCACCCTCTGGGAGCTTACATGAGAGTGTGGGTGCTGAGCACCTGCAGACATGTGGCTCGGGCAGGCAGCCCCAGGTACCTGTCACTGCTGTCACCTCCTGATGGGGGCATGCCCAGTCTTCCTTCCAGGGCTGGTGGGGGGGGGGGGGTCCCTGCAGGTAACAGCGTTTCAATGGACCCTGTGGCTGAAGTTGGCGGGGGGAGGTTGAGGGTCACACCTGGCGATGCTTGGGACTGACTCCTGGCTCTGCACTCAGGGATCACTCCTGGCAGGGCTCGGGGACCATGTGGGATGCCAGGGATCGAACCCGGGTCAGTTGTATGCAAACGCCCTCCCCACTGTGCTATGTCTCTGGCCCCTAATGGTAACTGGGCTGGGTGGAATTCTTTCTCTGCCCGAGCCCCTTCCCTGCGGACACTGAGGACCCTTGATGGAAGGCAGCAGGTCTGGACGGCTTAGCGGACCGTCAGGAAGGACACAACAAAGGCCTGCGGGGGTTTTTGCTAAGAGCACTGTAGCACTGTCCTCCCGTTATTCATCAATTTGCTCGAGTGGGCCCAGTAACGTCTCCATCGTGAGACTTGTTGTTACTGTGTCTGGCATATCGAATACGTCACGGGGAGCTTGCCTGGCTTTGCCGTGCGGGCGAGATACTCTCGGTAGCTTGCCGGGCTCTCTGAGAGGGGCTGAGGAATAGAACCTGGATCAGCTGGGCCAGGGCTGCATGCAAGGCAAATGCCCTACCGCCTTCCTTTCTCCTTGGCCACCAGGCCCATCCGAGGGGCTGCTTCCTACAGGAAGCCATCCAGGACAGCACAGGTCCATTTCAGATTTGGGGGTTGACCTGTTGGGGTTCTGCCTAATTAGTAGTAACTCCTTGCTCCCCCACCCCCCCACCCCCAGTATGCAGCCCAGAGGGCACTGAGGCAGTGTGTTGCTAACCCTCTCCGAAGCACCCACTCCTGGGAGTAATTTGCTTCAGAAAAAAGATCCGCTGAGTAGATTCAATGTCCTGGCTCTAATAAGGTCGCTGTCACTCATTCACCGGCCGGAGCATAAGGACTGGGACGGCTCATCCCTCCGTCACGAGGGTCATTAACGGTCCCTGCAGGGGGAGGACGTGCGCCTTCTCTGTGGGTTTACGGGCTCATCAGCTCCCTTGTACCTGCAGGATTTCCTCAGCCTGGGGTGAGCTGGGCCGGGAAGGATCCAGGATCCGGCTGCGGCTAACAGCCGCCCTCCCCCCCCCCCCCCCGCACCGCCCTCCCCACCACGTGATCCCCTGAGTGTGTGGGGGGGGAACCCGCAGGTGGCCACTCACCTCAGACCAGCCCCTGAAGCCCCAAGAAGCCCAGGGACCTGTTTAGGACCCCACTGGGAGACTGTGTGCCGGGTCCAGCCTCTCCTCCCTGTCCCCTGCACCCCTGCTCCGCCCTCCTCCCTCAAACATGCAGTTATTACTCAGTCTGAAGCTGCTGGGGCCCAGCCCTGTCCCTCCTCTGCCCGATTTCATCTTCAGCAAATTCCTCAGAGGAGTCATAACCTCCCCACCCAACTCCTCTGGGGGCTTCTGCAAGCCGGAAGGCGCCCAGCCAGGCTCACACCGCTCCACCCCTGCCGAACTCACCCCACTCACCCCTGCTTCGTTCCTGCTTTCTTGTCCAGGATTCCAAGCATCTGCTTGGTCTCTCTCAGGGGGCTCACTTCTTGGCTCTCTTTGTTCTTGACCAGCACTCAGAGCAGGACTTAGCCCAGCACTCAGACTCAGCACCCAGCTCTAGGACTCAGCCCAGCACTTAGACAAGGACTCAGCCCAGCACTCAGACTCACCACCCAGCCCCAGGACTCAGCCCAGCACTCAGACCAGGACTTAGCCCAGCACTCAGACTCAGCACCCAGCTCCAGCACCCAGCTCTAGGACTCAGCCCAGCACTTAGACAAGGACTCAGTCCAGCACTCAGACTCAGTACCCACCTCCAAGACATAAGCCAAGCACTTAGCCCAGTACTTAAACTCAGCACCCAGCCCTAGAACTCAGACTCAGCACTTAGCCCAGCACCAAGCCCTGTCCTCTTTCTCTCCATAAGTGCTGTCTGTCCTCATCTAAGCTCAGAGTTTCAGCCCCCACATAAACGCTGAAGACCCCACACAGAGCTGTCCAGCCTGTGCCTGGAGCCTGGGCCAGACCCCGGACCCCTATCTGCAACCAGACCCTGGAACCCTACATCCTCCCGGGCCCCAGGCCCTTATCACTGGGGGGCACAGTCGCTTGTTTGGGGACCGGAAGCCCCTCGAGGCAGTCGCCATGGGGGTCCCACCTTTGCCCATACTGCCCTACCCATTGGACACCCCGAGTTACCTAGATGGCCACTTTGGGGGTCATCCTCCTTGGCTTGCCCTGACTTTCCATATCCGGTCATCTGCACCACATCTGTTCTGTTGCCAAACAGGCTCTGGGCCCGCCCTGCTGGCTCCCAGGCTCACCCTGCCCCTAGCACCCACTATCTTTCTTCCAGGACCTCCCAGGCAGTGCTCAAGAGACCATGGGGGGGTCCTTCGGCAATTCTTTTTCTGGGGAGGGGACTTTGGAGCCACAAAGTTCACTGTCCACGCTGTCCATTCTCTTCCCCCCACCCCTTCCGTTCCCCATGGTTTACAGCCTTGCCCAAGGGCACACCTGGTGGTGCTCAGGGCTCACTTCCGGCTCTGTGCTCAGAGATCACTCCTGGTTCTGTGCTCAGAGATCACTTCTGTCTCTGTGCTCAGGGATTACTCCCGGCTCTGTGCTCAGGGAACGCTCCTGGCTCTGTGCTCAGGGATCACTCTGCTCAGAGATAACTTCCAGCTTTGTGCTCAGAGATCGCTCCTGGCTCTGTGCTCAGGGTTCACTCCCAGCTCAATGCTCAGGGCTCTCTCCTGGCTCTGTTGCTCGGGGATCGCTCCTGACTCTGTACTCAGGGTTCACTCCCGGCTCTGTGCTCAGAGATCACTTCTGGCTCTGTGCTCAGGGATTACTCCAGGTTCTGTGCTCAGAGATCACTTCTGGCTCTGTGCTCAGGGATTACTCCAGGTTCTGTGCTCAGGGAACGCTCCTGGCTCTGTGCTCAGGGATCACTCTGCTCAGAGATAACTTCCAGTTTTGTGCTCAGAGATCGCTCCTGGCTCTGTTCTCAGGACTCGCTCCTGGCTCTGTGCTCAGGGTTCACTCCCAGCTCAATGCTCAGGGCTCTCTCCTGGCTCTGTGCTCGGGGCTCATTCCCGGCTCTGAACTCAGGGCTCACTCCTGGCTCTGTGCTCAGGGATTACTCCAGGTTCTGTGCTCAGGGATCGCTCCTGACTCTGTACTCAGGGTTCACTCCCGGCTCTGTGCTCAGAGATCACTTCTGGCTCTGTGATCAGGGATTACTCCAGGTTCTGTGCTCAGGGATCGCTCCTGGCTCTGTGTTCAGGGATCACTCTGCTCAGAGATAACTTCCAGCTCTGTGCTCAGGGATCGCTCCTGGCTCTGTGCTCGGGGCTCACTCCTGGCTCTGTGCTCAGGGCTTACTCCTGGCTTCGTGCTCAGGGCTTACTCCTGGCTCTGTGCTCAGGGATTGCTTCTGTTGGGGCCCAGGGGACCTATGTGTGCCGGGGATTGGGCCCCAGTTGGCTGCACGCAAGGCCAGCGCTCCCTGCTGTCCTCTCTCCAGCTCTGTTGTTTTCATGCTTCACCCTCTGGTCTCTGGACCGACCTGCAGCATCTATGCTGAGTCGGTTTGTTAATCAGCACCGTTTACCTGAACCGGCCATTAAGCCATAGTCCTGCCTCGCTTGATGTGCTGGCATCTGATTGGCTCCCTCGGCCTGGGTGGGTGGGGTGAAAGTCTGTGGCTGCAGGGAGAAGGGGGGCCCACTGCCCGTATTTCCTGAGCACCTACTATGCGCAGGTCTTTTTCTGCATTCACCCAGGTTTTGTGAGTTGGGAGGGACCTTAAAAGTCCCCCTCTCCCAACACACACATCAATAGAGTCTATTCCTGCCTTTCCTTGGACTCAGATTCTCCCTACTTTTCAAATTCCTGCTCTGGGGTCACCTCCTCCAGAAGCCCTCCCAGACTGCTCCAGCATCCAACTCTCCCTCCTGGAGTCCCCACCACCAAACTAAGCAATGAGTTAGAAACAGAGATAGGGAGGTGGGGTGGGGGGTCTGGGCAGGTCTCTTGTTCTCTTCAATTTCAGAAACAACCGACCTAGGTCTCTATGTCAAAAAACGTGAAGAATCAAAGAAAATGCTCCATTGTTGGGGTGGGGGGTGGGGGTCAACGGGACTAAAGGCCAGAGAGGGGCAGTGACTTGCCTGAAGACACACAGCAAATTGGGCGCCCAGCTCCTCCCCGAGTCCTCTCCCGCAGCTCGTCTAAGAAGCTCCCAGCATTTAGGGGGCATCTTTCCTAGCACCCGCCTCACTACCACTGCTCCTCAGCAGGGTGTGGGTGTCATGGTCCCCTCTCACAGGGGCATGGCAGGGCCGAGACCCGCGGGATTGGCTGCAGGGGTCTCGGGATTGGCTGGAGGAGCCTCAGGATTTGCTGGAGCGTTTCAGGATGGGCTGGAAGAGCTGCAGGATTGGCTGGAAGAGCCTCAGAATTGGCTGCAGGAGACTCGGGATTTGGCTGGAGACTTTCAGGATTGGCCTGGGGAGCCTCAGGATTGGCCGGAGGACCCACAGGATTGGTTGGGGGACCCGCAGGTGGAACCGGACCAGGAGGCACCGACGGTCTCAGAGTCCCGGTGAGCTGCCCGGCCTCAGGTTGTTCCTGGTGCATCCATGGTGCTGGGTTCAGAGTTCCACGGGGCTCTGGGCATTTTTTCAAGGGAGACAATTGCTAGCATCTGTCTGTCTGTCTGTCTGTCTACCTATCCACACACATGCGTAATTACAGAGTTTCGTGCACACAGTATTCCAACAGTGCACCCCCACGCCACGGGTGTTCCCCTCATCAGAGCGCCCCCCCACCAGATTCCCAGAAGTGTCAGGCCCCCAAACTCGGGCTCAGCCTGGAGGCGGCCTTAGGGTGGCAGAGGCCGTGAGCCCGCCTCGTGCAGGAGACCGTGCGTGTGCGTGTGCGTGTGTTCCAGGGCACTCGCGTGCACAAGCCTGCACAGGTGTGGGCAGGTGCCTCTGCCCCTCTGCGTGGTCCTGTCGGCCGGCCCCGCTGACCCGGCTCGGACCCGCGCGCGCTCCCACGCCTGGGCCAGCTCAGCCGCTTGCACGCCACGTTCTATTTCTCTCCTGCCCCGTCAGCCGGGGCTCCCCGGGGCCCCATCTCCGGGCGGTTTGATGGGGCTTGTCAGCTCCCCGCGCCACTCTCCGGCCTGATGTGGTTATTAGGCCCCGAGAAGAGACAAAACACCGCGTGGGGAGTGTGGGTCGGGGCCGCAGCAGCTGCGGCCCCCCAACAGATGCGGGGCGCCCCCACCGCCGCTCCCCGGCTCCAACTGCAGGGGAAGGAGGATGCGTATTTGGAAACAATTAAAAATAAGCTGCCAGCATGTGGCTAATTTTTGCTCAGTCCGTGATGATAATTTTAATCCGGGAGAAGGTGTGTGGTGGGGTCGGGTGATGGAAGGGGGGTTCAGAGTCCCCGAAGATCATCCAGATCCAGGTGGCTCCTGGCTCGGCCAATGAGTGTCCCGTGAGCCCCCGCCCCCCACTGTGTCTCAGCCTGGACCCCTGGACCTGGCAGGAGACATAGCCAAGCCAGAGGACCCTGCAGGGGGACGGGGGCCGGGGGTGCCCCAAAGCTGCCACCATCCCCTGTCCCTGCTGCCCTTCCTGCTGGACAAACCTGAACAGGCACTGACGTCGGGGCTGTGGGCTGTGGCTCTCCCTCCCGTCTCTGTCCCTTGGCAATGTTCTTCTCCCTCCTGCCTGCCACTGTCCCCCAGGACACAGCAGGGACTCGCCAGTTTCCTCCTGGCTGGACTCTATCTCTTGCCTGCTGACCAGTTTTGAGCTATCCCCACCTCTCCACGTGCTGTCCCCTGCACTCTGAGAGGGTTAGGCCAGGGCTGGGGCCACTCAATGTGGACCTACCCTCTGCAGGGCACTTACCAGGTGCGCCCTGGGCTGATGGCGATCACACTCCATCAGGGGGGCTGGTAGGGGAGACAGTGGCAGGGCACCTGATACGGCCGCCGAGCCCTGCCAGGAGTCAGCTCTGAGCACAGAGGCAGGAGTCAGCCCTGAGTACTGCTGGGTATGGCCCCCAAGCAACCAATCAAAAATTAATTAAAAAAAATTTTTAAAAAGGTTTAATCAGAAAACACTTGTCTGGAAGGAAGAAATGGAAGAACTGGACCTCTGCCACCCGCAGGGCCCCTCATGCCCCGGAGAGGAGCCCACTTTCTTCCCCAGGGCCCCCGGACTTGCTCCAAGACAGATCCCCCGTGCTGGGTCACAAGGCAGATTCATCAAACCCAGGAGACAGAAATGTCTCGGCTGACCTCCCGGACATGGAGCTTTGGAAATGGAAATGAATCGCCAGCAGGAAGAGGAGAAAAGCCACCAAACACTTGGGAATGAATGAAGACACAGGGCACAGGGTCTGCACGTGAGAGGCCCTGGGTTCGATCCCAGCGTCACAGACCCCCAGCACCCAACAGAACACATGCTGACCTGAACCCGGCCACACCTCCTGGAGGTCAGCGGCCTGAGCCTGCATCTCAAGCCCCTTTACCGGTGGGCAGAGCGAGCCACACGTGGCCCCCCAAACTGCAGGAAGGGGGCCGGAGTGATAGCACAGCGGGTAGGGCGTTTGCCTTGCACGCGGCCTACCTGGGTTCAATCCCCGGCATCCCATATGGTCCCCCAAGCACCACCAGGAGTGATTCCTGAGTGCAGAGCCAGGAATAACCCCTGAGCACTGCTGGGTGTGACCCAAAAAGAAAAAAAAATACAACTGCAGGAAGGCCAAGAGAGAGAGAGAGAGAGAGAGAGAGAGAGAGAGAGAGAGAGAGAGAGAGAGAGAGTGGGCAGGGCCTTGCTGTCCCCTGGGGGCCACCCCTCTGCTCTGGGGGCTAGGCAGGGGGGAGACAGCTCTTCTTACCTTGTCATCCTGGATTGGCCACTCACCCCAACTCTGTCGCCCCTACAAAGGCCCTTTCCAGGTGGTATGTGGGCAGCTCTCATGGGGGGGCACCCTCCGCTTCCCGCAGCTGTGCTCCCCCTTAGCTGTCCTGCCTTGGGGCCCCTCTGCCTTCAGCCCACCCCACCGCATGTCCCTTCTATTTCTCTGCATGGGGCTTGGATGTTCCCGGTCTGAGAGAACCTCCCCAGGTACCCGCACCGCCGCACCCCTGCCTCCCGCTCGCTGCCACCTTCCCTGCCGCCTTTCTCCATGGCGCTCTGCGCTGTGGCCTTGACTGTGCATCCTTTGGCTGGTAGTCGTGTCTGCCAGAGGGTGGGATGCCATCTCATCCTCAAGAATGGGCGAATGTTCCAGTGCCCACGTGCTGGGCTGGGACTGAGCATAGCCAATGGAACATATATCCTGGGGACCTCTGGGGGGTTAGGGGGTCTCTCCCCAGATGCCCCCTCTCTGTTGGAGGAGAGGCTCAGAGCGGACAAATACTCTGGCTAAGGTGCAAACATGGGTTTTCTGCCCTGTAGCAAAACTCTTTGAGTCCCTGCGTGTGCTCCCTGGGGTGGAACTAGGGGTCTCTGGTCTCACCACTGTGCCCCTAAATTCTGGCACCTTATACTCAGGGAAGGTTTGTTAAATGAGTTCATGCATGAATGGATGGATGGGTGGATTGATGGATATATGGGGTTAATGGATCGACGGGTGCATGGATGGATGGATGTGTGGATGGATGGATGGATGGATGGATGGATGGATGGATGGATGGATGGATAGATGAGTGAATAGATGAGTGGATCAATGGGTACATGAATGGGTGCATGGATGGGTGGGTGGGTGGATGGGTGGATGGATAGATGGGTGGATGTGTGGATGGGTGATTGGATGGGTGGACGGATGGATATGTGAGTGAATGAGTGGATGGATGGATGGGTGATGGATAGGTGGGTGGGTGGGTTGATGGCTGGAGGGGTGGGTGGATTGATGAGTGGGTGGGTGGTGGATATGTGGATAGGTGGATGGATAGACGGGTAGATTGATGGATGGGTGGATGGCTGGCTCTCTGAATCTGCAACCAGTCAAAGGAAAGCTGAGCACTGGCACAGAGCAAAGCCTTTTGTGGAATCCCCATGTGTCTGGGGGGAATCCAGGACCCCTCGCCAGTCTTCTGCCCTAGGTAGGGTGGGGAAAGGGAGAGATAGGGCCGGCCACGGATCAGTTCCTCACTGTGAGTAGCTCAGACCACTGACTTGTCCTGACCCTCGAACTTTGCTGACCCCTGGGTGGGCTGCCCAATCCATAAGGGAGGCCAGTCACAGGGAGGGACACCCCCCCGCCGCTGTGTGTGTCTAGGTTCAGGGGAAGGTGGGTCTGACCTACAGTGGGCGTGTCCACGGAGCCACGGGAGCTAAGACTGGACAGTCACTGGCTTTGCTGCCACGCAAGTGCTCCTCCGTGCTGTTGTCCCTTCTGGGGCTGTGGGGGCGTCTGAAGCGCCTCCTGCCTGCGTGGCAGGGCAAGGAACCCTGGGGCTCTGCCCTGGGCCCTCAGCACGAAGGCGGAGTGAGAGACTCAGGGCGACGGGCAGACTCGGAAGGGGGCACTGGGAGAAGCTGGGAAGGGAAGGGAGGAGGCGCCCCTGGTGGAAATTGCCAGAAAGACACCAAGACACAGCCCGCCTGGATGATTGAGCAGGAATCACCAGGAAGACAGATCAAGATGCTGGATTTTCTGCATCTGAGCTGCCCTGGGGATGGCTCTGCGGGGGACTGTCCACGGCCACTAAAGGGCCCTCCTGCGCTCCATCCATGGCTCAGCTCCCTGCACCACTTTCAGATGCAAATACCCACAGCCACGGAGAGACCTCCCCTCCCGCTGTTCCTCCTCTTCCTCCAGCCTTCCTAGCTGCCCCCCCCCCCCCCCGCTGTCCCTTGCTAACTGCCCCATGACCCCTGTGTGCACTGAGCTCGGGGAAGGGTGTATTCGCCCCCTATTGGGGACACCGCTTCCTCCCACACTCATTGACTTTTCTCAAGTGCCACCTCCTCCAGGAATTCTGCTTAGCCTGTCGGAGATCAAAGAGCCAGCCAGGTCCCTTCCCCATGTCCCTTTCCTTCGGTCCATCCTTGGTGCCCCTTTCCCCCCACCCCTCGAGAGAGTCCAGCCTTTTCATTTCTTTTTATCCTGACAACCATCTCTCTACCTCGAGCCGGACAGCTGTGTAGTAGCTGTCGGACAAAGCCCTGTGGACGGGTGAGCAGGCCGAGGGGGTCGCTGGTCCTGGGTGGACACTCGTGTTTGTTGGCAGTGACCAGAAGTGATTTCCTTCCAGACAGTTTTCTTTCATAGCTCGAGGGCCTGGAGCCCTAGATTAGAAAAAGTGTTTTTAGTTTTGGTTTTTGGGCCATGCTCGGGGGCTACTCCCAGCACAGTGCTCAGGGGACCACATGGGGCTGGGATCAAGCTCAGACCTCCAAGATGCAAAGCATGTGCCCTCTGGACCTGGGAAAGCTTCGAGGGCGTCACGAGTCCCTGTAAGAGAGAGGCAGCGACCAATCCACAACTAATCAGGGATGGATTAGTCATGTCTGCCACGGCACTGGGGGCAGAGGTGGAGGTGCAGTGTGAGCGCCTTGGGAAGAAGGTGGGGGGCTTCTCCTCACAGCCCCCAATGCCTGGCACATGCCGACTGAAGCTGGGCCAGGAACGGGCCCAGTGGGAAATTCTCGGCTTTGAGGCCCAAAGCGGGAGGGGCAAACATCTAAGTCAGAGGCTTCCCATTTTGTTTCAAGCTCCCAGTGCTCTTTCTTCAAAAGACATCTCACAAAAAGCGCAGCGCGGAGCAGCAGACAAAAGCCACACCGTGCTGTCCCAGCTGCCAGGGCTCAGGGCCCTCCTACCCCCAGGGGCAACCCAGAGATGGCGTCTGGGAACCCCCTGTCTCCCCAGAACCCAGCCAAAGAGCCTGCAGGCTTGGGGAAGAAGCCAACCATCAGAGACAAGAAGTGACTCACCCGAGGTCCCCTGGCCCCAACTGCCAATCCAGGACTCCTGGCTTAGTGCTCCTTGGGCCTCATCAGCCATGACTCTGCGTTGGGTCTCTGCCAGGTCTTCGCATTTCCAGCTTGCTCGGGACTGCAGGGGCCATTGAGAAGCTGGGCAGCCCAGCCTCCGGGAGGGGGGTACCTGTGTACCCTCAAGGACAGTGGTAGAGACCCTGCTTTGTTCACTTGCTCTGGAGCCCCGGGGTGCAGGGGGGGTCGGGGGGAGCCTTCCCCTCTCTCCACCCGCACGTTATTAATTAAAGCATTTCCCCTTTTCGGTAGCAGCTGCTTCCAAAGCGCTTAGCCAATGTTTAATTCATCGGCTGTGAGGAGAAACCGCGGGGCCTTCCTTCAAAGCCCTTTCCCGGGGAACCGTGTCCTCCGCGAGCCGTCTGAGCCCGGTGATTTGTTACCGGGCTCCAGAAATCTATCGGGCAGGCGCCAGGCTGGTTGTGAGCCCAGGGTCCCCGCCTCGAGATACTTTAGAGAATGCGAGGTGCTGAATTACGACCTGGGTATTTAAGGACCATCTTCCCAGGCCATTTAGAGGCAAAAAACGAGACATGATTCCCTAAGGATGCTGATGAGGGCTGTGACTTCCCAGACGGGGGACAGGGGTGCGGCTGGCACCAGGGCATCTCTCGGAGGGGACTTGGGTGCTGCCCGGGGGTGGGGACCCTTGTGGCCCAGGGTCCGGCTGCGGGGTCAGTGCAATAGGGTGCCAAGGGCCTGGAAAGGGAGTGACTGCCTTGGGGGCAACTTCTCAGCCCACCCTCGGCTGCTCTCCTCCACTAGAGACGCACCCCTCTTTCCCAGGCCTGTGGAAAATCCAGCTTTTAAAAAAAGTATTTCTTTTTTTTTTAACAGCATAATTTTTTTTTCTTTTTATTAGTGAAACACCATGAAGTACAGTTGTAGATTTACAATTTTTTGTGCTTGGGTTTTGATTATACAATGATTAAATACTCATCCCTCCACCAGTGCCCACTTTCCACCACCATGGATAATATCCCTCCCACCCCCACCCACCCCCCATCCCACCCTGCCTCTGTGGCAGGGCATTCCCCTTTGCTCTCTCTCTCCTTTTGGGTGTTGTGGTCTGCAAAAGAGGCATTGAGTGGCAAACATGTTCGGTCCATAGTCTACTTTCAACATGCATCTCCCCTCCTGGGAGGATCCTCCAAACACCCTTTATTTGGTGCTCCCTTCTCTATCTGAGCTGCCCTTTCCCCTAGAATGCCCGGCTGGCCTCTAAGCTTTGGAGTAATCCTCCTGGTGCTGATCTCAGCTATTCTTGGGTATTAATCTCATACTTTGTTACTTTATATCCCCCAGATGAATGCAATCTTTCTATGTCTATCCCTCTCTTTCTGACTCATTTCGCTTAGCATGATACTTTCCATATTGTACCACTTGTATGTAAATTTCATGACTTCATCTTTTCTAAGAGCTACATAGTACTCCATTGTGTAGATGTACCAAAGTTTCTTTAACCAGTCATCTGTTCTTGGGCATTCAGGTTTCTTCCAGTTTCTGGCTATTGTGCTTAACAGCATAAAAAAATTTTTTTCCTTAAATTTGTATTAGTGAAACACCATAAGGTACAGTTGTAGACTTAGAAATTTTTGTGCTTGGGTTTCAGTTATACAATGATCGAATACCCATCCCTCTACCAGTGCCCATTCTCCACCACCACTGATCCCAGCACTCAAAAGGAGAGAGATAACAAAACAAAATGCCCTGCCAAAAATTATTTCATTTTACCCTGACCTTGGGCTGGAGCGATAGCACAGCGGTAGGGCGTTTGTCTTGCACGCAGCACGTGGCCGAGCCAGGTTCGATTCCTCCGTCCCTCTCAGAGAGCCCGGCAAGCTACCAACAGTATCTTGTCCGCACGGCAAAGCCTGGCACGCTCCCCGTGATGTATTCAATACGCCAAACGCAGTAACAAGAAGTCTCAAAATGGAGACATTACTGGGCCCGCTCGAGGAAATGGATGAACAACGGGAGGACAGTGCTACAGTGCTACCCTGACCTTATTTTAAATTTTTAAAATTTATTAATATTTTTGAACATACCCGGCAGTGCTCAGGACTGACTCTTGGCGCTGTGCTCAGGGATCACACCTAGTGGGGCTTGGGGACCCTATGAGGTGCCAGGCATCAAACTTGGCTGTGCACAAGGCAGGCGCCCTCCCTGCCGAGCGAGGAGTCCAGCCTGTATTTATTTTGTTTTTTGTTTTTGCTTTTTGGGTCACACCCAGCAATGCACAGGGGTTACTCCTGGCTCTTGCACTCAGGAATTACTCCTGGCGGTGCTCAGGGGACCATATGGGATGCCAGGGATTGAACTTGGGTGGGCCGCATACCAGGCAAACGTCCTGCTCACTGTACTATCGCTCCGAGCCCCTCCACCCCATGTACATTTTTTGGTTTTAGTTGGTTTTTTTTTTTTTTTTTTTTTTTTGCTTTTTGAGTCACACCCGGAGATGCACAGGAGTTATTCCTGGTTCATGAACTCAGGAATTACTCCTGGCAGTGCTTGGGGGACCACATGGGATGCTGGGAATCGAACTAGGAGGACCATGTGCAAGTCAAACACACTACCCGCTATGCTATCGCTCCAGCCCCAACCAGTCTGTATTTATTTTATTTCTGTCGAGGCTCTGTGGGTTGCAACCCCTGAAGCTCCAGTCTGGGGGGCACTGGCCTGCCTACTCTTCTCCCGCCCCCAGCACCTGCCCGGAAGTGATGTCATCAGAGAGCACAGCGGGGTGCGTTTGGGGCTTCAGGAGGTCAGGAGCAAAGGGTCTGGGGCACATCTCCCCGAGTTCGGGGGACACAGTGGGGATTCTCCTCGGGGTTGTCCCCCACCGTGGCCTGCCACGTGGGCTCCCCAATCAGAGGCCACCTGGACATCTCCATCCTGGCTCTGGGTCCCTCTGAGTGGACAGGGCAGTCTTGGGGACGTGGACCCCTCTTGCTCCTGGCAACAAACCATGTCATCAGGTGCTAATCCATTTCGGGTTTGGTTTTTTTTTTTTCCCCCGCCTTCAGGTTTCCACACAGAATAAGTGGATGGAACCAAGTGAGTGCTTCTGCACTGGGCAGGGGTGAGGGCAGTGAGGAGGAAGAATGGGGAGGAGGGAGAGCAAAGAGGTCGGGGGGCGGGAGGAGAGAGGAAACAAGAAGTGAAAAGTTGGGGGCAAAATTCATTCCAATGAGAGCAAGATAGAATTGATTAAAATATTGACTGGAGGGGCTGGAGCGATAGCACAGCGGGGAGGGCGTTTGCCTTGCACGGCGGCCGACCCGGGTTCGATTCCCAGCTTCCCATAGGGTCCCCTGAGCACCGCCAGGAGTAACTCCTGAGTGCAGAGCCAGGACTAACCCCTGTGCATCGCCGGGTGTGACCCAAAAAAAGCCAATAAATAAATAAATAAATAAATAAAATTTTGACTGAGGCAGGGGCAGGCCGGAGAGATAGCGCAGTGCGTAGGGCGCTTACTCTGCATGCGGCCGACCTGAGTTTGATCCCCACCATCCCTTAAGCACCCCCCTGAGCACTGTCAGGAGTAATTCCTGAGTGCAAAGCCAGGAGTAAGTCCAAAGAAGTGTGGACCAAAAAGTCAAAACAAACAAACGACCACAAAAAGAACTCATCAAAAAGTTAAAAGAAAAAGGAGTGGAGCAGGGCAGAGGGTAGTGAGAGGAGGCGTGGGTGGAGGGGTCCACTCCCAGACCCCCAAGTGACAGTCTGCCCTCCCAGCCCTCTCAGCTGGGGGATCCCCCACATGGCTCCCTCCCAGGGGGGCTCAGCCGAATCTCAAAGAGGTGGTTATTTTGGGTGGCAGCATGATTGGGAGCTTGGAAAGCAGGAAATTGAGTGGTGATTAAGGTTGTAATAAGTTGACAACATCAAATATCATTACCCCCAGAACATGCAAATGATCCCGTCTTTATCGGGATTTGCATGCAAATACCAATTAGCAGGGAAGCGTTTGCGGGATGGGAGCTGGTTCTCCTTCCAGTGCCCCCTACAGCCCTGCAAGGGAGTAAACAAACAGGGGGGCTCTGCGGGGGTGGGGCGACCACACCGGGGAGACCCACTCGGGTCACCACCTCCCCCCACAGGCACCACCTTCCAAACCCCTCCAGGCGCTCCTAGAAGAAGCTTCTGGACCAGCTTCTGGGTGGCGGCTGGTCCCTGGCTCTCCCGGCCTGGGTACCTGCCCCTTGCAGCTGGAAACTTAGTTTATCCGGGGGAGGCTGCTAAGGTCTGAGAGACTCTGGAAGGAGAGGCGGGGGTTGCTGCTTGGGGGTGGCCCCTCACGGGGCAGGAGGAAGGGGCTGAGGGGCCGAGCGGAAGGTGCAGGGTCCATGAGAACCAACAGATTTCCTCAAGAAAAGGAATTTCTAGTGGTGCAAGATGCGCTGACAGAGAACAGAGCTGTGCAGAGCCAAGATCAGAAGTGGCCAATCTCCACCTGCTGCCCGGCTGACGGCCACCTGCCACAAAGCCAAGGAGATGCGCTCACTGACCCTGAGTTAAAAAGAAAAGGGGAAAGGGAACCCCCACCCCACTTCCTCCTGTCTCTGGAATCCTGTGGGGATGCCTCTCGAAGGTTCTCCAGGAGCTCTGCCCTTTCCTTCTTCCTTCCTTCCTTCCTTCCTTCCTTCCTTCCTTCCTTCCTTCCTTCCTTCCCTCCTCCCCTTCCTTCCTTCCTTCCTTCCTTCCTTCCTTCCTTCCTTCCTTCCTTCCTTCTTTTCCTCTCTCCTTCCCCCTCCTTCCCTCCCTCCTTCCCTCCCTCCTTCCCTCCCTTCTTCCTTCTTTCTTTCCTTTCCTCCTTCCTGTCTTCCTTCTCTCCCTCCCTCCCTCCCTCCCTCCCTCCCTCCTTCCTTCCCTTCTTCCCTCCTTCCTTCCTTCCTTTCTTCCTTTTCTTCCTTTCTTCTTTTCTTCCTTCCCTCCTCTGTCCCTTCTTCCTACTTCCTTCCCTTCTTCCTTTCTTCCTCCCTTCCTTCCTCACTTCCTTCTTTCCTTCCTTCCTTGTTTTGTTCTTAAGGGTTCACCTGGCAGTACTCAAAGCTTACTCCTGGCTCTGCACTCAGAGCTCACTCCTGGCAGTGCTCAGGGCAGCAGGAATTGGTGCTGGGCTCGAACTTGGGTCAACTGCGTGCACGCGAATGCCCTCCCCACTGTCCTATGGCTCCAGCCTCTCCCCCTTCCTCTCTATCTTTAAATAAAATCTCTGCAGGCGCCCATTTTGGCTCAGGCCTCTTGGCTGCTTGGGGACAAGCATATTGGGTGCACAAGAAGAGACCAGTGGTGGGACAGGTTGGGGGGTCCCCGCAGGAACAGCTTGGCAGTGGGCAGACTTGGGCTTCTTTATGGGGGGGCAGGAGAATGGCATGGGGCATGAGTTGGGGAAGGGGGGAGGGGGAGACCTTGGCTGGAGAGTGGTGATGCCAAACTTATGAGGCTGCGAAGAGCATTCTGGTTACTCCGCACTCCCCTAATCCACCCGACCCCCCAATCCCTCCCACCCCACGGACTTTTCCACGCACCCCTCCATCCACCGAACCAATTCACGCATCCAAGCCACCAACCTACCTAACCCCTATTCCAACAACTGATCCCTGTACTGATGAGTACAGGGCAGAGTTGTACTGTCTCCTGTCCCCACCTTTCCCCAGATCATCAAAACTCTGGAGCAGACAGCTAGGAGCTTTGGGGAATGATGATGGTTTCCTAGGGGCGGGGGGCTTGGGCTAGGCCAGAGTCTTGGGGAGAATCAGCCCCCCCGTGGAAGAAGGTGGAAGATCCTAAAGCCAGGGGGGCCATTAGCAGGGGACTGGGGTTCAGCTGGAGGGAAAGTGAGATCAGACGGGAAGGACCCCAAGGCTGGGCACTCACTGGTCCAGACCTGGACCTGGTAGGGAGGAGGATGCTAACACACATAACACACACACACACACACACACACACACACACACACACACACATCCGCTCCCCAGTTTTATCCGTGCGGGGAACAGGAGCATTGGTTGAGGAGTAGGACCCCGGGGGTTGGCCCAGGCTGGGCAGTGGGGACAGACCACTCAAGCCTGCAGCCCTTGCTGCCTCTGGGGTCCCACCCCTTCCCTCCCCTCCCCCCAGAGCCCTCCAGCCAGGAACAACTTCTGCTCCCACGCCGGCCCCAGCTCTCGCCCGCTGCCACGAGTCCCCCCTGCAGAAACGCTTTGATCGCCCGAATCCAGGTTGGATTAATTCACCAAATCCCCTAAACTCACAGGGATTTGTCTGCTGTCGAAAGGAGGCCCCTTTCCGGGTTCCCGGGCACTGTCCGTGATGCTTGCCACCAGACACCACTTCTGGGGTTCCTCGGGCTGGCCCCCTGCACCCCTGCCCTCAGGCCGACGGGCGGTGGGGTCTGGGTGGGGGTGCCCACCCCCGGCACCTGCATGCGGCGGCCTGACCACTGGGTGATCGGCCCCCAGCCCCTGGCTGGCAGAGCCTTCCCAGCACAGTGCAATTTCATGCCCTGCTTCCCCTCGTGTGCTGGTGGTTTCTGCTCTATTTGTCCAAAATGAACAGAGATGAAGTGGAATGAATCACAGTCCCTTCCCCGCCCCGCCCTGCACACCTCCTCCTCCCTCTGGCCCTCCCCGCCATCTCAGCCTCCGCCTCCTCGCTCCCTGCTCCTGGCTCCTGGGCCCCTGTAACTGCAGCAGACATTCCCTGAGCACCAGCTGTATACAGGGCCTGCTGTGCCTCTGTGCCCTTCACATTCACCGAGTACCGGCTGTATACAGGGCCTCGTGCTGTGCCTCTCTGGGGCAGGGAGAGAAGGAAGCTGAGGCCTGTTCGCTCTCTTGAGTAACCCAGTAACCCAGGGACTTACACTCGCTCTGGTTTGTAGCCCACCGTGAGGGCAGCTGGTGGGGGGAGGGCTAGGGCCGGGCAGCTGGGCCCTCGGTGTTAAGGGTCAGCTGAGCCCTTCCAGCCACAGCTCCCCAAGCCCGGCAGCTCAGGCCTTCTCCCCTGACGAAGCAGGGAAACCGTGTCAGTCCCAGACGGGCGGGCCGCGCCCGATCAGCCCCTCAGAGTCAGAGCGGGCCCCTCCCCTATGAGTCTGTGGTTCGGGAGTTCATTGATGTGGTGTGACATGGGGGGTTGGTGGCCACGTCCACCCCTTGACGAGGGGCAAAGGAGGGCAGGTGAACAGAGGGGAGAATCCTGGGGCTGCAAAGAGCCCAGAGGAGCTGGACCCACAGTAGCTGGGAGAACCGAGACAGAGACAGACGGAGAGACGGATGGAGAGATGGAGAGAACGAGATGGAGAGAGAGATGGGGAGATGGAGAAATGAAATGACAGATATAGAGAGACGGAGAGACGGAGAGATGGGGAGGCAGAGATATGGAGAGATTGAGAGACAAGAGAGATGGGGAGACAGAGATGAAGAAATAGAGAAATGAAGTGACAGATATGGACGGACAGAGAGACAGAAATATGGAGAGACAGAGACAGAGGCGAGAGAGAGAAACAGAGACAGCAAGATGGAGGGGAAGAGAGGCACAGACCTGGCCACAGAGAGGAACAGACAGACGCCCAGGACACGCGGTGACCATCAGCGGTGGCTGTGGGGGTGAGGGTGGGACAGACTGGTGTCAAAAGGACAGGGATAGCACAGCCGGTAGGGCGTTTGCCTTGCAGGCAGCCGACCCGGGTTCGATTCCCAGCATCCCATATGGTCCCCCGAGCACCGCCAGGAGTAATTCCTGAGTGCATGAGCCAGGAGTAACCCCTGTGCATTGCTGTGTGTGACCCAAAAAGCAAAAAAAAAAAAAGGACAGGGCCGAGGATCCCCCCTCCCCAGTCTCTGCCAGTCAGTCCCCAGCCCTCCTGCCTGGGTCCTCGAGGCCCCTCCAAGACGGCAGCGTGAGCCTCTTGCTCGGGTCAGCCCAGGGCACGTTCCCGGACCGGCTCTGTCCCCTGGAGCTGGTGCAGGGGCTGCGGCCTGTCTCCATGCCGGTTCCCGCTCTGTGCCCCTGGGCCCGCCACACCACATGTCCTTCTCCAACTCAGCATTTCCCCCACACCTGCCCTGGGCCCCATGCGGGTCCTGGGCTGCATTTATCCTCCTGTCACCCCATTCAGTGGGCTCCTTTCTCTCACTGACCACTAGGAAAGTCCCGAGGAAAGGTTAAAGAACTGGCAGGAGCTCAGCCTAGCGTGGGTGGTCGATGAGTGGGCTCTGCTTCTTCCCCTCCTCCCATTTCTCTGCCTCCCCCCACCCAGGGCAAGCCCCGCCCCTAGGAGGAGCCTACAGGTCCAAGCCCCGCCCCCAGGAGGAGCCTATAGGTTCAAGCTCTGCCCCCAGGAGGAGCCTGCAGTTTAAGCTCCGCCCCCAGGAGGAGCCTACATTTCCAAGCCCCGCCCCCAGGAGGAGCCTTCAGGCCCAAGCTCCACCCCCAGGAGGAGGGTATAGGTCCAAGTTCTACCCCTCAGAGGAGCATATAGATCTAAGCTCCACCCCTAGGAGGAGCCTACAGCTTCAAAGCCCCGCCCCTAGGAGGAGCCTATAGGTCCAAGTCCCGCCCCTAGAAGGAGCCTGCAGGTCCAAGCCCCGCCCCCAGGAGGAGCCTACAAATTCAAGCTCCGCCCCTAGGAGGAGCATGTAGATTCAAGGCCCGCCTGTAGGAGGCGCTTATGGGTCCAAGTCCTGGCATTAGGGGACTCCTACAGTTTCAAGCCCCACCTCCAGGAGGCGCTGCTGTGGCGCCTGCAGGTTCCCCATCTCACAGGAGGCGTGTTGCGGGGAGAGGGGTCCCCTCGGTAGCTATCTGGGGCCTGAGTAGAGGTGAGGGAGGGGATGGGTACAGTGAGGGGCCACAGTGGCCCACGTCAGTTCAAGACACAGGACCTTTTCACGGTCACTCAGCCTCGCCCCTCACAGGGGCCCTGACTTAGCTCTCCCCTGGGGGGTTCAGGGACTACGGGATTCAGATGCCTGCCCTCAGCCCCCGCAGGCAGCCTGGAGATGGGCCTTCATTTCAGGGACCGAAGCAGAAGCAGCAAGAGAAATGTCCCCCCCCCCCCCCCCCAGAGCACCGGCAAATCCCCTCTGCCCCTGGCTCCCGGGATGCTCTGGGATGCAGCTACTCCAGGGTTCCAAAGTCACAGCCAGGAGCCTCGTCTGACACCCTCAGGCCCAGATAGCAGGACACCAGGGAGTGGTGGGGACTGGGGCGCAGATTCCATGTCCACAAGGCCGTTTCTCGCTAGCTCAAGACTAACGACCCATCTGTCACAGACTGTTTATAACAGGCCTGCAGGCCTAGTGGCGGCTACAAGTTGTCCCTTTGGAGTCCTTGTAGTGCCTTCCCTGAGATGACCATGCTCTGGAACTCTCCAGGATGTTCTTCCAACCCCTATCCCTTTGCCCAGTGCCATCCAGGATGCACGGACCCCGTTTGTGAAGCTGAAAGTGTTTCCAAACCACCGCCTTCAACAGAAGGGGTAGTAATTACACTCTGACATTAATATTTAAACCACAAACAGAGTTAGCGGCTAATCCCCTCCCTGAAGGCTTCGGACTTGTTTAAGTTTTATCCTTGTGAGACCTAATTATTGTCAGCGATGAATCCTGCCAGACCACAGGATTCGGGCCACGGAGGAGGCTCCAGACAGGTCCCGGGGCCTGTGGCTGCCCAACGGAGGCACCTGATGGTCCCAAAGGTATCCCCTGGTCACGGGGCGAGGGATCCTGTCAAGCACCACCATGTTTAGGGAGGCACTTCTGAGATCTCCTGCGGGAGAATGGAGACATCGTGTTTCCTACTCCCCAAAGTTGGTGATGACCTCTGACTTTTGACCCTGGGGCCTGGCCCCTGCCCCCTGCCCTCAAGGGACGCTTCAAAGAGGGACTTGGCCTTCTAAGCTTATCTGGAGGAAAAGCAAATGGGTCTCTGTGGGGGTTGTGAGATGGGGGCTTTCTAGAAACTTCTGTTTGTGTTTTTTGTTTGTTTATTTGCTTGCTTTTTGGGCCACACCTGGTGATGCTCAGGGCTTACTCCTGGCTCTGCACTCAGGAATTACTCCTGGTGGTGCTCGGGGGACCATATGGGATGCTGGGAATCAAACCCAGGTTGGCCATGTGCAAGGCAATCACCCTACCCGCTGTGCTATTGCTCCAGCCCCTTTCTAGAAACTTCTGGCCACGAGTTAGAGCTTGTCCCTGACCAGTCAGGTGTCTCCATTGTTTGTATGGGGCTGATCACCCTCGTCTCAGCACCCACGGGGAGGGGCAAGCGAGCACTCTGTGCAGACACATTCCAGAAACTTCCCCAAGGCTCAGGGCTGCATTGGCTGTGGCGCAGCTGGATGGGAGAGAGGAGAGGTTGGACATGGAGAAGCCAGCTTGGCCCGGAGCCTGGGTGGGGGCTGGGAGCTGGGCCCTGGCTGGGTCTGAACTGGCCGCCCTGGTCAAGTGGGGCCAGAGGCTGAGCACTTTGGGAGCTTCACAAGCAGCGTGACTGTCTGCCCTGGGGTGCTGGGCCTCAGCCCGGCGGCATTGGCAGGAGGGTGCTGGGACCTCCCACATGGGCCCCCTCTGTGCTCAGGACTGACCTTCCCTGGCCCGAGCCACCAGCCATAGGGGGTGGCGGGCTCTTGACGTTCTCAGCCCCGCCCCTGGAAGAAGATGGGCCGGGACTGGACTGGACGGGCTGTAAGTCAGACAGGGCAGACTCTTCCCAGCCGGCCGAGCTCCCAAGCCGCCTGTCTTCCGGGCTGGGGACAGTCAGATTTAGGGACTTGTACATTGGAGAGTGACAGTGCCCAAGTCGCTGTCCACAGGGGGGGATGCGTGGGGCTCCCCCTCCCCTGTGCTCTGCCCCGGCCACGCCCACAGGGTGAGCAGAGGCCTCGCTGAGCAGGAAGTGTGAGTGAGCCCCAGTCCCCCAGGGAATCGCCCCCAGAGGCTCCCCTGCCAGGCCCAGAGGCTCGCCCCCAGGAACGGGGCTCAGGGGTTGCCCTTAGAGACATGGGCTGGCCTGCAGTCTTTGAGAAGGAAAAGGAGGCCTGGAGCAGGAGCCTAAGGGCCAAACTGTACCCCCTCCCCCCTGCCTCCTTCCTCCTTCCCCCTGCCTCTTCCTTCCTCACCCCTGCGTCCTCCCTCCTCCCTTCCTCCTCTCTCCTCCCAGCCTCGTCCCTCCTCTCCCTGCCTCCTCTCTCCTTTCTGTCTCCTCCCTCCTCACCCCTGTCTTCTCCTTCCTCCTTCCTCCATCTTCCCTCCCACCCTGCCTCCTCCCTCCTCACTCCTGCTCCTCCCTCTCCTTCTTCCCTCCTCCCTTCCTCCTTTCCTTCCCACCCTCCCCAGTAGAGAGGGTTGGGACAGAAATCAGCTGCGGGCATAGGAGTTGGGGTGACCCTGACAGCTGGGGTGACCGTCACAGCTGGGGTGACCCTCATAGCTGGAGACAGGCAGATGGCCCAGGGTAGACTACGTTCTGGGGCTCCCCTCTGCACACCCCCACTTCCAGGGCAGAGCTGTGCCAGCCGGAGCCTGCAGCAAGGGCCAGAATGGTAGGAAGGAAGCTGGGCTTGGGACACTTCCGGTTGTTCCTCTGGTGGTTCAGGACCCGGTGGCCGGAGACAGCTTGTCGGGGGACATGGTCTAAACCCCCCAGAGTGCTGAGCTGGGGCTGGGGGCCGCTGGCTTCTCAGGTTGGTGGAAAGTCGTGAGGGGTAGGTGCAGGACCCCAGGGAAGGGGCCGTGGGCAGAGCCTGGAGTCAGCTCCTCCCTGCTCTTTGGACAGGTCACTTCTTAGTGATGGCCTCCTCACTGCCATTTTACAGAAAGGGAAACTGAGGCTTGCCCGAGGGGCAGGATGGTCAAGGCTGGGCTCTATCCCTGTGCCCAAGCACGGCCTGACCGCTGTGGACAGGGCGAGGGCAGCTGAAAGTCACGGGTGGGCAGTGGAGGGGCCCTCTGTCACCTCTCAGGGGGTCCCCAAGTCCAGTCTAAAGTCCTGCCTCCTGCCCAGCCTGTCTATTCTGCTGGCCCAGGACCCGAGGCTGCCAGTGTGGCTCGGGGGTCGCCCTTCTTTGCGCAAGCCAAGCCTGTTTGCTCCCATCAAGGGAGTGGGTACCCCCCAGACGCCACATGGCCTTGAGGGGCTTTCACTCCACACCTGCCCCTCCTGGCCAGCCCGCAGCCCTGGGGAGCCGGGGATGCGCCCACGGTCACTGATACCCACCCCCATCTTCTCTGAGGCTGAGCGGACCCTTCCCCGGGGGCGTCAGAGCAGGGCCTGGCAGGGTGGGGGACCCACGCGAGACCTCAGAGTTCTGGGCCTGGGGAGGACCCTGCGGGCTGGGATAGAGACACAGGCTCCCACAGCTCACATTCTCCTCCCTGTCCTTGGGGACTTCCCCTCCCGGTCATGCCTCCCACCCCTGCTGGCCCCGTGGCCCCACCGTCCCCCCTACTGGACCCGGGGTCCCCACCCCGCCCCATAAGCCCCTCCTTGCATCCCACTTCTCTCTCTCCCACCCCAGCCCAGCCTGGCCACACCCCGAGGGGCCCACAGAGGGGGCGGCATCTGAGCCTCCCAGGACCCATGGGTGGCCCTGGCGGGGCAGGAGCCAGTGACCCGCCACGGGAGGACCAGGTGACCTTCTCCAGGCTGACATGCCTTCGTTTATTTAATCAATTCTGGCCCCCGGGCGGGGAAGGGAAGCAGCAGGATATTAAATCTGTCGCTCACGCCGATCTGTCATGGGATGTCAGCCCACATTGATTCTCACCTCCCGCCTCTGGAACCTTTCAGAGACCCAGCCCAGACCCCGCCAGGAAGCAGGGCGGGAGAGCCAGGGGTGCAGAGGGCGATACCAGCACCTACCAGGCGGCAGTGAGGGCAGGAGTCCGATTATCCGTTCAGCCGGACAGAGAAGGAAACTGAGGCTGAGACCAGTGGGTGGAGAGTGCTTCTGGGCAGGCCGAGTAACCGTCATGTTCATCGCTGTCACCTTTCATCATGAGGTGACACAGAAAAGCCTCTCCCTCCTGTCCTGGGTTCAGTGTGGGCCTCTGCTGTGGCCAGGGCACGTCCCAGCCCGAGGGTCAGACATGGGGGGACCGTGCTCGTGACTTCCCGGCTCTGGGCTGGGAGCAGACTCACGGCCTCCCGCCCCTTTCTGAAATGAATGAACAAACAAAATGCTGAGAGGCCCCTGGAAATCTGCCATCCTGGAGCAAGTGGACAGAAAGTGGCCCTGAGTGTGCCCGAGGTCCTGCCCAGCCCTGTACCCCGGTGAACCGCCGAGGGAGTCTGTGCCAGAGATGCCCTTGGCCGTCCATCCCTGCTCCTGGCAGCCCTGGCTCCCTGTGTCTCCCCGTGTCTCCCCATGTCTCCCCATGTCTCTCTGTGTCTCCCCATGTCTCTCTGTCTCTCTGTGTCTCCCCGTGTCTCCCCGTGTCTCCCCATGTCTCTCTGTGTCTCCCCATGTCTCTCTGTCTCTCTGTGTCTCCCCGTGTCTCCCCGTGTCTCCCCATGTCTCTCTGTGTCTCCCCATGTCTCTCTGTCTCTCTGTGTCTCCCCGTGTCTCCCCGTGTCTCACGCTTCGAATTGGGCTCCCTGGTCCGTGTTGCTCCCAAGGGCCCCAGGCTGGGCCCGTTCCATCCTCATCTCTGCAGCTCGGAGCAGATCATCGGCTACTTCATGTCCACTTGGGACCTCAGTCCCCTCAGCGATTTCTGGGCGCGACTCTTTCTGTTCCTGTTGTTTGGGCGCCATACCTGACGATGCTCAGGGGTTACTCCCGGCTCTGCAGTCAGGAACCACTCCCGGTGGGGCCCAGGGGACCCTTTGGGATGCTGGGGATTGACCCCAGTCGACCATGTGCCAGGCAAACGCCCTCCCCACGGTGCTGTTGCTGTGTCTGTGTGCTGTGATCCTGTCTCCTGGAGGCTCCTCCACGGGTCCTGCCCCAGGCTGAGCATTTAAACTCAGGAGCTGAAGAGGGAATAAAACCAGCGCTTGCCTCACCCCATTATTCAGAGGGGAAGACTGAGCCTGGGGACCTGGGACTCACCGGCCCGCAGGTGCTGACGCCTGGTGCCTCTGACTCAGAGGGGCCCAGAGCCGCGGGATTAGAGGATTAGAATCCCCTGGACCAGGCGGAGGCTGAACTGAATCGGTCCCTGGTCTGGAGCAAAGCAGAGATGCTGCACTGTTCAGAAGCGGGGGGACGCAGATGCCCCCCGACTCCGGGAGGTGCCTGTGCCCTAAATACCGAGGCTCCTCCGTCTCCGCCTCCTCCCAGCCTGCTCGCTCGCAGACGGTTTATTTGCTCATCAAATTGAAGTTTTTCTTCCCCAGCACCATTTTCCAGTCGGCTTAGGCAAATACTCAGCAGCCCTTCCTGACCTTGATTTCCTTAAATATCAGGGGCCCTGCGAGGCGGGTTAGGGGGGCTGGCCAGGAGCTGCCCCTCCTCCTGGGAAAGACCACATCTCCCCCCACTGCAGGGGCACCCTGCCCCCTCTGCTGAGGCTCCCAGAGCCCCCGGTGAGGGACTCTCTGCAGGGGGCAGCAGCACCTTCCTGGGCATCCCCCCTGCCCTGCTCTGCCCCTGGGCTGCAGGGGAGGGAGGAGGTGGAGAGAGGGTGGACCTGGCTGGGCAGGGGTGCAGTCGCCCTCTCAGCAAACAGGTTTACGGAGCCAGCTGAGGACCAGAGGAGGTGTGGGAGCGTGAGGCCCAGCACCGCCTGGACCCCGGGGGCCAGGCAGAGTCATCTGGTCACTGGGAGTGGCCCCGGGACCCCTGAGCACTGCTTGGGAGCCCCCTCCCCACCCAAGGGAGGGAGAAAGGTCAGGCCTGTCCCCACAAGGGCAGAGTCCAGCAGGCCCCATCCTGGGCGGCCACCTGGAGGGGAGAGGGTGGGGCAGGGAGTGGGGTGGGGGGGGCAGACACGCAGGCACAGGGGGGGCTCTGATCTGACGCTCCCCCACCCCCAATGGCCGTTGCTCCGTGTCTGCGGCACCCGGGCCTCCTCCTGACGCCGCAGCAGCCACACAGAGCCATGGGTGACATGTGTCCCTGGCAGGGCGGGCCCTGAGCCTGAGTCCCTGCCGGTGGCAAGGCAGGGATGGGAGAGGGGATGGGCTGGGTGGGGGCAGTGGGGAGGAGGGGGCAGGGGAGAGGCCCAGGACAGCAGCAGTGGGGGAGGGAGGTATGGGGGGGGCTTGGGGGGAGGGGCAAGGGGTCTGGGGTGCGGAGAGGCTGACGCAGCCCCTTCGCTACCCCAGTCAGGGAGTGGAGGGTCAGCCCCTCACAATGCCCCAGGGCCCCCAGGCTGTCCTCGGTGCTGTAGCCCCTCTGGGGAAGTAGAGTCAGACCTGAAGGCCTTAAAGGGGCGGCGCTGGGGTCTCACCCCAGGGTGCCCAGGCAGCGTCCCCATACCCGACGACCCCCAGCCCAGTCGCCCAGCACTTGCCCCTACCATCTCTGGGTCCCAGGCTCAGTCTCTAAAGTGGAAAATCCCCATCCACTCCCCAGGTTCCTGCTCCAGGCCACCTCCTCCAGGAAGTCTCCCGGCTGGATGCCTTCCTCCAGGTGTCGCTGTGGTGACACTCCAGGAAGTGTGACTCTGATCCCTAGGCCGGTCCGGCTCTGGGCCCATCACATTCTGCAGACCGGCATCGAGTGTAAACATTTTTTCAAAACAGATCTTTAAGAAGTGGGACGGTAACACTGGCTCTGTGTTTCTGCTGGAAGACCCGCCGGGCGGGTGCGTGACCAGCCCCGGTGCTCACTGTCCTGGCTTGAATGATGCCCCAGGTGTGCTGGAGTGGCCAGGGAGAGAGCTCAGAGGGGAAAGCACTGGTCTCGCCTGCCACCAGCGCCAATTGGATTCCCACAGGGACCCTCTAGCGTCGCCAAGCATCAGCCCCGAGCACAGAGCCAGGAGGAGCCCTGAGCACTGCCAAGCGGAGCCCCAAAGCCAAAAGAAGGAACCGAGTTAGCGATGCTGGGTCAGCCTGAGCTGGTGACGGGCCTGTCCAGGAAGAAGGGAGCATGACCAGACAGGAGCCAGGAGGTGGGAGAAGGCGGGACAGCCTCCAGGACGGGCCACTACTCGGCACCTGGATGGTGTCTTCCATGGCCAGCCTGGACCAGCTGTTACTGTAGCAATAGGAGATGAGGGGTACGGTGAACCTCAATCAGCATGCAGGGGGGCGCGGTGAAGCCCAGTGCAGTATACAGTGGTGCTCAACGAACCCTGGCGTGGTCTGCAGTGGTGCTCAGTGAGCCCCAGCTTCCTCTGAACTCCTTTGGCTGACCCACTGCCTCCATCCTCCCCTCTCTCCCAGCACCCATGCACCCCCCACCTCAGAGCAGGCCAGTCCAGACAGGGGGTGACTGGGGCTGGGGGGACAGGTGGCCAGAACAGAGCCGCAAATGGCCCGCAACCTCCCTGAGGTGCTCAGAAAAACCCCGACCACGCTCAGGCAGCTCGTCCTGGCCCAAGAGTGGGAAATTTATGGGTTTCCGGGTCTGCTGCTCTGGCACGTGACCCCCCACCCCACTCCGGCATGTGGCTCCCCACTCCAACACATGGACCCCCACTCTGGCACACGGACCCCCACTCTGAACGCAGCCCCCCCACTCTGGAACGCAGCCCCCCACTCCGGCACTCGGCCCCCCACTCGGGCATGTGGCCCCCGCTCTTCCTGCAGCCCCTTTCTGGCCTTGGTTCCTGTTGGCAGTAAACATGATTCACGACAGCTCCGTCGGGCCCCGCCACCCACCGAGGCGGCAGTTCACTGCAGTGTGTCCCCAGCCGTATGAGGACAGAGAGAAGGTGGCCACGCGGGACAGTGCTGCTGGGACTGGCGGGGATCGGGGGACAGGTGTCCGAGCCCCAGGGCCCTGAAGGCCGAGTGGGGCCAGAGAAGCCAAGTGCTCTAAGCGCTCGGTGGGCTGGAGGGCGTGGGGAGGTGTGGGGGGCTCACGGACACCCAGAAACGGGCCGACAAACAGCGGAGAGGGGCTGGGCAGGTGAGCGGGAGAGGAGGGGAGGGGTGCTTGGCACGGGGTCCACTGGCTGCAGGTGGTGGAAGGACGCTGCAAGGTTAACTGTGTCATGTCCATCTGTATGTGCATGTATGAATGTGTATGTATGCATGTGCTTGAGGTTGTGTGTGTGTGTGTGTGTGTGTGTGTGTGTGTGTGTGTGTGTGTAGCATTTTGGGAGTCTATCCAGTGCACGCAGACATGCTCCACACGTTCTGCCTTCACAGAATTTCTGCACAGGGGGGACGTGGGCCCTCTTCCCCCAGGGGGGCTGCAGCATTTGGGAGGGTGTGGCTTTGGGGATGCAGGACCTGGGGGTATAGGTTTGGGGGCGTGCGGCTTTGGGGATGTCACGCCTCCTCGTACAGGGCTGGCAAGGAATCCGCGGTGAACGTGTGCTTGGCTCTCCGGACGTGCTCCTGGCAGGGGTTGCTCGAGGCCTCTCGAGTGAGACCTTCGGTGTCCGGCTCAGCTGGGGGAACTTGCGGCTCCGATGCATGACCCGCCCCCTCCAGGGCCAGCCTGCAGCCCCTCACCATGTGTCCTGCAACTGGGTATGCGGTCACACTTTCCTCCCATGCACTCTTCCTGGCTCTGCAGGGTCACTCGGCTGACCACGTGGCCACTCGCTGACCTCTTGGGAGCAGAGCTACTGGCCCCTGAGCAGCGCAACATCCCTGCACTGCACCAGCGAGGGCTCTGAGTGACAGGATGGCCCAGTGGGCAGCCAGGAAATGCCATAGGAAAGAGGCACTGAGGCCACCTGACCTGACCCTGAGGACACTGACACTTACTCACACACACTCACACACACACTTACAAACTCACACACATGCACACACTCACATACACACTCACACACACATTCACATACACAGTCACTCAGACATACACATATTCATACACACACTCACACATTCACATACACACATACACACACTTACACACATACACACATACTCAAACACTCACACACATACACTCACACACATACACACACTCCCACACACACACACATACATACACTCACACATACAGGGGACTCTGGGAGCTTGAACACAGACCCTTGCCTTTGGGGCTTGGTGTGAGGTGTCCTGCTGGTCCCTGGCATCCAGGGGCAGGCAAAGGGGGTGCCCCTGGCTCCCCGGAAGCTCTGAGGTTACCCCAGACACACCAGGGGCATCTCTGAGCTGGGGCTTGGTGGCTGTGCAGATGAGCCCAGTGGTTAGGGAGCAATGGGAGAGGCTTTGTTGGGGTCCTCTGGGAACACACAGGCTGGGTAGGGGCTACACATCTGGGCACCCCATCTCCTGGGGACTTGTGCTTCCAGGGCAGGGGTCCTGGCTGAGAAGAGCGTCAGAGGAGGCTGAGCTGGAGGCGCCCGTCTGCCCGCAGCGCTGAGCCCGATTAGTCCTGTGTGTCTGAGGCCCGCACCCCTCCAACCCCCTATCCCCCTGGACAGCTGAAGCCCGAAGAGAGTTTCTGGGCTCAAAGTGGTGTCCCAGACCCACTATGCGACCCCCAGGGCCCCCCACTGTGCTGCGGGCTCAGACTCCAGCTCCTAAGCCCAGTGCTGGGGGTCCTCCCTGCCCTGCTCCTAGTTCCAAAGTCCGCATGCCTCAGCTGCAGGAGTGGCCACCGCAGCTGGCCTGGGGTCCCGCTGACCAAGAGCCCCCCACACTGATGCATGAGGAAAACCCGTTTCTGAAGGCGAGGGGAGAGCTGGTCCTCGGAGCCGGGCAGCTCGGGAGGGCGCGTGAGACAGATGTGCGGATGGGCCCGGGGCTAGAGCAGCTGCTTCCGGGAAAAGCTGAGCTCGGAGCGAATGGGAACTGCACCACAGCAGAACTCACTTTGCAGTTTTTGCAGATAGCAGATCCACATGCGTCCATGGACACGGTCAGTGGTGCGCGTCAGCTATGCGGGAGAGGAAGATCCGGGCTCAGACCTGCAGCCCAGACACACTCGGCTGGGATCTGGGACAGCTGCAGGCTCTGTGTTCCTCCAGGCTCACTGGGCTCCCGCCACCAGCCTGAAGAAGATGTAGAAAACCTCACTGCAATCGCAGACTCATATTAGTGGCTCCTAGACAGGCCGAGAGGCTGTGCTGGGGGCCAGCACCCCACCTGCGCGGCATCCCAAGGGATGCGAGAACCAAAGTGAGAAAGAGCCTGTGGTTCTGAGTGTCCAGGTCAAGATACTTGAAGCCAGGGGCTGGAGATAGCACAGCAGGGAGGGTGTTTGCCTTGCCCGCAGCCAACCGGGGTTCGATCCCCGCCATCCCATATGAACCCCCAAGCCCTGCCAGGAGTGATTCATGAGTGCAGAGCCGGGAGTAAGCCCTGAGCACCATTGGGTGTTTCTCCCCCACCAAAGAAAATATATTTGAAGCCAGCAGTTTTCCATTGCAGCCCTGTGTACCCCTCCCCCAGGCCTCTGTGCTGCCTCTTCCCGTCCCCTCAGCAGCCCTGACAGGCGGGGGTGGGGGGTGGCGCACCCGGGCCCCACGCTGGAGCTCATTGCCCAGGCACGGTCCCTGCAGCCCCCGAGCTGCGTCTCAGAGCCAAGCACTGCATCCGCTACCACTCATTTCCTCCACGGCCTTCCTGGTCCTTAACAAACAGCGTCAGAGAGGATGGATTTCTTGTTTGCAAACCCAGCCACGAGGCCGGAACTGACATCTCCTTTTCTCCGGTTGCATCCTGCTCTTTGCACCCGAGAATCCTCCACGTCAATTGCCCACCAACTATTTCAGCCTATTTATGCATTGGTTAAGCACCTACTGTGTGCGAGTGGGCTGACAATGTACTCTGAACCTGAGCGCGTGCATTAAGATCCTGACTGAACAGCTTGAGGCCAGGGCCTTTTTTGAGGGCTGGGGGGCAGGGTCCATAACCGTTGATGCTCAGGACACACTCCTGACAGTGCTCAGGGGATCATGTGCAGTGCCAGGGGTCGAACTGGAATTGGCTGCATATAAGGTGGGCACCTCACCCCCTTCACTATCTCCGGCCCCAGTCAGGGTCTTTTTTGGTTTGGCTGGTTGGTTTAGGTTTTTGGGGTTACACTCAGCAGCGTTCAGGGGTTACTCCTGTCTCTGCACTCAGGAATCTCTCCAGAAGGGTTCAGAGGACCATAGAGGAAACCAGGGATTGAATCCAGGTCGGCCACATGCAGGACGCAGCCAGGAAGGGCTCCCTGCCAGGAAGCTGGGCTCAGGCCTCTCACTGTGCCTGGCTTGTCCCAGATGAGAATAATCAAGAAGGCAGAGAGAATAATGGGAGATGAGAATAATCAAGGCAGCACAGAGGCCCTGTAGGAGTGTGAGCTGGTGAGGAATAGGAGATACCCTGGTTTCCCCCAGATCTTTGTGCCTTTTCTCCCTGAGCCCCCTAAGCCAGGTTCAATCACCGAGAATTCCGACACTTTCACAGCACAGCCTGTAACACATGAAAAGTGCTCGAAGGCACTTGTTATCCGGAAGTACACATCAGAATGACAGAGAGATATCACCTCAGTCCAGTGAGAATGGCAGCTCCCAGGAAGTCTGGAATCATCCAGAGGTAGCGAGAGAGAAAGGAGCCCTCAGTCACCGTTGGCAGGAGTGTCGTCCAGTTCCGCCTCGATGGAAGCCCCTGGGGAGTGCTCCAAAGAGCAAGATCGAGGCCCCATATGGTTCAGGGACTCTGCTTTCTGGCATCCACCCCCAGACACAGAACAGTCATTTGAAAGGTATATGCACACCTGTGATCCATGCAGTGCTGAGTACGATAGTCTGGAGACTAGCAAGCCAATGACTGATGAATGGGGAAAGAAATTGTGGTGGAGAGATGCAGGGGAATCTAAGAGAAGATGAAGGCGTGCATCTCGCTGCAGCGTGGATGGAAGTGGAGGGCGTTGTGTTAAGTGAAATGACCTAGAGGGAGTGGACGCATACAGATGACTCACTCATCTGGGACACCAAACAAGGAATGGATGGGGTTGAACAACCCTTGCCCTGGGGTTACAAAACTCAGATTGCCAAACATGAAGTGTGGGGGGTGAGGCAGGGCTTGTGGGGGAGAATCAAAGAGGTGCATTGGAGGGAATGCAGGGATGGTGGTGGTGGGGGAGGGGTGCTGAAACGTTGTACATCAATACCATAACTGTTAACACTAGTGAAACCACAGTACTTAAGCCAGAGCAAATCGCTACTGTAAAAAAAACGAAATCAACTCTCTGAGATTCAACGTTGCTGTTTTTCCAAGCATCTTCACCTTGAGGTGTCCAAAATTTTTTTTTTTGCTTTTTTTTTGGGTTACACCTGGCGATGCACAGGGGTTACTCCTGGCTCTGCACTCAGGAGTTATCCTGGCGGTGCTCAGGGGACCATATGGGATGCTGGGAATCGAACCCGAGTCAGTCGCATGCAAGGCAAACGCCCTACCCGCTGTGCTATCTCACCAGCCCCGTCCAAAATTTTTTGATGTAAAAATTATGTCCAATTAATTTGATCAGAATTCTTGCTGTGGTAAGTGACAGATAAAACATTTTCCATCTAGTCTCCTATCAGAAAAGTCTAGAACTTCAGGCATAGCTTGATCCCGGAGCTCAAATCAAGGTGTTCTCTGTCCTTCATTTCTTAGTCATTTTATTCTTGGAGTGAATGTTAGGGGCACAAAAGCTGCTAGTAACACAAATCTCCTATCAGATTCAATTCCTGCAGGAGCCTCAGAATCTCTTCCTGTCTAACCCATCATGGCAAGTCTTTCCGTTTGATAAAAAGCCCCAGACTGAATTCTCATTGGCCTGGATTTGCCATAAGTCTATCCCTGGACCAATCTGATTGAGGGAACACTGGGGGTTATTATCTGATTGGCTTAGACTTGAGCCAAGTGTTTACTGCCCCCCTGAATCAGATGATGTGAGGGGGAGTGGTGGTTTCCCAGTAGAAATAGGGAGCAGTAAAGAGGAAGTAAAGTAACTCTCTGCTGTTAAGAGAAGGTGCAATGAGGGGCTGGAGGGATAGCACAGCGGGTAGGGCGTTTGCTTTGCACGCAGCTGACCCGGGTTCGATTCCCAGCATCCCATATGGTCCCCTGAGCACCGCCAGGAGCAACTCCTGAGTGCATGAGCCAGGAGTAACCCCTGTGCATCGCTGGGTGTGACCCAAAAAGCAAAAAAACAAAAGAGAAGGTGCAACGGGCTGGAGCGATAGCGCAGTGGGTAGAGCGTTTGCCTTGCACTCGGCCAACCCAGGTTCGATTCCCAGCATCCCATATGGTCCCCTGAGCACAGCCACAGAGTAATTCCTGAGTGCAGAGCCAGGAGTAACCTATGTGAATTGCCAGATGTGACCCAAAAAGTGGAGAAAAAGAAAAGAAGGTGCAAAAGGACAAAAGGAGAAGTGGCCTCACATGGGATCTGGGGGCAGGATTCATCAGCGATCCCATGAGAGCTTGACTCAAACTTGGAAGCATCCCTAACCCGCCCTCTGGAACTTAGGACCAAGGGGAGGGCAGGGAAACGGAATCACACAAGTCTCTCCACAGTTCTGCTTTCCAGGATTGAACAAACGAGCTGCCCCTTTGCAGCCAGCTCCTGGACCCCAAGTGGTGTCTGTCCATTGCTCTCCTGTTAGGATTAAGCCACCAGCCCGGCTATGAGTTTGAGGGGAAGGACGCCAGCTTGAGACCGATCCTGCACGGACCTCAGG
Organism: Sorex fumeus; assembly: GCF_029834395.1. NCBI lineage: Eukaryota > Metazoa > Chordata > Mammalia > Eulipotyphla > Soricidae > Sorex > Sorex fumeus. The sequence continues at coordinate 4,315,770 of NW_026606068.1, read as the reverse complement.
GACGGAAGTGGGGACTGGCCCAGTCACTTTGGACCAGTCAACTGTGAATCAGAGTGTGGAGGGCAGTTGTCCGCCTGTCCCGGTCGGGGGTTCGCCATTCCCACCTTTGCCTGACTGCTCTGTGCCGAAACACCATCCTCATGGCCCGACTCGCGCAGGGCCAGGTCACTGCTGGGCTGGTAGTGGACAGGAAGAGGCTTGTGATGAGCTTTCCTGGCTCTGAGCAGCCGCCTGAGTCCACAGCCGCGAAGCCACGCAGAGCCGACACGGAGAATGAGCCTTGAACTCTGCGTGTGCCAGGCCCGTGTCTGTGAAAGGCCACTTGGTGCCTTGGAAGCAGGGTTGACGCCGTGGCTGGAGCAATCTGATCAGACACTCGGGGCACGAGGGCACCTCAGTACAGCCCCGCAGGGCCCTGGGCCCCCCTGCTTCTATAGTCATCCCCCTATATCCCCAGTGACGGGGCCATGTCTGACTCATGGGGACATGCCACTCAGTCATGACAGAGCTGTCCCTATAAGCGTATGTTTTTCTAGAATGAGAAGAGAGACCTCCAATTCAGACCTGCCCTCAGGAATCAGAGCCGATGGCCCCCAAACTCCCGCTCCCCCCCCCCCCGCCACCCCCCTTGGGCAGGGAAGTGGCCTCCCGCTGGGTCTTCACTCGCCCCAACGCTTTCTCCCTCCTCTCCCCACACCCCTCACATGGCAGACAGGAGAGCAAGCCAGGCTGTGACAAATGCAGACACAGAGGTGTGACTGTTCCCCCGAGCAGGGAGGACGAGAAAGTGGTGATTCGGGGGAGGTTTGGGGGTGGCTGCGTCGTGGAAGGGATGAGGTGGCCTTGGGGATGAGCAATGCTTCAGCTGGCAGAGAAGCACGGCCGGCAGATGGGGAGCACAGGGAGAGGCGGACAGGCATGAAGGAGCCCCCGGGTGTGAGCGGGGGAGGTGCCAAGTCGGGGCTGGCAGCATGTCCTGCAGGCGCAGGGCAGCCAGGAGTGCCGGGAGCCCCTCCTGCAGGGGGCAGCGAGAGGTAGGGGAGCTCCCCTGGGCTCCCCCAAACCCCTGACCCCAGGCCAAGGACAGTCAGGCTGGATTCAGGGCGTCCCACACTCTGTAGCTGGGGACAATGAGCAGATTCAGGAGTGAGGTGAGCCTGAAAGGAGGCCTGAAAGTGGGGGTCATGGGCTGAGAGGCAGGCGGAAGGCCTTGCCCATGGCTGACCCGGGGCCATGGTCCCCGGTGCCCCCCCCGCCCCCCCGGAGGATCCCTGGGTGCCGAGCCTGGAGTCAGGCCTGAACACCACTGGATGTGGCCCAAAGGTCGGTAGAAGACAGAGGACCATGAAATGACAGCGAGTGATGGCGACCAGAGGAGGCGGGACAGGCCTGAGTTCCGGCTTCAGTTGGGCTGAGCCTCCGAGCTCTGCCCCTCTGGCCCCATAGACACAGACCTGCCTGGAGCTTGGTGAGCCCCGGGTTTGGACTGGCCTCTGCCCTTTAGCTGTGCAGCCTGGCCTGTGACTGGGCCTCACGGTTCCTGTCCGTGCGGGCCACGGGCCGTCTGAGATGGTCACCAAGCTCTGTCACATGGGGGCCTGCTCGCAGGACTCCCCACACTCCCCGACTCCTCAGCACAGCAAGGGGAGCAGCGCCATCGGCCCCTGGACTCCAAGGGGTCAGTGGGCTGCCCAAAGTTGCACAGCTGGTGACCTGCACCTGTCAGGCTCTGTGCATGGAGATGAAAGGAGTAAGTCACACACACACATAACACTTACGCACACTCACTCACACACACATACACTAACCCACACACATGCTCACACACACACTCACACATACACACTCATATACCCACACACTCACACACACGCTCACACACTCACACACACTCACATACTAACACACCCACATACTTACACTCACACACTCTTACACACTCACACTCACATACGTACACACACACTCATTAACACACTCAAATACTTACACTCACACACACTCACACAGACTCACTCATTCACACACTCACACACATGGTGTGAACAGTAGCAGGGATCTCCATCAGTAATGTCTGACCCTGGCCCAAGGAGCAGGGGTGTGGGGCAGGATAAGCCCCCGCTGGGAAATTGCCCCAGGAGGCCTCCTGGGAGAGTCTTTCTCCACACCCCTCTTCCCCCAGTGAGGCGGCCCTGGGTGGTGGCATAGGGCCAGCCACACCTCCACGCCATAGGACTGGACCCTCACGTCCCCTCCGGGCAGGTGAGCAGATGGGGGTGCAGAGTCATGGCGACGTGGCCACGTACTTGGAGGTGAGAAACCAGGTTCTTTTTGGTTTTGTTTGGGGGCACACCCGGCAGTGCTCAGGGCTGAGTCCTGGCTCTGTGCTCAGGGATCACTCCCGGTGGGGCTCAGGGGGACATATGGGATGCTGGGGATCGAACCGGGGTGGCCCTCTGCAAGGCCAGCGCCCTATCTGCTACACTGTCTCTCCACCCCCAAGGCACCAGGTTCTGAAGAGACTCAAGTTGGGCTGGCCCAACTCCAGGCTCGAGCTTCTCCCCGCAGGCCCCTCCCTGTCCCTGCGGCACGGGGACTAGGACCCCCTACTCTTGGCCTAGCAGCATCTCGGTCCAGCCTGGGCTCCCTGTCCACTGGAGCAAACATCATGAAGACCAGCTGACCCCAGGGCCGGGGCCCTGGAGAAGACTCCGCTGCCAGGGTAGTGACGGTGACAGGCGGCATAGCAGGTGAGCTCAGTGGAGGGTCGACGGACACCATGAGCAGAAAGTGCTCCAGCCGCTCACAGCCCCTCTGCTCCTTCAGCATTTGCAGGAGGCGAAGGGCTCACCCCAAGGGCTGCTGTGTGCAGAGGACTGGCTGGGGGCCTGCACACAGTAAGTGCTCAAGAAATGTTTGAAAGGGGGGGGGGGGCGGGGGAAGCAGTGCAGGGGCCGGAAGGAAGAGAAGAAACAGGAGGAGGGAGAGCCTGGGGAGAGAGTGGGAGGAAGAGCAGGGAGGCGGTGAGGACAGCCCTGCTCAGCCCGGCCAGCACGGCCCCCGCCGCTCTCCGAGTGCCATTAGCTGCATTCCTCCTGCATCCCAGGGCCCAGCTGCAAGAACAGCTGTCCCCGACGTGCCCAGCTGCAAAATGAGGAGGTGCAGGGAAGGACACAAGGGCCTTGGAGCGGGGCGGGTGACCAAAGGGCAGGGCTGTGGGACAATCAGGTCCATGGTCCCTGCCCAGTGAGAGGCTGGCGGGGCTGCTGGGCTGTCCTGGGGCCCTCCCTGTCGGCCTGGCCCTATCTCCTGTCCCGGGAAGTCTGGGGGTGCCCGTGTGCTCAGGGATCACTGTGGGGGCAGGGGGAGGCTCAGGGGACCCTTTGCCATGGCAGGTCTCAAACCCGGGTCACCTGCACCTTCCTGCCGTCCTCTCTCCTGCCCTTTGGTTCGACCATCTGTACATTGGTGATAATAATGTGGCAAACCAGGGGGCAGAGAGGGAAGACACCACGTCAGACGCGAGCCTTGCACACAGTTGACCCGGGTTCGATCCTCGGTACCCCACAGACTCCTCTAAGTCCTGCTGGGAGCAGTTCCTGAGTGCAGAGTAATTCCTGAGCTTTGCCAGGTGCGGCCCCCAAAACAAATCAACAAATGACAATGTGGCCGAGCAGTCAGTGAGATGGGGCAGCCGCTCAGGCTTGCCTTGCACTTGGCTGACCCCTGTTCGAATCCCCGGCACCGCACGTGGTCCTCTGAGCACTGCTCAGAGTCACTTCCGAGCACAGAGCCAGTAAACAGCCCCTGGGCACGGCCAGCTGTGGCCCAAAAACCAAGCGACAATGGGAAAACAAAGCCATAATACCGTGGCCAAGACGCCAACGGCTGGGGATCAAGTCCGCCATCACTCGTCTCTGGGAGGCCCCAGCCGTTTCCCTCAGCCTCTGCTCGCTCCCTGGAAGCAAGGACGACAGGAAAACTCCGCGCACAGATGGTCCAGGCTCCGGGGAAGCAAAGCGTGTCCGGAGTCGCTTGAGGAACCTTTATTGTGAGTCCAAAGGTAGTTTAACTCCCAGGACATCGAGGCTTGGTCTACCCTTCAACTTCAGCGCCTCTGCCCTGGCCACAGGACAGTCCTCAGCCCTGTGATGCTGGAGTGCCAGGATTGGCACTGGCGGAGTGGGGGTGGGGGCGGGCAGCAGAGCTGCACAGGCTCCCAGCTGGGAGAAGCTAGAAACGCTCTTTTCTGTGCCACTGCAGAGCCCCAGATGGAGCCTGGTGCTTCGGGGGAAATTGCTGGGACTCCTGGCGCAGGGGCAGCGTGGTGGTGGTGGGTGGGGGAGGGCACTGGCAGGTCCCAGAAACTGAGGCCAGAGAGGGATGTAGAGATAACGTGCTCCCCACAGGGCATTCGGGGACCCCCACCAGGTGTGAGTGAGCCAGCCCTGGGTGCTGGGTGTCTGGGTGCTCCAGGATTCAGTTCGTCACACAGTGTCTCCCTTGCACACGCCTCTCGCTGACACTCGCGCCAGGGTCTCCCTTGCACACGCCTCTTGCCAACCCGTCTCCATGTGCCTTCGCTTGCAGAGTTCCACTCCGAAGAGCCCGTGTTCTCTTCCCAGCACACGCTTCTTCCTTTCTCTCCCCTCACATCTTTCTAAATAAGTTTCAATTAAAAATTGTCTTGCATCACCCTCCCGCCTCCTCCTCGGATTCTTTTCTGTGGGGGAGAGGCGAGGCACCGGAGCACCTGTGCCAAGGGGGGCGGGGGGACCCCTTTCGTCTCCCATGTGAGCAATTCCGCCCCAGCCCGAGTCCCCAGCTGGCTCCGAGGGAGGGAGCTGGCGGCAGGGCTCATCGCCCACGCCAAAGACAAGTGGACTCAGGCGCAGCTCGAAGCTGCCCCAAGGGGCTGGCGGGACGCGCGCGAGTGTCCGTTCCATGTAGGTGCTCGCAGCAGACGTCCCCGTCCTGACCCATGCCCGGCGTTTCCCTGAGCACTGGTGGCCGGGGTGGGAGCACTCTTTTCTCGTGTCTACCTCCCTTGTTCTCCATCTCACTGAGCCACCCGCAACATCAGTACCAGGAAACACACGGGGGTCCTCACCCACGGCTGCAGCCACATACTAAAAAGAAAGACTGCGAGAGGCTGGAACGCTGCCCAGCCCGGCAGAGCCTTTAAGGCCCTTTGATCCGTGGCCAGAGGCCAGTGCCGGTCTGTGCGAGGGACAATGGCGAGGCTGGAAGGGCCCTAGGATGGAGCGACTGTGTCTGCCACGGCCTCCGAGGAGAAAACTAGAGGGGCCGGAGAGAACTCCTCAGCCTCTCTGAGAGGGTCAGAGAGTCAGGGCAGAGAACCGTTTCTCCGAGCGCACTGGGTATTTGCTTTGTCACCTTCACGGGTCTTTAGAAACCAAACTTTTTTGATTTCCAAACAAGACCAAGTTTATTTCTCTCCTCCCGTCTCCTCAGTGTTGGCCAGGCCGGTGTTTGGAGGCCAGTGTCCAGGGTGCGGAAACACCCACCCTCCAAACGGTGCTGAGGGGTCATGCCCCAGGTGCCCTGCCTTGTGCCAGCCTTGATCTCCGGTCTCTCTCTCTCTCTCTCTCTGTGTGGCCAATACAGAATCAGCATCTTTGCGGCTCTGAGCTCAGCCACTCATGGTCTTCCTGCCGGCCTGTCTGTTTATCCACTGCTACCCCTCATCGCCCTTGAAACCCTGGGAGTTCCATCTCTCCTCTGCCCCTGCCCTCCTGGACTCATTCGGCAGGGGGGAACAGAGGTAAGAAGAGCACCAGGAGCCCAGCGTAAGTCAGAAGCTGATTTGGGGTCAGCCTCTGGGGCTCTGAACGCCTCACCCCCATGCTCCGTCTCCTGTGCAGGGTGTGTGTGTGTGTTGCGGGGGGGGGTTCAGAGATAGGTGGGAGTCACCTTCTGGGTCTCTCTCTCTCTCTCTCTCTCTCTCTCTCTCTCTCTCTCTCTCTCCAGAAAACAGCCACTTCGTTCCCTTCCGGTGCCCTGCGTATCAGCTCTCTGGGTTGCTAAGCGCTTCTGCCAAGATGCTCCCTGAACCCCCCTCCCTGTTTCTGGCTAAGTAACAAACTCAGACACGCGTCGGGCCTTTTCCCAGCCACTAAGGGAACCACAACGGAGCAGACCCAGAGGGCAGCTCCCGGCTCCCGCTTCCAGACCAGACCAAGCATAAAGACTTCCAGGCACTCTTCTAGAAACTCTCCGTTTGCAGGGGAAGCTCTTTGCTTCACAGTGAGATGGGCTTTGGCTAAGACACTGTCCGGCTCGCAGGAAGGGGTCAGCTCTGTCTCCCCAGGGCATTGACCGTCCTTTTGAGTCTGCTAGACGCAAGGGTCTAATTTGCCCGTCATATTCCCTCTGGAAGGCCTCCCCGATATCTGGTCCCTCTCCAGATATTGGGGATCGCAGTGAAGGTCCCTAGAAACGCGTGTGGGGAGTAAGGGAGCCGCGCGTGGGGAGAGTGTTGGCAGCCTGAGTCACTGGCCACCTGGCTCGGGGTCTGCAGACAGGCGCGGGCTAATTGTCGCAGGTGATGAATAAGTTGGATCGTGCGCCCCCTGGCTCAGGCTCTGCCTGAGGCCTGGCTGTTTGCAGCATTCCGGGGGAGGCTACATCTGTGCAGCCTCTCAGGGCTACAGGACCCCGCCCAGCCTGCACCCCCTCCTTCCCCCAGCCCCCCTCTCTGCTCTGGAATCTTACTAGAAGCCCAGGCCAACAACCCGGTCCAGTCAGCACGCCTCCATCGTGGGTTCTTGGCTCACGACAAACCCAAAGTTGTTTCCTGAACCCGGTCATGCCCATTGCACCACAGGAAGTGTAGCGAGACTTATGGTCACAGACATAGGGCTGGGATGTTCTAGCCCCCTTTGAACCTAGAATGATCCCTTCCCTCATAACTCTTGACCTGACTGTCACTGAGGTTTCTGTGATCCCCTGGGAAGACAGCTCTGGGGGCTGGTCTGAGGGGATTGGCTCTTGAACCTATTCCAACACTCAAGAAACCAAATCGGGGCCAGAGTGATAGCACAGTGGGGAGGGGGTTTGCCTTGCACGCGGCCAACCCGGGTTCGATTCCCAACATCCCATATGGTCCCCTGAGCACGGCCAGGAGTAATTCCTGAGCGCATGAGCCAGGAGTAACCCCTGTGCATTGCCAGGTATGACCCAAAAGGCAAAAAAAAAAAAAAAAGAAACCAAATCTCCAAAGAACAGAGTGACTGGCTTTGCATTAGACAGTTGCTCCAAGACGGAGGGGGGGAACCAAGCTCGGTTTCTAAGTCACAACCTCTTTCTGACACATGCCAGTCCTCTTACCCTTTTTGAATTTTGCCCACGTCCAGGGATGCGCAGGGGATACTCCTGGATCTGACACCAGGAATTACTTCTGGCAGTGGCCAGGAATCCATATGGGAAGGCGGGGATCGAACCGGGGTGGGCTGCGTGCAAGGCGGGCGCCCTCCCTAATGTGCTATCGCTGTGGCCCCAGGAACGATAGCACTGCAGGTATCTATACCTGCAGGTGAAGGTACAGACCAAAACCCAACGCTCCTGAGTTAGTGTGTTTGCCGACTGAAGAGCAATTACTTAGAGTCTAGTGTCCCTAGCCCCTGACTCTGGGCAATAGGGGAGTGGATTATTCACGTCCTGCATGATTTTTGAGGTTGGGGGTCACAGCTGCCTCTGCTAGGGTGGGGACAACTTCCAGCTCTGTGCTTAGCAGTTGCTCCTGGCAGTGCTCAGGAGGCCATGTGATTCTGGGGATCCAACCTGGGCCTCCCTCACACAAAATATGTGCTCAGCATGCACTCAGCCCCCCTGAATTCTCTCTCTGGCCTCAGTCTACCTTTGACACCCCCAGTCCCTTCCTTAAGCCCCTCCCCGGTGAGTCACCCTCACCTCCCCACCATCATCACCATCTAATATTTATTTGTCACTTGGGGTGCGCCAGGCACCCCATTCGGCACAGCCTGGCCCTGGCCTGTCCCTTGAGCTCACATCCCCACTTCAGAGACAAGATGACCGGGGCTGGGTAAGATGAAGCGGTTTTCCCAGGCCGCGGAGCTGCTAAGAGGCAGAACAGGAAATGGCTTTGCTGCCAGGGCTGGACCCAGAGGCTGGGGAGGGAGGGGGGCTGCCTTAACTCTGGGGGTGGGGGGTTGCCTCTCCGAGCCTCAGACAGCCTTGGAGGGAAAAGAGAAGTAAAGGGATGGGTGCAGGCGACAATGCAGTCTTTTGTAGCCTAAGCCCCTTAGAAAAGGAGGCTTTTCAATTAGTTGCGAAGGCAGAGGGGAGGAGGGGCTGGATTCTGAGCACCAAAAGGCACTTAAATCAGACCCGGGAGGACTCGCACCAGACACACTGGAGCGGAGGGAAGGGAGGCACCCCTTTCTCCTCCGCATTCCTGGGGAATCTTATCTAGACTCTGAGCCATTTCTAATTAATGGCTGGAGGTCAGGGAGGTTCCTGGGTTGTGCTCGGAGCTGGCCAGGAAGCTCTGAATGTCGCCTCCCTCTGAGCAGACACCCTGCAGCCCAGGGGGGACCGGAGGCGGGGGACGTCTGAGGAGGAGGCCGGGAGGAGGGTTCTGGAGCTTTCCACGGCTGCCACCTCCCGTCCCCTTTACGGCAGGCATATTTCAAAGGCCGCTTCCATTTGCATTTTTAAAACCCCGCTGACGGCCTGGGAAAATTACATCGTTCCAGTGATCCTGGGTCCCACATTCACCATGGGCTCCCCCACAATCCCGAGCCCCTGCAGCCCCCACCCCCAGGAGAAACCCCCTCCCCAGGAAATTAGCTCGAGGTCCCAGCAGGGCTAGGAGGGAGCAGAGGAGGCGTCACTTAGGCACCTCCAGTGTGAAGCCAGACCCCAAATCAGTTGGGGGGATGTGTGTCTGGGGAAACAGGGCTGTGCCCGGGACCTGGGAAACTTAGGGGTGGCTTCTGGAAGCAGCCCTCAAAGCTGAGGCGGGCAAACTTGCAGGACAGGAAAGCGCTCTGCTCCCACTGTGAGCCTTAAAACAAGTCTCTCCTCATGCTCTCTGGGGTGGGACACGAGGAGGACTGTGCCAACGGGGTCTGCTCCCTGGGTCAGGTGGCACGGACAGAGTGGCGCTCCTGGACCACGGAGCTGGGAGATTTGGTCTCCACTCTTGGGGGAGTTCTGCTGTTTCTCTTTGCTGCCTGGAGTGGGGGAGCATCCTTCAAGGCAGGGGTTACTCCAATCCTAACGCTTCTGAGGTTACAAGGGGCGACTAGGGGTCGATCCTGAGCAGCCCCGTGAGCTCCTGGCTTCTTGCACTCAGAAGGTGAAGCCGGAGTGTCCCCCACCCCTGAAGCGCAAGGAGACAGAGCGGACAGAGCAGCTGTGCCGACTAGCCCGTGGTCTTTCCTCCCCAATAAGCTGGAAACTTCTAGAAGGTGGGGCTTAGTCCCACCTGCCTCTCTCTGTGTCCCTGTCCCTCCTGGCCATGTTCTGAGAAGGTCCGAGGCCAGGTCTGTGCCTCCTCCTGCGGGACCCCTCCGGCCCTCTCTCGGGAGGACAGACGCCCAGGCCCTCGGCGCCCGATGGAGAGGAAGGAGCCAGGCCGGGACTGGGCTCCGCAGCCAGGGGTGTCAGACGGACGGCGTGACAGCTGGCGGGGTGCCCGCGGCGGGGCTGGCAGGGCTCTGGACTCGGGTGCCAGAGAGGTGAATGGGAGGAAGAAGCAGCGCCAGGAGCCCGGGCTTGGCAGCTCCCTCCGGAGGAGCCCCGGGGATGCCCCCGCATGTCCAGGAGGCTGGTGACCTGCCAAAGCCGGGGGCGGGGCGGGGGGCGCGCCGAGACGCGCAGACGCCGGACCCGGAAAGTCTGGGGAGGGGGCGCGGGGCGGGGCGGGCAGAGGCAGGGAGCGACCCCCAGGGGTCGCTGCGCCCGCCGGTCCCCGAGCCCGATCGTACCACCGCGCGGCGGCGCAGGGGGAGCGCGGGCTCGGCGGGGCCGCGGGGGCGCGGGGGGCGCGGCGGCGGCGGCGCGCGGGCCCCGGGCGGGGCGCACGCGGGGCGGGGGCGCGGGGCGGGGGCGCCGGGGGCCTGGAGGCGGCGCGGCTCGGGGCTCCGCCGCCGCCGCCCCCCGCGCCCCGTGGTACGAGCCGGGACCCAAACAAAGGCGGGCGGCGATAAAAGGCGGCGGCGCCGAGCGCTCCTGGGCGCGCGCGGGGACCCAGCTCGGCGCCCGGCCGCGCGCTCGGGCATCCCGGCCTCGGCGGCTGCGGGCGGCGAGTCGGCGCGGCGGGGCGGGCCCACCCGGGACCCCCGGGACCCCTGCATCCGCTGCTCGGCCTCGGAGGTGAGTGCGCCCGCCGCGCGCCTCGGGCTCGGGCTCGGGGAGGGGGCGCCGCCCACCCGCGGCCCGCGCCGGGGCTGCGCGCGAAGTTCTCCGGCTCCCCGGCCCGCCCCCGGGGGCCCCGGGGGCCCCGGGACCCCGCTCGGCCCCGGAGATCGGCCGGTGCCGGGCAGAGCCCCGAGCTCGCCCTCGCGGGGCCCCGAGCCGCCCGTGCGAGCCCCGGCCAGAGGCGGGTTTGGGGGTCCCCGCCGGGAGGGGAGGGCGGGGGTCCCCCCGGCGGTCCCGCGGGTGCAGGGCTGGCTCGGCAAAAGTTGCGCTTTCCTCTCCTCGCGCTCCCCGCCCGGGCGCTGGCGGCGGGACCCGCGCCCGGGCGACCACCCGGCTTTGGTGCAGAGCCCGGGGCGGGTGGCGGGCGCGCGGGGGTCCGGGCCGGGCGGCGGCGGCGCTCCGGGTCGGGGCGAGGCTCCGCGAGGGTCGCCCCCGCCGCTGGGGAACTTTTCCCAACTCCCCGGGGAGGCCTGTGGCGGGGTCCCCTTCCCGGGGTTCCCCTCCCGTCGCCGGTCGCCTGCAGCATCCCGCGGCCCCCGCCGCCCCGCAGCACTGGGGTCAGCACCGCGGACAGCGCCCGGGCGGCTGGGACCACGCGCACGCAGAGATGTCCCGCAGCTACACGCCCCCGCGCGCGCACACACACACACGGCACACACACTCACACACATACATGCGCACACTCACACGTACACACATACACGCACACGCACTCGCACGTACACACTCGCACGCGCACACACAGTCACACACTCATACACATACACACGCACACACATATACACACTCGCACGGACACTCACACACTCACACTCACACACACACACTCACACACGCGCACTCAGTCCGCTGGTGCAAATGTGCCCGCAGCCCACTGACCCGGGCAGCGGGAAGAGCCGCCCCACGTGGACCACCGGGTCCCCCCAGCTCCAACCCCGCGTCCTGCGGGCTCCAACGCCTGACTGAGCCCAGACTCCACGCTCACCCCAAGACGCTCCTAGGGGAGTCACAGCGCCCCAGCACCCCCCCACTCACCCACAGACCCGAAGCTCACATGCCACTGCCCACTCCTTCAGGGGAGCAGAGGGTGGCCGCCCCCCAGCCCAGCCGAGTAGCCCAGTACACCGGGAGCGGGTTTGCCCCATGGAGGCGGGCAGGCTGCAGAACCTGGGGTGTGACTCAGAGGCCATTTTGCTCCCTCTGCTGCCCCATCCTCAGACTCTGTGCCCCTCTGCGTCATTCTCCCCTTGCACTTTCTGTCTTTGTTTTCCTCTCTCCTTCCCTTTTCCCTGTTTATCTTGCGCTCACACCCCCCTTTGTCTTCCTGCTCCTTCTCCCCCTCCTCCGGCTCCTCCTCCTCCTCCCCTCTCCTCTGCTTCCTCCTCCTCCTCCCCCTCCAAAGCCACGCTCTCTCCCCAACTTTCCTCTAGCCTCCTCTGCTGCTCTGTCCACTCCCCTTGGGCACAGCTGGCCACGTGGGACACTGAGATCCTCCCGGCAAATTCCATCCACCCACACCCCCTCCCTGCCTCTCCTCCGGGTCTCAGCAGCTTCTGCCCCTCCTGGGACATTTTCTGGGTCCAGAGCCCCCCCACACCCCAGTCCCAGTCTCTGTCCCCAGCCCCGGGAGGGGGAGGGCGGGGAGCTGGGCTCTCGGCACGGTGGGGACCTTGGCCACGCAGCCTGCTACTGCCCTTATAAATGCAGAAATTCTGAGGCCGGAGAGGCAGGATGCTGGATAAGGCGTTTGCTTTGCACGCACCTCACCTGGCTTTCATCTCCGACACGAGTGACCCTGAGCACAGGGCCAGGAGTAAGCCCCAAGCACTGCCAGGCATGGACCCCCCAAAAAACAAAATCTGCAGAAACTGGTGTGCAGCAGCGCACAGAGCCCTGGTGTCAAGATGAGGGCATCTCAGTGACAGGTTGGGTGGGGGGTAGTCGCACCCCCTCCCTGCACCCCGGGCTTCCCGTGGCTCACGGGCAGAGCTGACCTTCAGGTGCCCGGCGTGGCCCTCATGCTGTGGATGGTCCGGTTTCGGGTGGTCTCTCCCCGAGATGACAGTTCCTGTCCCCTCCCGGGTACCTGCCACCACCGCTGTGCACTGAGCTTTGTGGCCCAGAGACCTCAAGCCCATGCCTGAGGTCACACAGCTGCTGCCTGGACCGCGGGTCCTGCTGTGGTAAGGGAAGAGTAAGAGAATGAGGGGCTGGAGCCATAGGACAGAGAGGTGGGGGACTTGCACACGGCTGAGCCGGGTTCGATCCCCAGCATCCCATATGGTCCCCCAGCATTAACAGGAGTGATTTCTGAGCCGAGGAAGCCCTGAGCACTGTCAGGCGTGACTAACGAGCCAGGCAGAAGGAGATCCTGAGCCAGCATCTCCGGGCCCAAGCCCCCGGCCACCCCTTCCCTGCCGTGCCCTGGGCCCGCGGGAGCCAGTGGGGTTGTCTAAGTAATACCCTTCCTCTCGGAAGCCACTCGGGGCTGATTGTAATTGCCCCCTGGGAGGGCCGGCCCTGGGCTGGGCTCTGCACCAGAGCTGAGCTCTGCCAGGCGTGGGGTCTGCGCCGGCCTCCGGGACACGCACTGCTGGTGAGCATGCGGTCTGTCTGACTCCTCAGCCCCATGGTGGCCGGGTGAGTTGTGGGGGCGGGAGCTGCCTTTGCAGCCCAACAGAGTGAGAAGCTGAAATCCCAGATGACTTCTCAGGGGCCCAAAGCCACCCCCTGTCCGCCGTAAAATGTAGGCACCCCTCAAGGTGTGGGAAGGTGGCAGCGGCTGGTGATGAAGGCGCCATCTGAGCCATGATGCCGCGTGAGCGCTTAGCACTCGCTCTGTCTCTTAGAAATCATTCCCCTCCTTCCCCCCTGCCATGTCCACCAAACACAAGGAGATCAAGCCGGGGGTGTCCGAATGTCTGTATGTCCTCATGGGGATGAAGCTTGTCCTTGGAAATCCCCCTCCTCCTGCCCCCCAGACCATGTCCCCTAAAGGGGCGTCCAGAGCATCGTCAGATCTGTGGAAACGTCCTCCCAAGCCGGCTCCCCTGAACCAAGGGAATCAATGGAGAGAGCGGCACAGGACGGGAGTAGGGGCCGGCCCGAGCCCCGAGCCTGTTTCCCCAAAGTTGCATTTCACGGGCAGAGTGCAGTTCGCTCCTGCGGCTCCAGAGTGGGGGACGCTCCCGGGACTGGTCTTAGGAAGGGACAGTCCAGCACCCCACCCGCCGCCAGCAAGCTCGCTCCCTGCTGGCCACAGGGGGGCAGGTGGCCACATTCCTGTGCTCAGCAGCTGCATGGACCTGGGGAGGAAGTACAGTAGTGTATCTGCGTGTGCGTGGTGGGTGCCTGGGGGGGGGGTCTCTGCTGGACAAGGGAGCAGCAGGCTGCTGTTGGTGATACTCTTATAGTAGCGGCTGCCTGTGGGGTCCCTTCTGTGTGCCCAGCCCTACTGTGTGCCTGGCCCTATCGTGTACCCAGACCTACTCTGTGCCTGGTCCTACTGTGTGCCCAGCCCCACTGTGTGCCTAGACCTACTGTGTGCCCATCCTACTGTGTGCCCAGACCTACTGTGTGCCTGTTCCTGCTGTGTGCTCAGTCCTACTGTGTGCCTGGATCTACTGTGTGCCCACTGTGCTGGCTCAAAGGCTCAAAGGGCTGGAGCACACACTCTGCATGCGGCAGCCCTTGCCTGCCTATTTTCCTGATTACCACTGAGGTGGACCCCCAAGCACTGCCCCAGAAGTAGCCCCAGCACTGCCAAGGGTGGCCCCAAAACCAAAAAGAGAGAAGTGGAAAGAAACTCATTTCAGTGGTGGCTTTCAAAAGAATGCTCGTCTCCCTGCCGACCGGGCGAGGGGTAGGAGGCGGCGCTGTGCTCTCACTCTGGGCGCCTCTTGGGGCCCAGGATGGGTGCCTGGGCTTTCTGGAAGCTTCCCTGGGAGAGCTGCTGCTGTTGGCTGCAGAGCCGGCTCGGGAGGGAGCCCTCTGGGAGGTTTGGATCGTGAAAGACCGTTTGTTTCATTCCGGAAGCGGCCAGGACCCCGGAGGCCTCCTTCAGGCGCTGCTTCTTCAGAGAGGCCAAGGGGGTTTCCTGCCTTGCACAAACACCACGGGGCTCAGCTGGGCTCCCCGAAAGTATAGAAGCACTAAACAGCCCCCAGGCTGGGGTTCGAGCCTGGTGGGTGGCCGGGCTCACACTTCTATTCCCAATATTCATGATTCACGTGGGCCCCAGAGAAACGCTTCCCTGTACTCAGTAATGTGCGGCCTGGGGCCACAGAAGGCGCTTGCCAGAGGGGGTGGCCATGTGGCTGGTGAAGGGCCCCAGGGGAGCCCGCAGAGACCCCGTGAGCAGGGAGGGACAGCCTAGAAGCACAGCCAGCCAGAAGGCAAGGTGAGCGTCATTCTGGGCGGGAGGAAGTTTCCCTGGAGGGTGCCCGCAGGACACTGGGGTGCTCTCCCCAGCTGGGGGGCTGGGTGGGAGAGGCAGGCGCTGGGGGGGGGTCCTCACCACCCAGCCATCTGCCCGTGGCCTCAGACACTCCCGCCACCTACACAAAGCCGCTTTTGTCAAACCATGTAAGAATGGGGAATGACCACCAGGAGGGGACGTGTGGTGACCTTGTGACGGGGGAGATGCATCCATGGGGCTGGGTCTGTCTGTCTGCCCCCTCTCACACACGCGCGCGCGCACACACACGCACATACGTATACACACACGCGCACGCACACACACACACACACACACACACACCCCGGCCTTTGTACCAGCCCAGGCAGTGTGAGCACTGTTTGTTGCTGGGATTGTTTCACGGTGTTCCCCTCCCCACGGATGGGGCTGAGCCTCCGAATAATCAGCTCTCATGGTGATGCCATCCTCTCCTGCCTCTCGCCGCCTCTCGGGCCTGCAGCCCGACCCAGAGGCAGCTGCCATCGTCATCCTGCTTTAAAGAACAGAAAGGGGCCGCTCTGGGAGCCCCCGCACCCGCCCCCCCCCCCACCGAGTCCCAGGCGCTCCAGTTCCTAAGGAGACCGCGGCCCTGCGGCTGGCACGGATAGGGAGCTGGTGTGGGTCTCTGAGGCTGAGTCTGATCGAGGGTAAAGCAGCATTTGGCCCCTGGGAACCTTGGGATGTGCTGAGGACCCGCTAGGTCATCTGAACAGCCAGGCAACAGGGGCGGGGCGCAGGGTGCAGGCAGGACATGCTGGCTTGACCCAGAGGTCCTCCATCTCACCCTTATAGAGGCAGCCAGTCTGGCACCCCCAGCTGTGGCTGCGGAGGGACCTTCTGGCTGGAAAGCTAGGGCAGGTTTAAAGCCTCGTCCCGTGCGTCACACAGGCCCTGTGCAGGTGTGGGGTCCAATCTGCGAGAACTTAGGCTGCGCTGAAGAGAAAGCAGGCTTCGGGGGAATGTCCACTTCGGAGGAGACGGCCCCTCTCCCTTTTCTTCTTTATTGGCAGTGGGGAGTCTCTGTAGCCCCCACAAAGGAGGCCTGACCTTCCAAGCCTGAGAGACTCTAGGAGCAAAAGACCCCAGGGTGACCACCAGGGTGCCTGAGCGGGCACGAGAGTCGCTGGGAGGTTCCCAGGGCCCCGGGAGGGAAGAGCTCCAGCCGTCTCCGGCTCTGGCCATTGAGACCATTTATTTCTGGTCGCTGCAGCTGGTGAGTGGATTCAGGTTCTGGTGACCACGAGGAGTGGGGCTCGGAGCACAGGCCGTCAGGATTCAGAGCCGGGGGGTTCTGAAGCCCCCTCCCCAGCTCCTCCGACCCGCCGGCAGCCAGCACCCCGAGACAGCCTCAGCCGGCTCAGCCTCTTCCCTGCGCCCCCTCATCCGCTCACACTTCAGGTCAGTGGGGGACCCTGAGGGACAGGCTGGAAAGTCCCTGAAGGCACGGTGAGTCCGGGGATGAAGGGACAAAGGAAGACTCAGCCCAGTGATGAGTTGTTGGAGGAAGAGTCTGGAAGCACTGGGCCCCCCACTAAGGGTCCTGTGGCTCCATTGAGCTGGGGTCCCCGAGCGCAGGGGGCTGCCTGGGGGCCCAGAATCTGCCGACAGGGGCGAGAACAGCTGCAGAGTTCAGAG
The DNA here is from genome assembly GCF_029834395.1 of Sorex fumeus. Lineage (NCBI taxonomy): Eukaryota > Metazoa > Chordata > Mammalia > Eulipotyphla > Soricidae > Sorex > Sorex fumeus. The sequence goes on along the minus strand of NW_026606068.1, from coordinate 4,299,272 downwards.
AGTCTCTCGGGGCGCCTCACCCCTGCTCAGCTCCCAGGTGACTGTTGCAGGCAGTGACTCCTCCTGGGGGTTGGTGAGGACCAGGTCAGAACCCCTGGAGGGTCTCGGTGCTGGGTGCTCCTCCAGGGGCGGCACTGTCTCCCCACCAAGCACCCCTGAGCTGCCACCAGCCCTTCCGGAGCCGCTGGCCGTGTGGCACAGGGCAGCCCCTCCGCCCTCAGCCTGGGCTCCCCAGCCCTGGACTGGCCATGCACCTGGGGGTAGGCTTGGGCTTATGTGTGTGCGTGTATGTGTGTGCTTGTGTGTGCGTGTATGTGTGTGCTTGTGTGTGTGTGTGTGTGCATATGTGTGCATAATCGTGGTGTGCTTGTGTGCTTGAGTGTGCCTGTGTATGCATACGTGCATGTCTCTGTTCACGTGAGCTCGTGTCTGCGTGCTCGGGCGTGTGTGTGTGCGTGTGTGCAAGAGCATGGTATGTGCATGTGAGTGAGAGCGTGGTGCATGTGGTGTGTGTTTGCGTGCGCGCGAGAGCGTGGTGTGTGCATGTGTGTGAGCGAGTTGGTGTGCACATGTGTGTGCACGCGAGACAACATGGTGTGTGTGTGTGAGTGTGGTGTGTGCATGTAAGTGAGCGAGAGCCTGGTGTGTGTGTGTGTGTGTGTGTGTGTGTGTGTGTGTGATCAAGAGCGTGGTGTGTGCGTGCATGTGAGCAGGTGTGTGGTGTGTGCATGCGTGTGCGTGCACACCTGCTGTGCGCCCTTGTGGCTGGGGGTCTTGACTCCAGGGCTGTTTCCACAAATGCGAGACTCAAATCTAATCTAATAGAGGGAGAAGCGTGTGGAGCTTATCAGAAATCAAGTTCAGATAAATCCTTTTCCTCCTTTGAGCCTCAGTTTTCTTGTTTGCAAACTGAAAAGAATTCCAGGGAGTCAAAGCCTGTGACAATGACCTGCCCGGAGTGTCACAAAGCCTGGGGAGGAGGGGACACGGAGCTCCTCTGCCCCCCCCTTCCTCGGCCCCCAGGTTCTGGCCGTGGTGGGGGGTGACTGACCCTTCTTTCCGGCAGTAGCTGGGGTGCAGCCTTTTCCCTGCGGCCGGGCTTGGTGGGCTTGAGCAGGTGCTGTTCTGCTTTAGATCTTCCAGCCTCAGTCAGCCTTGAGCTCCTCCTGTGTAGTGGGGGGTGGGGGTGGGGGAGGCCGCTGTGAGGGACCCACAGATGTGTGGGCGGGGGGAGGGGGGAGGGACCGCGTCTCAGGCCTTTCCCAGAGCTGAGAGCTGTAGGTGCCCTGCTGTGTCCCCCACTGGCCTCTTGGAACTCCCCAGCAGCCCCCCAGGGACACAGCAGGGGCGAAGGGGGCCTGACTCGGCTTCTCGCTCCCTCCCTCGGCCTCCTGTCTCTACCCTGAGCCAGAGGCTGGGCCTCTGTCCCCGCCCCTCCTGACCCGGGTGACAGCCAGGCCACCTCTGCCTCCTCTGTCCCTGAGCTGGAACCGGAGAGAGGAGCCGGGATGCAGGGAATTGTCTTACATATTCGTTAATCGGGTCTCAGAGCTCCAGAAAGGCCCAGAGCTCATCAGCCAGGAAGGAATCCAATTTGGCTTTTATGGCCGCGGTTATTGGTCGTATTTTGTGGAGATCTTTTTATTCTTTTTATTAACCCAGCGGTCTGGGGGCTGGGGAGCGCCGGGCTGCTGGGCACAGTGGGCGCTCTGGGCTTGACCCTGCAAAGACTCCTGCGGGAGTCCAGGCTGTGACCAGAGTTTGAGTCTGGGGGTGGGGTGGGGTGGGGTGTGGGATGTGTGTGTGAGAGAGGGTGGCCGCCGGGACACCTTCCCCAGGGCCTGGGGGAAGGGTTTCAGGAAGCGTCTGACCCAGCAGCTGGGCGGCTGCAGGCCTGGCTGCCTTTCCGGGGTCTCTGAGTGCTGCTTCCTTTCGGGTGCTTTGCTGCCTGCTCTGAGGACGTGGGGGAGAGGCGGGGGGCTCAGGGTACCAACAGCCAGGGATGGTGGGAGGGAAGAGCTGGGTCAGCTGGGTGGGAGGGCACATTGACTGGAAGGATGGAAACTGTGCTGGCCTGCAGAGACAAGGACCTCTGACACTGCGGACCCCTGACCCCCAGGCCCCGCTGGCCTGCAGAGACGAAGACCCCTGCCCTGTCCCCACCTGCTATGCCCCCCACCCCCCAGCACTGCACTTCATTGCACCAGCTGCACCCACGGTGCTAGGGGCTGTGGGGGTCTCTGTCTCAACGCCTTGCTTGGGCCTGGCCCACCGGTAAACCTTCGGCCTTCTAGTCCCTTCTATGGCTTGCCCACCCGCCCCATCCCGAGAGCCAGGCGCCGGGGGTGCCTGTGGAAAGGACACTGAGCCGCATGGCCGAGCGAGGCCCAGGCTGGACCCTCGGCTGTGTGTGGACACTGGGTGCTGGGCAGGTGCCCGGGACAGCGTGTGCTTCCCAGAGCCCCCCGGGCCCAGCCACAGAGAGGGGCCCCTGGGCGCGACCCCCCTGACTGGCACAGAGAGGCCCTGGTAGGCCCTGAGTTTGCATGTTCCTGGTGACCAATCCTCGTGGGGACAGCGAGGACTCGGCGCCTGCCCACGAGCGCGGCCGGCCCTGGGCTCAGATCATGCTGCGTGTCCCCTGCCCAGTTAGACAGGCGGTGTCCCTCAGGGCTGGGGGCCGGAGCAGACCCGCTTAGCTGCACCCCCAGGCCCCTTACTCCCAGACTCAGGGCGGGGACCCTCGAGGGCAGTGATGGGGCAGCTGCCATCGCTCACGCCCACTGCCCACTGCCGGCCAAGTGGCCCCGGCTGGTTTGCCGGATGGAGATGGAGCCGTCAGCGCCCACAGCGTTTTCACCAGCTGTTGGCCTGGCGCGGTCCACTGCCTGCCTGATCCCAGAACTCGGACCCTTCCCGCCCCTCCTTCATTGTGCTGGTTTCCGCCCACCTGCCCCTCACTGTCTTGGGGGGGGGAGGAGAGGTCCTGTACCTCTCCCTGCTGGCCAGTGCGGCCAGGGAAGCTGGTGATTCTGTGGGGACAGCAGGTCTGAGGGTTCCCGTGGACAGCCCGGCAGGAGGGATGGGTGCTGGGCTGGGCCATGCCCGCCCTTGGGGGTTGGCCTCAGGCGCAGGTGAGAGTCACCCACACTCCTGCCTTCTCAGGGTTGTGAGAGTCAGTGGGCTCACGGGAGAAGAGAGCCCAGGGGGTGGTGCCCTGCTGCACCCCACTTTCCCTCTGAGATAAGCTATGGTTCATTGTATGCATAAGCGCCTGGCAGAGAGAACCGGAATGAAGAGGAGGAGAAGAGAGATGGGGAGGAGAGGGGAGGGGAGGAACAAAGGAGAGGCAAGAGAACGTAGCCAGACACACAGATAGGCAGACAGACAGACACACAGGAGTTAAAAGGAATGGGCTCTCTGTGATCTTAGAAGCGAAGCGGGCCGGGTTTGGCCAGCTGGCGGCCAGGCGAGCAGACGGTGTATCTCTAGTCCGAGTCCCGAGACTAGCCCAGGCTAAGTGCCTCTGTGGGCACCGGCAGGCCCCAGGGCAGAGGGGCTGATGTTTCCGGCCAGGGCTGAGGGCGGCAAAGGCCCAGGCCCAGCTCTGGTGCTCTGCCAATGTGCTCCCTCTCACTCGGCCTTCGCTGGTTGGATGAGCCTCCCCGGGAAAAGCCGTTGGCCTGCACTCGGTCTCCGAGCCCAGAATTGTGTGGGGTCACGTGTCTGGGGCCCCCAGCCCCGGGGAGGCTCTAAAACGAACCCTTGTCCTCTTGCTCCCACTGCTGAGGCTGCCCAGGGGGACACCTCAGGTCCCGAATGAGGTTGGCACCACTGGAGCTGGCACAGGGCGGGGTCATATCTGTGCCCCTAAGGAACCCGGGGCGGGGGCTGCTGGGAACCCCAGAAATGACTCAAACTTCGGCATCCCTAGGCCTGAGAGCCAGACTCGTAGTTCTGCCTCTCGTGGCTTTGCAGCCCTAAGGGACTCTCCCAGCCTCTCTGTTCTTTCAGTCGGGTGGGGGGTGCACGTTAAGCCTCCTTTGCAAGCAGATGTGGGTGTAGAAGGCGGCAGCAGGCCTGGAGCCTCACCCCGTGGGGACACTGGCCACTGTTCTGTAGGGACACCTGATGTTTAATTTGGGGCCCACAGGGGCCATGCTCCTACCGGAGGCTACTCCTGGCTCTGTGCTCTGGGATCACTCCTGACAGGGCTCGGGAGACCGTGTGTGGTGCAGTGGATGGAAACAAGTCAGCCTGTGGACAGGCCCCGCTGCAGGGGGCAGCGCCCAGGAGCCGGCAGGGAACAAAGTGTTCGCTCCTCCTCCCTCCCGTTCAGAGGCAGACCCCCGGGAGCGGAGCCCACCTCCAGGAGCTGCCCAGTGCACAGCGCCTCTTACTGAGTTCCTGCCTACCTGAGGGGAGGCGACGCCAAGACCCCCAGCCCGGAGCTGACTGGAACCTGGGGGCTAGCCCACCTTTGCAGGAAGAAAAAGCTGATTAGCACCTAATTGCTGTTAGATTATATACCCATATACGTATTTTAAGCTGAATCTGCATGTCTAATGTGATTTTTGTGATTACATTTTAATAGTCTGGCTGGGCTGAGGGAGAGAAGGCAGCCTTCTGCCCCTGCTCCCGGTGGAGGGGGGTTGTCAGCAGGGCTGTGTCTTGGGGGGGACTCACCCCTGGGAGCCCCCGGCTCTGCACGAGGCCCATGGGGGTGCCGGGTTGTCTGCGAAGCGACGTCTCCTCTCCGAGCCCTGTCCGTCCAGATGGGCCGGTCCATCTGGCTTATCATTCCAGGATGCTTGCCTCCTCGAGCCTTAAAAATAGCACCCCTATTTTAGTGCTGGGGTCACCTGCCATGTTCTCCAGGCCTGATGGTTCCCTGGAGCTGCGCCCCCCCCCCCACCCACTGCCCAATCTGGATAGAGGGGTCTGAAGGCTTCCTCCAACCCAGCATTCTGCCCCTGCTGCTGAGCTGGTGAGATGGGACCTTAGCTAGACCTCTTTTTTTTTTTTTTTGTGGAGTTGTGTGTGTGTGTGTGTGTGCGTGTGTGTGTGTGTGTGTGTGGTGGGGGGTTGCATACCCAGCAATGCTCAGGGCTTTACCCCTGGCTCTACACTTAGAAATTACTCCTGGTGGTGCTCGGTGGACCATTTGGGATGCCGGGAATCGAACCCAGGTTGGCTGACACAAGTCAAGCACCCTCCCCGCTGTTGACTCCAGCTCCTTAGCAAATCTTTTATTTTTTTAAAAAAAATTTTTTTATTAGTGAAACACCATGAGGTACAGTTATAGACTTACAAATTTTTGTGCTTGGGTTTCAGTTATACAATGATCAAGTACCCATCCCTCCACCAGTGCCCATCCTCCACCGCCACGGGTCCCAGCATCCCTCCCACCCCCCATCCCGCCCCCCCCATCCCACCCTGCCTCTGTGGCAGGGCATTCCCCCTTGTTCTCTCTCTCTTCTTTTGGGTCCTGTGTTTTGCAAGAGAGGCATTGAGTGGCCATCATGTTTGGTCTATCGACTACTTTCAGCACTTAGCAAATCTTTTAGAAAAGAAAACCAGGAAGTGAGTCTTCCCAGACGGAGGGTGAGGAACCAGGTAAGCGCTGACAGCCTTGGCAACCTGCAGGGCCCCCCTTTATACGTGTGTCTGCCTCTGCCCTCTCTGCTTCTGGCGGCTGGAGTACCCGTGGCTCAAACACTCTCTTGCACCCATGTCCTGCGTGGGCACCAGCATGGTCTCTCCCGCTGCTGGGGGCCCAACTCCCTGCATTCTGGACCTGCAGGACAGGAACCCCCCCCCAGGCCGGTTATAGGAACTCCTTAAAAGTGAAAGGTTGTTAGCAAGTGGGGCTGGAGCAATAGACAGCAGGGAGGGCGTTTGCCTTGCCCTTGGCCGATTCGGGTTCAATTCCCAGCATCCCATATGGTCCCTTGAGCACCGCCAGGAGTTAATTCCTGAGTGCAGAGCCAGAAATAACCCCTGAGCATCGCTGGGTGTGACCCCCCCCCAAAAAAAGTGAAAGGCTGTTAGCAACCACACAGGCGCACGCACGTTCTATTTTTAAAGAGCATTGATTTCTGATTCTAAAAGTGAGGTGGTCCCTGATCGTGGCAGAATGTGGAGACAGGCGGGGAGGGAGGAACGGGCAGCACCTGGCCCGGGACAGATCACTGCGGCTACTGGACTTGGTCGGCGCACAGAGAAGAGAAAGAGCGTTTTCGCGTCTAAAATTGGCAGCTGCTGCGGATGTGACTCCCGGGCTGAACCTGGCCCCGCATCCCGACCCTCTGCCAGCCTCTGCCATGGCCTTTTGAGCCATGCATTTCCCTAGAGGTCGGGGCCTTACTTCGTGTCTCCTGGGTGCGTGGTGTCTGGGCCGGTCTAGAGTTAGAGCTGGACACCCCTGTGTATTGTGCGTGTGTGCGTGAGAGCGACAGACAGACACGTGGAGACGGATGGACACAGGGGCAAGCTGGCCTGGGACGCGATGTAGTAGCCAGTCCACGGGTGACCTTCGGGGACCCCCAGCCCCTGGCAGAAGCAGTCCCCTCTGTTCGGGCTGCCAAGCTCCTCAGTGAGACCAACAGTCCTTACGATTGGGAAAGGGAGATGGGGGAGGGGACAGAAGGGGTCAAGGATGGTGTTGCTGGTTGAGGTCTGGGCCCTGTCGAGGCACTGGACTCTCCCACCCTGTCTGCCCTACAGGCTAGGGGCCAGCAGTGGGTACCTGGGACCGCCCTGTCATTCCAGGGCTCACAGCTCAGAAGATCTGCGCCTTTTCCCATCCCGTGTCTGACGTGGACACGGCCACATAGAAAGCTGGTGGTGGCCTGCTGGCTGGCCGGGACCTGGGGGAACTTCCTCCCTCAGGCAGCTCTCCTGTGCTGCGTGGACAGAGTGTGCACAGAGGGTGGGGTGTGAGGCAGAGCATGAGGGCCACTTTCTGCTCACCTGGGTCTGACTCCTGTATCAGCTGCAGCCTGGCCTATGAAACCCTCCTCTCTGCCTTACGCATCAGTGTCCACTGCCCGGGGCCAGGCTCTCTAGTTGGACCCTGGCCCTCCCAGCATCCTACATGGCAGGAGCAGCAGGTGCTAAGCACGAAACCCTCCCCAGGCCATCCAGTCACACCCTGGCTCTGCCCCACGGACATCCCTGTCACCCCCGTCCACCCATCCTCAGTTCTCTCAGAGAGGGAGACGGCTCTGTCCAGTTTGATGGTCACTTAAATCTGGCAAATGCTGTGTGCAGGGCACAGAATGACACGCAGGCCATGGGGTCCCATCACACTCGGTCCTACTTATTGCTTCTGCGTTCCCACTTGTCCGCATACCTGGTAAGCCGTGACTGGCCACTGCTCCTGCCCAGGGTCCTGGCCTGTGTCCGCACAGGGCATGGGACAGGGTAGTGGGGCTTGCCCCCTCCTGGGCCCCTACTGGAGAGACGTGAAAGCAGGGGAGCGTGGAGAACAGGGGCCCCATGCACCCAGACACCTTCTCTCATAGGGTAGGTTCAGGCTCGGCATTGGTGGTGGCCTGGCCAGCAGCGGGAACTCCTCCCACGTGGTGGCCTGTTTGGAGACTGAGTCACAGCTCAGCAGGGAACTCAGAGCTCAAATGAGCCTGGCAGGAGGCCGTGTCCCCCTTTATTACTTTGTCTCGGGAACCCCCGGGGGACCGAATGCAGAGACGGCTTCTAACTGGGAGAGGCAGCCCATCAGGAGAAAACGCAGGACGGATTATGGCCATTGTTGGAAACTGTCATCTGTAGCCGTTGGGCGTCTGGGTTGTCTCTGTCACTGGGCTATTGGGCCAGATGCTGCGCTGAACGGAGGTGCGCGTGGGTCCTTCCGAATGAGGGCGTTAGTGTTTGTGTTTGGAGGGCGGAATGTTCTTCAGGGAGCTCTAGTCCGACTTTTTTGGACAAGTCTCCCTCTTGCTGTCTGTGGAGGCTGAGCCAGGCGACATTCCCGCCAACAGCGGGGGAGGGCGCCCTTCTCACCTCACCCCCGCAAACGCGGATGGCTTCTCCACTTTTGATAGATGCTGTTCTCACCGGCGGTGTGTGATGATATCTCATTGTTGTTTTGATTTGCATTTCCCTGATAACAAGTGACAGCACTTTTTCCTAGGGACGGCTACCAAAAAAATGACAGGTTTAAAGATACGCGCTGAGGGATCAACCAGTGGCTGAAGGCAGCAGAACTGTAGTTGTTCCAGAGAACTGAACTGGGGGAGAGCGGGGTGCTGAACAGGAGGGGCCTTGGGGACCTTGGTGGAGGGGAGAGGGCGTCTGGGGGCGGATATAGTATTAGACAGATGTATGCATGAAACTAGCATGAACAGTAAATCACGGTGCCTCCATAGAGATTCATGATAATCCTAATAAGATGATAAAACTTAAACATTCATAATGAAAATGCCATCCAAGAGCTGGAGAGATCTCCATGTGATCCCCGGCATCCCCTGTGGTCCCCTAAACACCTCCAGGAGTGATTCCTGAGTGCAGAGCCAGGAGGAAGCCCTGAGCATCGCTGGGTGTGACTCAAAACCCAAAATAAATCGATACAATCTACTGTGTGAGTCTGAGGGAGAGGCGGGGAGGAAGGAGTCTCAGTGTCGTTTCCAGATGTTTCTGTCCCCTTGTCCCCCGGGCTCTCTGCTGTGGGCCTCACCCTCCCAGCAACCTCTGCGGCTTGGAGGCTGAGGGGGCCTCTACCTGCCTGTACTACAGCATTGTCGCCCCCCAAAGCAGAGTGCCCACCATTCCGCTCCCTGCCTTGCTCTTCTATTAAAATTTTTTTAATTGAACATCCATGAGATAGGCCCTGACGAAGCTGCTTATGATTGGGTTTCAGTTGTACAATGACCCAACACCCATCCCTCCACCAATGTCCATGTCCCACTACCAGTGTCCCCCGCTTCCCTCCCACTATCCCCCAATACTCCCCCCCCACACACACACAGCCTGCCTCTATGGCAGTCACTTTTCTTCTTTCTCTCCTTTTGTGCATTACGGTTTGCTACAGGTACTCAGAGGTAATCATGTTTGTTCTGGTGCCTCGATCGTTTCCCTGATGCCTTTTGAGCCCCCCGCAAAGGGTGGGGAACTGTAGCCCTGAAACCAACTGGACCGGTCGAACTGTGAGAACTCCTGGGACCTGGCCAGGGGGTGCCGGAGTGGAGCCGGGGGAGCAGGGCTGGCATTTCCCGGACATTTCCCGATGATGGGCAATCACCCATGGCCGGGTATGGAAGGTGGGATGTTGACACCTCTGGAGTCTACACAAATAGCACTGTCTGTAGCACTGTCTTCCTGTTGTTCGTCAGTTTGCTCGAGTGGGCATCAGTAATGTCTCCATTGTGAGACTTGTTGTTACTGTTTTTGGCATCTCGAATATGCCATGGGGAGTTTGCCAGGCTCTGCCATGTGGGCAGGATACTCTCAGTAGCTTGCCGGGATCTCTGAGAGGGACGGAGGAATCGAACCTGGGTCGGCTGCATGCAAGGCAAACGCTGTACCCGCTATGCTATTGCTCCACCCCTACACAAATAGGGGTGAGCCCAGGGCAAGCCCTTGCAGCCCCCACCTGCCGGCCAGTCGGACAACACGGAGGCCTGGGAAAAGTACTACACAAATAACTGATTGGAAAGAATGGAGCCTAGAGAAATAGCTGGTAATAATGGGACTCTAGATCACGGTCACGGTCACGGTCCTCCTGTTGTTCATCGATTTGCTCGAGCGGGCCCAGTAACGTCTCCATCGTGAGACTTGTTGTTACTGTGTTTGGCATATCGAATAAGTCACGGATGGCTTGCCAGGCTCTGCCGTGCGGGCGAGATACTCTCGGTAGCTTGCCGGGCTCTCCGAGAGGGGCGGAGGAATCGAACTCGGGTCAGCCATGTTGGCCGTGTGTAAGGCAAACGCCCTACCGCTGTGCTACCGCTCCAGCTCTAGTGATGGAATCTAGACCACCAATTTAGTTTCTGCTTACACACTCTTCCCCGTGTGATCACTGCTCGGACCTTCCCTGTCCCACTTCCCCTGCCTCCCCTTCCCCGTTCTCGTCCCCTACGCATCACATTCCATTTGCCCCGTATAATCACTGTTGGTCCCCAGTGACATTGTGGCATTGTCAGCCTACAGCTCGCCCCTACCGACCATCAGTCCTAGACTGCCTCGGGATTGGCTCCCCAGGTCAGGGGATAGTGCTGGACAGTAGCTGGGAAGGACTTTGCTAGGCAGTCAGTGTGTGGGGGGGATGGGGGTGGGGTAGGGACGTGCTGAGATCTGGGTCGGGTGAGACACTTGTGCAAGAGTCTGAAAGGGGCCTTGGAGCTGGACTTCTGGGGGGGAAGTGTCATTCCCGTGGGATGCAGGGGGACAGAGTCCCGTCATTGCTGTGGGCTGGAATCCTGGGCCAGACCCGGCAAACAGTGCTCCTGGCCTGAGGGCCGCGGCTGATACTCGACCGATGCTTGGGCTTAGTCTCTCGGGAGACTGTAGTGGCACTGGCTCTCTGCACCCCATTACCCTCAGCGTCCTCCTCCTGATGCTGGGAATTGTGGGGGGAGGGAAGTCCCCGGTCACCCCCTCTGCCAACAGGCTCACTGGAAGATATGGCGCCTCACAGGAGTATCTGCCCGCTGCTCATCTTAGGGCTTGCCCACTTTTATCCATCTTTGTTTGTGTTTCGGCCCACCCCTGGGTGCTCAGGGATCACTCCTGGTGGACTCCTGCGATGCTGGGGGTCCAATGCAAGCCAGCAACGTGCAAGGCACATGTGTCCCTTGGCTGTTTTCTCTCCAGTGCCTAGAAACCTCGCATACTGCAGGGATCTCCAGCCTCTCCCTGGCCGGGCTCTGCTCTTAACCCACCCACCCTGAGCCCTCACTCACCCCGTCTGATCTTCTCTTCCCCCATTTGCTTAGTTCTATCTGCCTCCCTCTGCCCTCCCCTGCTCCCCTCTCTCTCCCCTGCCCCCTGTCCTGTCTCTCTCTCTGTCCCTCCTTTCCTTGTCCTCTCTTCCTCACTTTTCTCTGGGCTGACAGCGGCCCCTTCTCCTCCCGGACAGACCGTCTCATTGAAACGGAGTGCTCTAGAGAGTGTTAATGGAACAGCAGCATTAATTAGCAGCTCTGGCATAATTAGCTTCCTCCTCTGACTGCCTGGTGTCTAACGGGATAATGAGTCTCCCCGTCCAAACAGAGGGCAGGCGGGACGAGGGAGACAGCGGCGGTGCTGAGACCAGGAAGGTCGCCTGCCTTCAGGCCACCCTGCCGGGGTTCTCCGGCTGCCCCGTGCCCTCGTGCCCTCTCCGGAGAGGCCCTCCTGCTGTTCTCCCGAGTCAGGGAGACAGATGCCTGGCCCTGCCCGCGTCCCTAGGTTTGGCGTTGCTGGAGCTGCATATTAAGTGGCCCGACTCTGACAAACAGTGGCCGCAGCTGCCGTGTCCCCAAGAGGGGGCGGAGAGTCACGGAGAGTTCTTGAGAGCTCTGACAGCCCCCACCGGCAAATGGCTGGGCACAGACGGCCCCCAGGGGAGCTGAGAAGCCTGTTTATGTGGCACGCGATGAATTCCACTGCCAGCACCGCACTTCCACCCTTGACCCTAAGCCCAGCGCGGGGGCGGCTGTGGCCCGCTCCTTCAGAGGGGCCTCCTTTGAGGTTGGCCTCCTGGCTCGGAGACACACTGCCAGGCTCCAAGCCAGGACGCGGCTCGTTCCAAGGAGCGGGTTCATTTCCATCTACCCTGCCACTTCTGGAAGGTACTTTATAGTTGCTCGTTAAATAAAATTGATTGCCGTGGAGTTCCAGCTCGCAAGGGCCCGGAATTCTAAAATGCAGCAAAAAATGGGGGAAATCAGAGTCAAAATTCCTCCGGAATAGCCCTTCCGTGGGGAAGAACGTCTCTTTCATTTGCAGCTGGAATCCAGTTCTCCAGTTCCCGGGGCCCTGAAAGCCGGGGCTTGGTTGGGAGAGGCCGGTCCCTGGTGGAGAGCCAAGAGGTTCCCTTTCGGGTTTGTGCACCCAGGGTTGGATTCCGTCTGCTGGACATCACCCCACTGCAGTCTTTCATTTGGTGGGTGCAGGCGGGGCGGGGAACAGGGGGTGGGGGTGGGGGCTGCAGCCCCTGGCACCGTCCCTCTCCCCCCTTCCCTGCTGACCCTCTCCCTCTCCGCAGGGTATGGACTCGGAGGACGACCCCTTGCTGCAGGATCTATGGCTCGAGGAGGAGCCGGAAGAGGAGGAAGCCACGGGCGAGGCCTTTCGCAAGGCGCAGAAGCCAAGGCCCCGAGCCGGGGCGGGGGGGCAGTGCTGCTGGCGCCGCTGGACGCTGCCTTCCCGGCCCGTGGCCTCGGGTTTCTGGAGCACCCTGGGCTGGGCCTTCACCAACCCGTGCTGCGCCGGGCTGGTCCTCTTCCTGGGCTGCAGCATCCCCATGGCCCTGTCCGCCTTCATGTTCTTCTCCTACCCGCCGCTGGACATCGACATCTCCTACAACGCCTTCGAGATCCGCGACCACGAGGCCTCGCAGCGCTTCGACGCTCTGGCGCTGGCGCTCAAGTCCCAGTTTGGCTCCTGGGGGCGCAACCGGCGCGACCTGGCCGACTTCACGTCCGAGACGCTGCAGCGGCTCATCTCCGAGCAGCTGCAGCAGCTGCACCTGGGCAACCGCACGCGGCCCGCTGCAGCGGCCCGGGCTCCGCGGGCTCCGCGGGCTCCGCGAGCCGCTCCGGAGGCCCCGCCCCAGAACGCAGCAGCCAATCGCAATCGGCGCCTACCGCGTGAGGCTCCGCCCCCGGCAGAGCCCGCAGCCAACCGGAGCGACGCCCCCGGGACCCGCCCCCCAGCCCCGAAGGGGCGGCGCCAAGCCGGCACCCCGCCCCCCTCCGTGGCCGCAGCCAATCAGAGCCGCGCGCGCCGCGGGGCCTCGCACTGGGACTACTCGCGCGCCTCGGTGAGCGCCAACACCCAGACGCACGCGCACTGGCGCATCGAGCTCATCTTCCTGGCGCGCGGCGACGCGGAGCGCAACATCTTCACGAGCGAGCGGCTGGTCACCATCCACGAGATCGAGCGCAAGATCATGGACCACCCGGGCTTCCGCGAGTTCTGCTGGAAGCCCCACGAGGTGCTCAAGGACCTGCCGCTGGGCTCCTACTCCTACTGCTCCCCGCCCAGCTCGCTCATGACCTACTTCTTCCCCACCGAGCGGGGCGGCAAGATCTACTACGATGGCATGGGCCAGGACCTGGCGGACATCCGGGGTGAGGGGCCCTAGGGTGGCCGGGGGCAGGGTCGAGGCAGGCCGGGCGTGCGTGGACCTTGGGGGAGAGAGGCGGGATTGGTGGGCGGCTGGCAGACGTGGCCCCTGGACGGCAGTTGTAGGGCAGGGTCAGGGCGAGCTAAGTGCTGGGCCTGGACTGGGAGCAGGGGTGGGTGTGAGATGGGTTGCAGGGGAGGTGAGGAAGGGACGGAACACACTGGATCGAAGGATTCCTGGAAGCTTGGGTTGGGGTCTGGGCATGAGGCTGCAAAGCGGGAAGCTTGGGTATCTGTCTCGCGGGAGGCCAGCCAGGCTGGAGTGGCCCAAGACCAGGGAGGGTTTAGGGGGCTAATGGATGGCACTTAAGCAAGGTGGGGGTGCGGCATGGGTTTGCCTTTTCTGGCCGGTGAGGGCGGGGGTCTAGGAAGAGGAAGACAGGAATGGGATGAGGAGATGGAGTCGCAGGAGTTAACCTGGGATTTAATATGAAACCGGTTCATTGTTCAATTTCAATAGCCAACATCTCGACAACTGAAAAATGAAGCACAGGAAGGCCAGTGACTCCAGCGCCCCAGGGCCTTTCATTTGCAATTGAGCTCTGGAATTAGGGGAGGCTCAAAGGGGAGGGGGGGAGAGAGAGTGCAGGGGTCAAGACACGTGCCTTGCATGTGGCTGACCTCGGTTCAAGACCCAGCATCATGTGGTCCCCAGAGCACCATCACATGAAGCCCCAGCAGCCCTCAAATACTTCCAGAGTCACCTGGCTATCCCCTGGCACCGCGGCCAAGCAGCCTCGCACCCTCCAGCCCCAGCATTGAAGTGCTGGCAGCCTGGAAGTGCCCCTGCATTCCCTGAGCACTGCTTGGGAGGCTCCTTCCTGACCACCCCCCCAAAAAAAAACCCTGAAATGATGGGGCTGGAGCAATAGCACAGTGGGTAGGGTGTTTGCCTTGGATGCGGCTGACCCAGGTTCAATTCCCAGCATCCCATATGGTCTCCTGAGCACCGCCAGGAGTAATTCCTGAGTGCATGAGCCAGGAGTAACCCCTGTGCCTCGCCAGGTGTGACCCAAAAAGGAAAAAAAAACTGAAATTAAAGTCAGCCTGACAATAACTGCAAGTTCTTGTTCTGGGTTCCCCTGAACCATATTTTGTGCCATTGGGACAGCTGGAGGCTGCCCAAGGGGAAGTTAGCAAAGGCAGAGCCCGGCTGGAGGGGAGGGCAGGATGAGCTTGATGGAGGGCTCTTGGGGCGGGAGGGGGGTGTCTCCCTCACGGGGCCTCTTGCTGCCGCCCTGCAGGTTCCCTGGAGCTGGCCATGACTCACCCCGAGTTCTACTGGTACGTGGACGAGGGCCTCTCCGCAGACAACCTGAAGAGCTCCCTCCTGCGCAGCGAGATCCTGTTCGGGGCGCCGCTGCCCAACTACTACTCGGTGGATGACCGCTGGGAGGAGCAGCGGGCCAAGTTCCAGAGCTTCGTGGTCACCTACGTGGCCATGCTGGCCAAGCAGTCCACTAGGTAATGGGTCCCGGCACGTTGGGGGGCTCCCTGGTGTGGTCACACGGCTGCTGTGAGAGGTCCAGGATCTGAATGCCCGGCGATGTTTTTCCATTTCTCCTTCCCTCCTCCCCCCCACACACCCACACACCCCTGCACACACACCCCACACACACTCACACACACCCCACACCCCCCCGCACACACACCCACACCCCCCACACACACCCACACACCCCCGCACACACACCCACACACACCCCATACACACTCACACACACCCACACACACATCCCACACACACACACCCACACATACCCACACACACCCTACCACACCCACATACCCCACACACACACACCACACACACCCCACACACCCCCACACACCCCCCCACACACACACCCCACACACCCCACACACCCACACACACCCCACACACCCCATGCACACCCCACGCACCCCCGCACACATTCTCGTACACCCACACACCCCACACACACCCACAACCCCGCACACACACCCACACAGACCCACACACACCCCACACTCACACACCCCACACACCCACACACACACATCCCACACACACCCACACCCACACACCCCACACACCCCACACACACCCACACACACCCACACCACACACACACACCCCACACACCCCACACACACACCCCACACACACATACCCCACACACCTACACACACCCCACACCCCCACACACCCCACACACACCCACACACACCCCACACCCCCACACACCCCACACACACCCCACACCGCCCACATACCCCACACACCCACACACACCCCACACATCCCACACCCACCCCTGTGCCTTTCCCTTAGGAAATCTTTCTTCTGGCTTAGGAAGAAGCTGTGGGGACAGGCAGCCGTGCCTGGAACAAGGTTTGGGAGTTCGATAGATCTGGATTCGGATCCCAGCGACTCAGTTCGGGGGGGGGGGGGGTTTCAGCAAGTTGCTACCTCTGAACTATAATTTTATCATCACAATTGTCACTTTCTATTGGACTCATTTGATTCTGTGTCACTCAAGGAGCAGTCCTTGAATCAACAGTATTAGCCTCACCAGGAGTGCATTCGAAGTGCTGAATCTTGGACCTTTCCCAGTCCTGCGCGATTGGCAGGTGGCTGGTTGGTGCTTGACAGTCTGGGAGAGGTCTGGTTTCTTTATGCATCAGTAGAGCCTGGCTTGGTGGAGGCCTGGGATTGTTCCTGGTTTCTAAAGGCCCAGCTCCCAGCACAGAGTCAGGGGTTCCTCAGTAAGGTGTCTGGGGAGGGAGGGAGGGATGGAGGGGTGGAGGAACAGCAGGATGGAAGGGTGTATGGGGGGATGGGAGGAGAAGATGGATGGGTGGGTAGGCAGATGGATGGATGATGAGTGGTGATGGATTGGTGTATGAGTGGAGGGGGTAGGTAGATGGATGGATGGATGTACAGGTGGGTGGTGGGCGATGGGTTGTGGGTGAGTGGGTAGATGAATGAATGGATGGGTGGGTAGGTGGATGGATGGATGGGAAGATGGGTGGATGAGTAGATGAGTGGGTGGGTGGATGGATAAGTAGGTGGGTGGATGGGTGGGAGGATGGGTAGTGGATGGGTGGGTGGGTGGGTGAATGGATGGATGAGTAGGTGGGTGGATGGGTGGTAGATGAGTAAATGGATGGGCGGGTGGGTGGATGGATGGATGGGTGGATGGTGGGTGGGTGGGCAGATAGATGGATGGATGGTTGAGGAAGTGGATGGATGGAGTCTTTAGAATTGTAAAGCTCAGGGTTCTGGACTCAGAGGGGCTGGTTGTAGAAGGGCCCTCAGAGTTTCGGGAATCAACGATTAACCCTCTGCCTAAAATGTTGAGTCGCTCAGGCAGAATCCCTGTCCCCGTTCAAACAGCCTCTCTCCCCCAACCCCACTTCATTGCCCCAGGGACAGGCATGATGACAACCAAGGTTTCCTCCCTGCCCCCCATAGGCTTGCTTTAGGACCTTCTTTTAGACGAATAAAATCTTGTTTCCTAGTATTATTATTGTTTTCCCGAGAGATGGCAAATGAGATCTGGGCTTAGCGCACCTTTTAAAATGATCGCTTTTCCTGCTCCGAACAGTGACTGCATTTATAACTCTTCGGCCTTTTGCATTTTGGGTGCGTGCATTTTAATTCTGTGTACATTTTCACCCCCCAAAGACATGGCGGTGTTGTTCCACTGAGTCGAATTCATCTATGCGTACTTACATATTCACCTTTTCTGTTGCTCCCGTTATCTTCCACCATCTCACATTTCTCTCTGGGATTGTTCTCCTGGTGTTGGAGGAATTCTCCTTTGTGCCTTTTCAGCATAGTTCTGGCGCTAAACTCCCCGTATTGTTTGACTAGGAATCACTTTTACTTCCTTTTTCGTTTGTTTTATTTGGGGGCGGTCACACCTGGCTGTGCTTGGGGCTTCCCCCTGGCTCTGTGCTCAAGGATCTCTCCTAGACAAGTTGGGGGACCAACTGGGGTGCCAGGGATCGAGTTGAGGTAGTTACTTGCTCCGCTCCCCACTGTCCTACCGCTCTGGTCATCCTTAGGGCTTTGGAGTGTATTTCTGCTGATAGAGAATGATGAATTGGGAGTTATTTTCTTCCAGTGCTTTAAATATCTCAGTTCATTGTATTCTGACTTTTCATCATTTCTGTGGGAAAGCAAAGTGTAAATCTCTTTGTTGCCTTTTAGAACATTTGTCTTTTTTTCCCCACTGACTGCTTTAAAGATTTATCTCGCTCTGATATTTGGAGTTTGGATCAAATAGCCAATCCAAATACCCTAAATTGAAGCTATTTAGGGATCTGTTCAAATATTGCTCCTGCCTCATTCTCCGTCCCTATTCTTGTAGGATTCTCTTTATACAAAATACAGCCCTGGCTCTGACGCTGTGTCTCAATGTCTAGATGTTTTTCTTTTCTAATTTTAATTTTAATGTACCAGCTTGTTGGCCTTGTCTCCTGTTGAGTCCAATCTCCTTTTCAGGTCTGTGGAAGTTTCGGTGGTAAGGTTGCATATTTCCCGTTGAGAATTTTCACGTGCTTCTTTGTGCTCTGTTGAAAGAAAACTCTGGCGGACGTCTTCATTGTATTCCTTTTGTCCACGTTGCATTCTCTGTCCTAGAATATATCAACTGCAATTGATCGGTCATCTTTTCCCACTAACCTTCAGCGTATGCCGGACCCATGGTCTGGACTTTTGCTTGGTGTTAGGCATTTGGTCTTGCCTGTGAATTCGCTTGCTATGTTTTTTACTGGGTGAAGAACACTGTGTATTTAAAATAGGGGCCGGAGCAATAGCACAGCAGGTAGGGCGTTTGCCTTGCATGCAGCTGACCCAGATTCAATCCCCGGCATCACATATGGTCCCCTGAGCACCACCAGGAGTAATCCTGAGTGCATAGCCAGGAGTAACCCCTGTGCATCGCCAGGTGTGACCCAAAAAGCAAAAAAAAAAAAAATTAAATTAAAAATAAACTGCAGAGGTCCAGAGAAGGCTGTTGGCTCCAGAGAGAGTTTGTGTTTCTCTTCACTCCTCAGAGTTGGGCCGGCTCACCCGAGACCCAGGAATTACCCGGACCCGAGATTGGTTTGCACCCCGCAAAAGTTTGGTTTTCCTTTTCCTTGGCGTCTAGGGTCTTCAGCAGCCTGATGGAATCTGCAGGATTTCCTGTCTGGGTGGGTCCCAAATCCTAATCCCTCACACTCAGAAATGCTAGAAAAAGTTTCACCCTTGGGGCTGGAGAGACGATACTGCGGCAGGCCGAGTGGACGGTGGGGAAATCTGTTGAGTTTCACTGAGAAGTGAAATAATTCCTTTCGGAGTCCTGGGGAGCTTGCCTTGTGCACTGCCAGCTGGATTCGATCCTCAGCTTCCCACATGGTCCCTTGAGCACCGCCAGGAGTGATTCCTGAGTGTAGAGCCACGAGTCGACCCTGAGCACCGCCTGGTGTGGACCAAAAACCAAAAACAAAAATACATATTACTCTCAGCGCTGGAAAGCGTGCAAGGAACCAGACGCTTGCTTGACTGACCCCGTTTTCTAACCTGGTTCCCCTAACACCACCCAGAGTGAGAACCCTGAACACCGGTGGGTGGAGCCCCAAATGAAACTCAGGTTACCAGTCTGCCAGCGCACCCAGCCCCAGATTTTGGCCCAGGAGCTCTCTGACTTCCGTCCTATTCCTCTGCCGGAACTGCTGAAATCTACCCGGGTCGCCTGCCACCTCCTGCCAACACTCGGATCAGCCAGTGTCCCCCATCAGAAAGTTGCACCCCTGCCCCTTGGGGCTCCCTTTTCTCAGCCCTCTGGTTCTTACAGCTTCTGGAGTCTTCCCCTTCCACCCAGCAGATATTCTGGAATGTTCCTCTGAATCATTAGGCGTTCTCAACAGAACCACTGGTCTGCTCTGCGTCTGTTGCACTCAGAGTGAACATTTTCATTCGGGATCTTTTGGTCACCCGCATCTAAGACGCCTAGAGCCCAGGAGGCGTGCGGCTGTTGTTGGCCAAGGGAATGAGTGACCAGTGGACCTTGCCGCTGTCAGCTCTCATGGAAGGTCACTTAATCTTAACATTTAATTCAACAAGGTAGCTAACCTCTTTGCTTTGGGGCTTGTAAATATTTACAGTTTGGTTTACTTGGACACATGTATAAACGTCCAGCCCTGCCTCACAATTAAGATAATGGATAGTGGGGAAGGCACTTGCCTTGCACAAGGCTGACCTGGGTTTGATCCTCTAGTGCCCCATATGGTTCCCTGAGCTCCCCCAGGAGTGATCCCTGAGTGCAGAGCCAGGAGGAACCCGTGGCCAGGTGTGGCCCAAAAGCAAAATTAAAAAAAAAAAAAAAGAAAATGGATTGTGACCGTCAGCACATAGTACCCCCAAATAAACTCCCCACTCTGTCTCCTGCCCCCTCCCCAGCCATCACACCTGCTTTTTTTTTTTTTTGCTTTTTGCTTTTTTGGGTGACACCCAGTGATGCTCAGGGGTTACTCCTGGCTGTGCATTCAGGAGTTATTCCTGGGGGTACTGTGGAGACCATATGGGATGCCGGGGATTGAATCTGGGTTGGCCTCGTGCAAGGCAAATGCCCTACCCGCTGTACTATCACTCTGGCCCCACACCTGTTTTCTGTCCCTCCAGATTGCTTTGTCATTCTCGGCGCTTTACCTACCAGGCGTCATCCGCTGTGTGCCCTCGGTGTGACCGTGCTGCCTAATGATTTTGACTGCCATCCATGTTGTTGCATGTACCGCTGTGTTGTTTTTAGCGGCTGGGTCGTGTTCCTGGATGAAGGCGATGGTTTCACTCATCCGCTGAGCAGTCATTAGCTCGTTGAGGTGCCAGGGTTGAATCCTGCAGGTAAAGCTCCGTGAACGCTCACGGGCAAGCGGAGGTGTGGAGATACACTCTCTGTGAGAACTTTCTAGGCGCGAGGCGCTGGAGCCCGCATACAGTGGAGGGCAGTTGCGTGGCGTGCCGCTGACCTGAATTCGATCCCTGGCACCCCATATGGTCCCCTGAGCTCAGAGCCAGGACTCAGCCCTGAGAACCTCCAGGTTTGGCCTCAAAATAAAAATAGAAATCTCTCGGAGTGAGACTGCTGGCCGCTATGTAAGTGTGTGTTTAACGTTTTAAGAAACTGCCCAACTGTTGTCCCAGCTGGCCAGTTGGCTGCGCCTTTGCACGTTCCCTCCATCAGCGGATGGGGCTGCCAGCTCTTTCAGATACTCTTTAAAGTGTGGCTTGGGTTGGAGAGATACTCCAGAGGTTGGGGTGCTTGTCTTGTACATGGCTGATCTGGGTTTGGTCCCCCAGCAACCTGTATGGTCCCTCAGGGACCTCTCGGAGTGATCCCTGCGTGCAGAGCCAGGACTCAGCTCTCGTGATTCCCAGCACCACCATCCCCTTCCCCCCCAGAGAAAAAGAACCGTAAGGCTTAAAGCTTGGTGTGAGGCCTTACAAACATTTGGGCCATTCAAGAGGTGTTTCATTGAGGTTATATTTTGCATTTCCCTGAAGGACCAGCATCATGGAGCATCCTGTTGTTTTTTCTTTTTTCTGCATTGATTTTACATCTCCTCTGCCTCTTCAGAGAATCATTCTCTCAGGTCTTTTGCCCATTAGAAAACTGAGTTCTGGGGCTGAAGACATCATACAGGAGGTCATGCTGGCCTGCAGCCAACCGTCATCAGATCCTTGTCACCACAAACGGTTCCCCAAGCATCCCCAGGGTTACTTCTGGCACCGAGTCAGGAATTGTCTCTGAGTACTTGCCGGTTCCCCTGCTAACCAAAAAATTAAATAAATATTATTGGGTTCTGTATTTACTTCTGTGATGTTTTATTTTGAGTTCATCTTCTTAGGTTGTCATGAAGTCTGAATTGAGGGTTTTTTTTTGTGTGTGGGGGGGTTCTGACCCGGCAATGCACAGGGGTTATTCCTGGCTTTGCACTCAGGAATCACTCCTGGTTGTCCTTAGGGGACCATATGGGATGCTTGGAATCGAACCCGGGTCGGCCGTGTGCAAGGCAAATGTCCTACCCACCATACTATTGCTCCAGCCCTGGATTGAGGTTTTATCTTCATACAAACATTCCATTATTCCCAGTGAACTGCCTAGGTGCCTTGGACAGAGCCCTTTTGTTTGTGTGGGGAGGTGGCCGCTAGTGTATGCTGCTGGGGTCATGCCCTGTGTTTGTGTGGAGTTGCTTTCTCTGGCGCTGCCTTCTTCAAAATTGTTTTACGTATCCCAGATCCTCTGCATTTTCACATGAATTTTAGAATCTGTCCATTTCTTCAGATAAGAAGTCCTTTGGTCTTAATTACAGTCATGCTGACAGGGCCTGAGCGAGAGTACAATGGGTAGGGCGTTTGCCTTGCATGCAGTCAACCCAGGTTCTATCCCCGGCATCCCATATCATCCTCAGAGCCCCCAGGAGCAATCCCTGAGTGCAGCACCAGGAGTCAGCCCTGAGGATCGCTGGGTGTGACCCCCAAAGCCAAGATAATAAGAAAAAATTGCGCTGAAATCCTCGATGAGGACAGTCTGAGAACTGACGGCTTAGCATTGAGTCTCCTGCCTTGAGCGTGGAGTGCCTGAGCTCTGCCATCAGCTTGGCCTTTGTTTTGGAATCCATGTTACTGTCATGGGACCTAAGTATGTTTTCAGTTTCCCACTGTATTTCAAACTTACCAGAAAACAGAAGAGAGAAAAATATTTCCCAACTCGCTGCATAGCGTGAGTATTTCTAAATACTTGCTAGTATTTAGAAATAAAAGCAATTCTGTGTCCTGTGACCACGCTAAGCTCCCTTCTCTTTCCAAGGTGTTGGGTAGGGTGGTTTTGGATTTTCTACTTTATGGCTAATAAAGGAAGTCGTCTGCTAAAAAAGGAAGTTTAATTTTTCCTTCCTAGTGTGGATACCTCTTACTCCTTTTTCTGGCCTGCTTGCACTGATTAGAACTGCCGGTGGCCGTGATAAGAATGAACGTCCTTTTGTTACCCTTAATCAAAGTAGGCAAGGTTTTCTCTAAATGTCCTTTATCAGGTTAAAGAAGTTCCCTTCTCTTCCTAATTCACTGGTAGTTGTTTTAAAACTCAGTATTGAATATTGGATTCTTTTTTTTTTTCTGCACTTAAGAGAGCTGATTCTCTTTTTTTCAGTTTAATCGGGTGAATAATTATGCAGATTGTTGATGTTACCCCAGGGCTGGAGTGATAGTACAGCGATAGGGCGTTTGCCTTGCGCACAGCCAGCCTGGTCGAGCTGGGTTCGATTCCTCCGGAGAGCCTGGCAAGCTACCAAGAGTATTCAATATGCCAAACACAGTAACAAGAAGTCTCACAATAGAGACATTACTGGGCCCGCTCGAGCAAATCGATGAACAACGGGAGGACCCAGCCGAATTGGGTTCGATTCCTCCGCCCCTCTCAGAGAGCCTAGCAAGCTACCGAGAGTATTCAATATGCCAAACACAGGAACAAGAAGTCTCACAATGGAGACGTTACTGGGCCCACTCGAGCAAATTGATGAACAACGGGAGGACGGTGTTGATGTTACCCCACCCTTCACTCTGGTGACTACTCTGGGTCCTGCTGTATTACCCGATTTGTATAATGTTGTATTCTAGCTGTATTCTTTTTTTATGATAGATACTATGAGGTTTCACTTTTCTCGGAACCTCTTAGGTTGTTTTGGAGGGAGTCACATCCCACAGTGCTCCAGGGGTATTCCTGGCTCTGTCCTTGGAGCAGATTCTGGTTTTGGGGATGGTTCCCGGGCCATCCCTCTGCAGAGCCCTTTGAGCTTCCTCCCGGGCCATTCTCTGTCTTTGATCTGATGATCAGCGTGTTTCTTACGCTGTGGAGTGAGTTGGGAAATATCTTTCTCTCTTCTGTTTCCTGGCAAGTTTGAAAAGAATTGTTATTATTTCATTCTTACATGTTCAGTAGAATTTGCCGATGAAAGACGTAGAGCTTTCTTTATGGGAAGATTTTAATGACAAATGAAAAAGTCTACATCTCCCTGTGGTGTTAATAAAGTTAATCTCTTCCCTTTTTTGCACAAGCTTTGGTAGTTCTGAGTCTTCTACAAAATCTGACCCTTTTATTTACATTGTCATTTGTGGGTTTAGTAATTCAAAGGGTTTCCTTATTGTCTTTTTAGTGTTTGTAGAAACCTTAGCGATGTTAACTTTTTTTATGTGTCTTCTTTTTTTTTCCACAATTAGTCCGACTAAAGGTTTATCCATTTTATTGATCTCCCTAAAGAACTGGCTTTTGGTTTGATACATTTTTCTCTGTTGTCTTTGTTTTCTAGTCTATTGATTTCTTCTCTGACCTTCATTTTTTCCTTTCTTCTGCTTTCCGTGTAATTTTCTCTTGTTCTTATTTCTTGCAGTAGGAACTGAGGTCATTGATTTGAAACCTTTCTTTTGAAACATACGCATTTGTGTTGTTATAAAATTCCCCTTAAATACTGTTTTTCTATATCCCACGGAGTTTTGAGATGCTATTACGTTCTTTTTCGTTAAATAAAGAGCCTGCCAAATGGCCCCGCTCTCTCGCCTGGCATGTGTGAAGTTCTGAGTTCCACCTCAAGGTCCACAAACAAATAATAATAATCCAGTTCTTTTTTTAGTTTCCCTATTGATCCCTTGGCCCCATGTGCTGTTTGAAAGTGTGTTGTTTAGCCTCTGCATATTTGGGGATTTTCCAGATGCGGTTTGGTTCTCTATTTCGGTCGCTATTTAATTCTGTCGTGAGCAGGGAACATGCTTCACAGAACTTAAGTGCTTTTAAATTTGGGTCGCGTTATCTGGTCCAGAATACAGTCTGTCTTGCTGATGTCTCCTCTGCACTTGGGAAGCGCGGGCTCTGCCCTTGGCAGGGGGTGGGGCTGGGGGTTGTTCTATAAATGTCTTTTAGGTCAAGTTGGTTTATTGAGTTGTTCAACTTCTTTATATTCTTAACTGATTTTCTAATTGGCTTAGCAGTGCCGGAGAAAGGGCCTCGGGATAGCCGATGCTAACTGTGGGTGTGTCTGCCTCCTTTTTCTTTTCCTTTCTAGGTTTTTGCCTTGTGTGGCTTAAAACTCTTAAGTACAAAACAGCTGGGGTTTATGTTACGTCCTCTGAATTGATTTATCCTGTTATCGTTTTGAAATAGTCTCCTGTGGGGGCTGAAGAGGCAGTACAGTGGGTCGGGTGTTTGCCTTGCACGCGGCTGACCCAGGTTCAATCCCAAGCCCCCCTTATGGTCCCTGAACCCAGAGCCGCCAGGAGTGACTCTTGAGTGTAGAGCCAGGAGTAAGCCCTGAGCACAGCTTGGGTGTGCCACCCTGCCCTGAAAAACAAAACAAAACAAAACTGAAATAGTATTCTTTTATTCCGAATAGTATCCTTTACTCTGAAATTTACTTCATTGCAGCTTTTGGGGGGGGGGGTGGAGGCACTCCTGACTCTGCACCCAGAAATTCCTCCTGGCAGTGCTCAGGGAATCATCTAGGGTGCCGGGGATCGAACCTGGGTCAGTTGTGTGCAAGGCTGTACTATCTCTCCGGCCCCCTACGTAAAGTAGAATCCTTCCAAGCAGCCGCGTCTTGATTGTTGCAGCTTGTCTGACAGTCTCTGCCTTTTAGTTGAGGTGTCTAGACAATTTGTACTTAGTGCAGTCATTAACACAGTGATACAGGACTATCACTTATTTGATTCTGTTTGTCACTTATGTTCTTTGTCACCATTTTCCTCTCATTTACCTTCTTTTGGACTAATTATTTTGATTATTCCACTGTTTTTTGTTGGGAATTTCTCACTATAACTCTTAATTTTGGTGACAGCAGTGGGGATTATAGCTTGTATATATAATTTTTTTAATTTATCACAATATATCTTCTACTGGTTTTATACCAGTTTGTGTCTAAGAACCTAATAATGATTGCAATAATAATAAGTTGGCTTTTATTTATGGTATTATCGGACATTTCATTTTCATATGTGTCTTAAACCCCATACTATAATTAGGTTCAAATGCTCAGTCATGAGTAAAACTTGAGTAAGGAACCTTGCGCATTCTCCAGGCCACGACCATTCCGACCATTCCGGCCTTTCAGTCCTTTGTGTGGACCGGGCTCCACCTTGTCCTCGTTTCCCCTGCCCAGGGTTATTCCTCGACCTGTCATGCCGGGGCCTGGGGGCGGGTGCTTTCAGCATTCATGGATGGGAAAGTCTCCCCTGTCCGTTTCTGAAATGCGCCTGTGCTGGATACGGAATCCTGCTGACGTTTCCCTGGCAGGTAAAGGGAGCCACCAGCGGCCCTCTGTGCTGCCCCTCATCTCTGTGCGGGCGTCTCACTCCTTACCACTTCCACGGGGTCTCTCTCTTCGGTCTGAGCAGATTCATGTTGATGAAAATATATATTGTTTGATTGATTGAGTTGTACACACAGTGGTGTGTGTATTTCATTGTTTCATTGGTTGTGTGTTGTGTGTCATTCATTGTTTCACTGGGTTGTGTTTGGTATGTGGTTCTCTGTTTCATTGGATTGTGTTTTGTGTGTAGTTCATTGTTTTATTGAGTTGTGAGTGTTTTGTGTGTGGGTCACTGTTTCATTGGGTTGTGAGTGTTGTGTGTGGTTGTTTCATTAGGTTGTCTGTTGTGTTGTTCACTGTTTCATTCTGTTGTGTTGTGTGTGGTTCACTGTTTCATTGGGTTGTGTTGTGTGTATAGTTCATTGTTTCATTGGGTTATGTGTTTTGTGTGTGGTCCACTGTTTCATTGGTTTGTGTTTTGTGTCTGGTTCAGTTTCATTGGGTTGTGAGTGTTTTGTGTGTAGTTCATTGTTTATTGGGTTGTGTGTGGTGTTTTGTGTCTGGTTCACTGTTTCATTGAATTGTGTGTGTTTTGTGTGTAGTTCATTGTTTATTGGGTTGTGTGTGGTGTTTTGTGTCTGGTTCACTGTTTCATTGAATTGTGTGTGTTGTGTGTGTAGTTCATTGTTTCATTGGGTTGTGTGTGTTCTGTCTTTACTTCATTGTTTCATTAGATTGTGTGTATTTTGTGTGTAGTTCACTGTTTCATTGGGTTGTGTTTTGTGTGTGGTTCACTGTTTCATTGGATTGTGTGTGTTGTGTGTGTAGTTCACTGTTTCATTGGGTTGTAAGTGTTGTGTGGTTGTGTGTGTTAATTCTTTCAGTGAAAATCGTGTGTTGTGTGTGTAGTTTATTTTTTCATTGCTCAAAGTTCTTCAATGAATGAATTTACAGTTTTCATCAAGTTTGGAGTATTTTGCGCCTCTTTCAGGGAGCCCAGTAACCCTACTGCAGGCGCTGCTGAAAGTTTGGGTGACAAAGTGTTCATTTCGTTCCTCATCCCTCAGCACCACTCCTTGTTGATTTTTTTTCAGTCATTTCTCTCTCCCTCTCTCGCTCTCTTCCCCGACCCAAGGGTGATGTAGAAGTCACCTCCGTCTTGGCCGGAAGCAGAGATTGTTTCTCTTTGTGTCTTCAGATCCCAGCACCCTGCTGGGGGGTTTTGGGTTATTCACAGTAGCTTGCGTTAAGGACATGCTGAAGAGCGGTTTAGAGCCGAGTGTCTGGACGTGGCGTTGAATGTAGCCTTTGACTGTGAATAGCTGCAACTCAGGAGGTGACACCAGTTACTGTATAATGAGAGCGGAGATGACATCCGGGCCGGGCATCTGCGTGGCCTGGGGGTGGGCGGGGGGAATGGTTAAACGCTGGTCGTACCCGCCATCCTGCAAATTCTGGTTGAATATTTCTAGAGCCAAGAGGTTCCCAGACTTATTTGACCAACTGCCCCGTTTCCAGAAAAGAGATCTCCTTCCTTAATTGACTTAACCTAAAGTGACCCCCCCCACGTCCCTTGTCGGGGGGTGTGTCCGACACACCTGCCCCCGGGGGTGTGTCCCGCACCTGCGAGGGAGGAGTGATGGCCCCCACCTGGGGAAGCTCTCACCAGGATGCTCCAGGGCCCTAGGGAGATCTCCGCATGCAGCAGTGGCGGGCTGTAGCCAGCCCCCCTCCACACGTTCACAGCCCCCTCTGCTCCGCCCCCCAGCAAGGTGCAGGTCTTGTACGGGGGCACGGACCTCTTTGACTATGAAGTGCGCAGGACCTTCAACAACGACATGCTCCTGGCCGTCATCAGCAGCAGCTGCATCGCCGCCCTGGTCTACGTCCTCACCTCCTGCTCAGGTAGGGCCCACCCTGCTCCCGCCTCTGGGCCTCTCAGTGCCCCCTGCTGGCCCCCAGCTTGGTTTCCGGGACCAGCAGATGCTCCTTCCAGATCATTCAGTAGCTGTTTCCGGCCTCAGGCCAGCCAACCTTGTTCCACACAGTGACCCCGTCCAGAATGGGAGAGAGACAGGGACGTTGGCTGGTGGCAGGCCCTGAGCAGAGTCGTGCCGGGGACGCCCTCAGGCAGGGGGCTTCCTCCTCGCCCGCTTCCAGCTGTGCTGGGGAAACTGGCCTTGAGAACTGCCGCCTAAGGCACTGGACGGCACAGACAGTCCGTGTCCCCGTAACTCCCGTGTGGGGGGAGCAGGTGTCCAGTCGTCCCGCTCCTCCTGCCGGCCCCAGGCCCTAGGCGCAGAGAAGCACAGAGGGAATGAGCCTTGGGGAGGGGGAGGCGGGGAGAGGGACGTCAGGGGGGTCTGCTCCAGCCCCCCGCCTGCAGCCTCATCGCTCCTGCACCTCTCCCTGCCTCTCCCCGCCAGTGTTCCTGTCCTTCTTCGGCATTGCCAGCATCGGCCTCAGCTGCCTGGTGGCGCTCTTCCTGTACCACGTGGTCTTCGGGGTCCGGTACCTGGGCATCCTCAACGGGGTGGCGGCCTTCGTGATCGTGGGCATTGGTGAGTGGGCCCCCCAGTGCCTTCTCCCAGCTTCCTGGTGGGGGGTCCCCGAAAGTCCCATCTCAGACCTCAGAGCCTGGGGGAGAGCAGTGCGGGGTGGACGGAGCCCCCCAGGGTGGGGGCTGGTAGGAAGAGGCTCCACGTGGCTGCGCTGGGAGAAGGGGGGGTCTGAGTGGGTGGAGCAGGACCCCCAGGGAGCCGGGACTGGGCGGCGGGGCCTGGGGCCGGGTCTGGTCCCTCAGTGTGCCCCCGCCGCCCGGGACCCCCACAGGCGTGGACGATGTCTTTGTCTTCATCAACACCTACCGCCAGGCCGCCCACCTGGAGGACCCGCAGCTACGCATGACCCACACCATCCAGACAGCCGGCAAGGCCACCTTCTTCACCTCGCTGACCACGGCCGCCGCCTACGCCGCCAACGTCTTCTCCCAGGTGGGGACTCCGCCCCGCAGACCGCCCCTACCTGCCCTGGCAGCCTCTCGCTGGCACCTGGTCGACCTGGAGCGAGTTAGGGAAGCCTCGTTCTGGCTGGCCGGGGGCAGGGGGCAGTGCCTATGGCGTATACTGAGCACCTTTACCCAGGGGGCACCGACCTGGGCACAGGCATCGGCCGGGACAGGAACCTGCGCTCCCGAGCTAGGACAGCCTTGCCCCGGCTCCACCCTGCCCCTGTCCCAGCCGGGCACTGCCTCCTGCTCTGCCCTCGGGCCTGGGTGCCAGAGGCTTGCCCCGAAGCTCCGCTCCCTGGGCTCCAGGCTGGCTGTGTCCCCCTCCAGATCCCAGCCGTACACGACTTCGGCCTCTTCATGTCCCTCATCGTGTCCTGCTGCTGGCTGGCCGTGCTCTTCACCATGCCCGCTGCCCTGGGCATCTGGAGCCTCTACTTGGCGCCGCTGGAGAGCACCTGCCAGACCAGGTGGGTGAGCAGGCGGGGGAGGGCATCCTCGCACTGGGTACCTGACCAGGTTCTGGGCTGCACAGCAAGGAGCCCCTGTTCACAAGCCCTGATTGAGCACCTTCTGTGTACCCAGCCCGAGAGCCCTTACGGAGCACCCTCTGTGTACCCGGCCCCATGCCAGACCCACTTGGGGCAGAGAGAACAAGACAAGAGTCGGTCTAGTGAGCCCCATTTGGGGTCACCTCCAGGGTGCCAGGAGGTGGGCCCCAAGCTTTTGTTCGAGCTCGTATTGTCTCCCCTCACGGGACACCGGTTACTTGGCCCCTGTCCCCCCATTTCACAGCCTACAGCTGGGGGCAGTGACGCCCTGTTCCGGGTCGCCGTGTAGTAGGTGGCAGAGACACTGTTGGACCCGAGAAAGCTGACCCAGGCCCTGTGCCTCCTCCCCATGCTTCATGGCCTCAGGGCTCCTGCCTGGGGAAGGGGAACCGCCCCCCCCTTAAGTGGGAGTAGTTTCTGCCAGAGGCCTGGGGGTTCGGGAAGGGCAGTGAGAGGGAGGGCTAGCTTCGTGGGAGCTAGCCTGGGAGTCCCGCCTGGGCTGGGTGTGACCAAGCAGGGGTGTCGTGGCCCATGACAATGCCCAGCTCAGCCGAGGGAGACCAGGTGGCATGTGAGCCTGGCGCTCCGCCTCGGGCCCAGTTCAGGCCCCCCAGCTCCTGGCATATGCAGGGATGCGTCCCAGTGCCAGCCGGGTCACCAGGGCAGTGGTCTGCAGGGTGTGGACTGAGGGAGCGATTATTTCTGGGTCTGGGGAATGACTCAAACAGGACCAGACGGCAGCTCCTGTTCCCTTCCCTTGTGGGGTCCCTGGAACCGGGTACTCGCAGGGTCCCCAGCACTGGGGTACTTGCAGGACTCCCAGGAGAAGTGGGTACGACTCCAGGGCTGGCCCCGGCTCTCGGGGTGCGCTTGCTCCGTTCATGCGGGTGAGGCCTTAGGCCTCTTCTGCCCAGCGCCAGCCAGCCCGGCTGCACAGCCAGGGAGGCACAGTCTCCCACTTCTGTCCCCTGGGAGTGGGGGCTGCGCGTTGCCCTCCCTCTCCTGGGGTCACAGCACCTGGTGCCTGGCCCCCATCTCCGCAGCTGCCAGCAGAGGTGTGGCCACAAGAGCCCGCCGCACTTCCCCGGGGACGTGTTCATGGCGCCCGCGCGCCTTGGGGGCTGCCCGGACCCCGGCCCGCTGCCCTACCTGGATGACGACATCCCGCTGCTGGATGTGGACGATGAGCCAGGTGAGTCCCGGGCAGTCGGGCCCCAGGCAGGGGGCTGGACGAGGCGGGGAGGGCGGGTCGCTGATGGCCGCTACTCTGCCCCGCAGTGTCCCTGGAGCTGGGTGACGGGTCACTGGTATCGGTGCCCCCCGAGGTGCGGCAGCCCGCCCCCGACAGGGCCAGCGCGGGGCAGCTCATCACTCAGTTGCAGGAACTTCTCCACCACTGGGTGCTGTGGTCAGCAGTCAAGAGCCGCTGGGTGATTGTGGGTGAGTGGGCCAGGGGGGTCTGTCAGGGCCTGCGTCAGGATGGACGCCCCAGAGAGTGCCTGGGCCTTGGGACCTACCTCCGAACGCCGGCTTGGCACCCCTCATTCCCCTTCACCCTGCTTCCTGTGGGGGACAAGGTGGCTGCCTGCCACCAGACTGGCCGAGTGAAACACTTCTGAGTACTAGCAGAGTTCATGTGGCTGGAAGGGACCCAGTCGCAGGCGACTGTGCTCTGGCGTTAAGCACTGACCAGGGAGGCTTCCTGAGGGCCACCTGCTGGCCTTGTGTCCAGGGCTGGGCCTATCGTGCCCCTGTAGCCAACAATGTCACCAGCGTCAGCAGGCGGGGCCCACTGCACGGGCCGTGAACCCAACCCAGAGGATGGGCACTTATCTTCCACATGGCTGACCCAGGGTCAGCCCCCGGCACTGCACAGAGCCCCCACACACACACACACCCAGTGTGATCCCTGAGTACCGCCAGGTGTCCCCCACCCCCAACACCAGGAAAACACAAAGTCCTAAGAGCTCGGACCTCAATGTGGCATGTGTGGGTGGCTGTTTGCACGGACATGCCCTGGCCAGGTCCTGGAGCCGCGGGCATCTCGGGCATCTCGGCTGCCTGTCCCCCAGCCCAGCCCCCAACCCGGCTCTTCCGGCGCCCGCCCTCCTTGCCTTGCAGGCCTCTTCGTCACCGTCCTGGTCCTGTCCCTGGTGTTCGCCAGTCGGCTCCGCCCCGCCAGCCGCGCCCCACTGCTCTTCCGGCCTGACACCAACATCCAGGTGCTGCTGGACCTGAAGTACAACCTGAGTGCCGAGGGCGTCTCTTGCACCACCTGCTCCGGTGAGCGCTGCCCGCTGGCCGAGAGCTGGGCACTCGGGGCCCCCTCGCTGCTGGACCTCTGCGGTCCCTGCCTCCTAGCACTCCGTGGGTCTCAATTCGGTCAGACAGGGCCGTCCTGGGTGCTGCACTGGGCCACTGGCACAGGCCGTGGTGCAAGGTCAGGGTGGGGCGGGCAGTGAGAGCTTCATGGAAAGCTGCCTGGAGGTGGAGGCGTCTCCAGAGAATGGGAAGCCGTTGGCCTGAGACAAAGGGGGACCTGGCTGGGAGGGTGGGGGGTCTCGGCAGCCATGGAAGGGAAGGTCATAGCTAAGAGGACAGGACTCCAGGCCAGGGTTTCCTGGTGACGCCCTGGGGCAGCAGAAGGCGTAGTCATCACCTAACAGGGGAGCTGTCCAGGGTGCTGACTGGTTTCTGGAAAGGGGGTGACAGGCCAGGTAAGCGTGGGAGCCTCTGTTTTAGGTAGAGGGGACCCTGAGGGGGTTCGGCTGCTGTGGAGACCCTGCGGGCACCCCCGCCCCAGCGGGAACCTGCTTTCTGCAGTTAAATGTGACACACAGTACCGTCAGGGCTGTTCTGAGGAAAGACGGTTGGAGGGGAATAGTGTCTCCCCTGTAAACAACACGCTGGAGTAAAAAGCTGACCCTTGGTAGGCCGGAGTGGTCCCACCATCTGCGAGTGGGTCACTTTCTTGTCCCTGTGCTGGAGGGTCCAAGACGCACACACATACACACACACACACACACACACGCCCACCGACAGAACTGGGACGGGTGCAGCCTGGCCGGATCTCTCTCGGAGCGGGGACTGGCCACTTTCTGGGGTCAGCGCTGTTTCCCACAGTTCCCCTAGCTCCAAACCCCAACAATGTGGGCCCTGGCTCCCGGGGACCCCAGACCCAGCCGTGCAGGGAGCCTGCAGGTCCTGAGGTCGTGGGGGGCAGGTCTTTTCCAGGAGAAACCCCACAGTCTGCAAAGCAACATCCGCACCTCCCTGGAGAAGAGGAGGCGGGGGTCGGGGCTGCCCTGGGCCAGCCGGCCAGAGCCCACCCTGCAGGGTGAGTGGGGACCGAGGCCTGGGGGGCCTCTGGACCTGTCCTGCAGGGGGAGAGGAGATGGGGTCTGGAGTCCCCAGGGCCCACCCTGCTGGAGGAGTGAGGGGTCTAGCCATTGTGGGGTCCCCAGCAGCCCGCCTGGCTGGGGGTCCCTGGTGGAGAGCCCGTCAGGCCATTCTTAGATCCTGTTGTGAGAACTAGGGACATGTTCCTGGCTTACCGTGGAGGGTGGGATTGGGGTCCCTGTGTCTCCAGGTGAGAACTGTGGGGTCCCCCTGCTGCCACAGCCCCCATAAACCTTACCTGTATGGCCATCCTGGGGGGGCAGCCTGGCCCAGCCCTTTTGGGGTCTCCCCTCACCATGGACCCCAGCGCCTCCTCCCTTCCTGGTTTCCCATCCCCTGCCGCTCCCCCCATCCAGGACCGTGGTGTCCCCAGAGAGAGGGACATGGTAGCGGGTCTGCCCAGGGTGGGCGATGCAGGGTCCAGAAGCCAGTAGGCGACTGTCCTGCTCCTCGCCCCTGCTCCCTGGACGCCCCAGGTGACCGTTCCCTTTGCTGTCCCCTTGTTCTCTAGACGCTCCCGGCACCGTGTACGTGTCCCAGGTGAAGGCGGCGGGCCGCCCGGCCATCTATAGGCTGTCACTCAACGCCAGCCGCCCCGCCCCCTGGCAGGTGGTGGCCCCCGGGGCCGGGGACGTGCCTTCCTTCCAGGTGAGCCTGCAGCCCCGACGTGTGTCCGCACGGGCCAGGAGCGGGCAAGGCCCACAGAGCCCGCAGACCTGGGCAGTGTCTGCCTCCCTGAGCCTCAGTTTCTCACCTATGAAAGGGGGTTGGTCAGTCCGGGAGGCCGAGGCTGGGAGCACCTGGGACACTGGCAACCCGGCTGGTGTCCTGCTTCCTGGGCAGTGACAACCGCAGGCCTCCCGGCCATCCTGTCAGTCACCTGTCCTTTGAGGCATCACATCCGCAGGGGCAGAACAACATGCTCCTGCTCAAGTGCTCAGGGTCAGGGTCTCCATTGAGCAACAGAGCCCTGCCTGGCTCTGAGCCTCAGTGGTGCTGTCCCCTGACCCAAACAGCACCCTGACCCACACGCGTCAGCCCAGCACCCAACACCCCACAAACCTTAGCTCAGCACCTGACACCCACACATGTCTCAGCCCAGTGCCTGGCCACCCCTCCCGCTGCCCCTGCTGTGTCCTGGGTCTGAGTGACTCTGCTGAGTCTCGGGTCACGACAGCTTGGCACCGCCATGGCTGTGGCTCGGGGCTCAGTGCAGGAAGGACGAAGGACGGAGGCTCAGCGGGAGGGGATACCCGGGCCCAGGTCCTGCACCCGAGGGCTGGGCAGGGCGGGCGGCCAGGCCGGGCCGCGCCCCAGTCACGTGTCTTGTCTCTGTCGCTCCATGCTCAGGTGTATAGAGCGCCTTTTGGTGACTTCACCAGGAAGCTGACCGCTTGTATGTCTACAGGAGGGCTCCTCCCGGCGGCCAGCCCCGCCCGCAAGTGGATGCTGACCACCTTGGCCTGCGACGCCAAGCGGGGCTGGAAGTTCGACTTCAGCTTCTACGCAGCCGCCAAGGAGCAGAAGCACAGCCGGTAACGGAGCCCTGCCGCCGAGCCGGTCCCGCCCTCTGGGGACACACAAACGCACACACACACACACACACAGAGGTACACGCATCCCACATGCGTCACAGACACGCATGTCCCACACACAGACACACACAGGCATGTGCATCCCACATGCATCACAGACACACGCGTCCCACACACAGGCACACGTGTCCCACACGTGTCACAGACACAGACACGCACACCCCCACCCAGACATGCGCGTCCCACACAGTCACATGCATTCCACACAGAGACACACACATCCCACATGCACCCACACACAGACATGCGTGCTCCACACATACACACATGCATCTCACAGATGCACGTGTCCCACAGACACTTGCATCTCACATAGCCACACGTGTCCCACACGCATCCCACACACAGATATATGCGTCCCACACACATCCCAAA
Organism: Sorex fumeus; assembly: GCF_029834395.1. NCBI lineage: Eukaryota > Metazoa > Chordata > Mammalia > Eulipotyphla > Soricidae > Sorex > Sorex fumeus. The sequence continues at coordinate 4,264,692 of NW_026606068.1, read as the reverse complement.
CACAGACATTCATGCTCCACCCACACATGTATCTTGCACACAGACACGCACGTCTGGCACAGACGTGTGCATCTCACGTACAGACACACCATCCCAGACACAGGGACACATGTGCTCACATGCACAGAAACACCAAAGACACACATGCACACACAGACACATATGAGATGCAGAGACACATGCACAGACATACACACCACACACACATGTACACGACATGTACCTACCACACACAGAGACACACATGCACACAGATGCACATGAGACATACACGCATACACCAATATAGACACATGGGAGACATACATTATGGCAGAAAAACCCAGTGAATACACACACACACACACACACACACACACACGTGGCGTATGTGTGGCGTAGCAGCATCCTGTCAGATATTCCTCTGTGCAGCCTGCGGGCTGGGGATCCCAGCAGAGACAGCGTGCACCCTGTGTGGGCCAGGCTCCTGCAGGAGGTTTTGGGGTACCTCCCCTCCCCACTAGCTCTCGGGCCCCTGTGCCTTGAACCTGGAGCTCCCTCTTCCAGAATGTTCTGGCTCCGCTGGGGCTGGGGTCAAGATTCAGGTCCCAGAGGCCCCCTCCGGGAGAGAGGCTGTCCCTCACTGCAGCCTGAGCCCCAGACAGTGCCCTTTCCCACGCCTCGAACCTGCTGCCCTCAGGCCTGACACTCTCGCTGGCACCTGCACCCGGGGTGCTGCCCCCACACCACTGTCCCTGCTGAGCCTGCCTGGGTCCCCCTGCTCCCTCGCAGGTGCTCCCCACACGTGCAACCGAGTAGAGACCCCTGAATTTGCAGGCCCTGGAATTGTCCCCACAACAGCTGCCCATGAATGGGCTCATGTCCTGCCAGCCCCAAGCTCACAGAGAGGAGGCGAAGCCAGCCCCGGGGGCCACCCTGAGCCTTCCACCACTGGCCCAGGCCCGAGATCCCATTTAGTGCTGGGATTCACTGATAAAGTACAGAAGGGTCTGAGCAGTAGCACAGTGGGTCCTACATGTTTCTTGCCCGCGGCCCACCCAGGTTCAATCCCCAAGGCCCCATATGGTTGCCCGAGCCCTCCAGGAGGAAGCCCTGAGCACAGCCTGGTGTGCCCCCACCCCAAAATGACACAGCTTCCTCCGCCCATGGGCTGTGCTGTGGAGCCTGGCAGCTAATGGGTGAGCCCCTTAGTCGCCGCAAACAGTGAGAGCAGCTGGGAGAAGGGGGGACTCGCAGGTGAAGGAAAGGGAGCACGCGTGGGGACCCCGGCAGTGCTCGGGAAGCAGAGGGGACCGAGGTCTCCATGAGGGCCGGACTCGGCACCCAGGTGAGCGGGCCTAGGCTCAGGGCCGGCAGGCAGATTGCACAGTCATGACCTCGTGACTGGGCTGTGAGGCTGCCTGGCGAAGGGTAGAAAGAACCTTAGGCTGCCTGAGGAAACTCTTATCTTCACATAAAATTTTGAGGTTCTAGACTGTTCTGGGGGGCACAAGAGGTGAGGGCTTCTGAGGGACCCCAAGCCTGGCCAGATGGGTGAAGGTGGGCGTGGGGCCCCACCAGGTCTTGCGCCCCCTGGAGGACGGTGTGAGAACTGCCGCTCCACCCTGCAGCGTGGTGCGCGTGTGGAGCTCGCGTCCTGCCCCATCCACGCAGCATCCCGGACTCGCCTCCCCTCTTGCTCCGCAGGAAGCTCTACTTCGCGCAGTCGCACAAGCCGCCCTTCCACGGGCGCGTGTGTGTGGCGCCTCCGGGCTGCCTGCTCAGCTCCAGCCCCGACGGGCCCACCAAAGGCTTCTTCTACGTGCCCAGTGAGAAAGGTAGCGTGGGGCGGCTGCCGGGGACGGGGAGGCCCAGCCCTGGTTGGTCCCCACGCGCCCAGCTCTGACTCCCTCAGCAGTGCCCAGGACCCGCCTCTCACCCACTTTCGGCTTCAACCCCTGCGTGAACACGGGCTGCGGGAAGCCGGCTGTGCGGCCGCTGGTGGACACGGGGGCCATGGTCTTTGTGGTCTTCGGAATCATTGGCATCAACCGCACGCGGCAGGCGGACAACCACGTCCTGGGGGACCAGGTACGCGGGCCCGGGGGCAGCTGCCCGCCCTGCCTCCTGGCACCTTGGGAGGCACAGACAGGCTCGGGGCCACGCTGAGGGCCGGGCAGGGCTGGCCCCGTGTCTGTGTGCACCCGGGGCCTGAGCTGGCTGCCCTGCCCTGAGGTGCCAGAAGGGAGCAGTGTGACCCCTGGACCCACTGCCCGGCTGATGGGCCTCTGCTGTCCTCTCCCTGCCCCTTCCCTGCCCTCACGTCTTGTGTGGGACTGGGGTGCCAAGGGCAACTGGGACAGTAGGTTGTAACTGCCACATGCCTGGCACGCCCTGGGCACTGAGCAGGTGGCGGGAAGGCAGGCACTGGACAGAGGGACCTCAGCCCTGAGGTCAGGGCTGGGTGGGAGGGCCGTGAGCGCTGAGAGGACATGGAGGGCAGTAGGAGAGAGGGAGTGCATGGCGGTGGGAGGGGGCAGATGAGCAGACGGGGATAGGCAGCGTCAGAGCAGGGAAGGGAGCCCCTGATCCATGCCAGGCAGTGCCAGGGCTCAGTGGGGACGGGGCAGAGGCCTCTGGGAGCACTGTGGCCCGACTCAGCGCCCGCACCACCTTGTGTCTCCTTGGGAAAGGGCAGCGTGGTCTACGACAGCAGCTTTGACCTCTTCAAGGAGATCGGGCACCTGTGCCGCCTGTGTAAGGCCATTGCCGGCAACGAAGAGCTGGTGAAGCCGGGCGGGGCCCAGTGCCTGCCCTCAGGTGCGGGGGTAGGGAGGGGGCCAGGCTGAGAGGGTCTGGGGCTGGGGGAGCCAGCACCCCAGCAGCCTCCACAAGGGCGTGGGTGTGGGGAGTGTGTAGATGGCATCCCCAGGCCAGGGGGGGGCCCATGCCAAGCCTCTCCCCAGAAGGGCACAGGATGTCACTCTCCACCCACTGTGGCACACAGGCCTGGCCCGTGGTCACCCACAGCAGGACGCACATGTGCAGGGGCCAGGTGGGGGCAGGGCGCACTTCCCGGCTCCCGCCCAGCTCCGCCCCTTCTCCCCGCAGGCTACAGCATCTCCTCCTTCCTGCAGATGTTGCACCCCGAGTGCAAGGAGCTGCCCGAGCCCAACCTGCTCCCTGGGCAGCTGTCGCACGGGGCAGTGGGTGTCAAGGAGGGCCGCGTGCAGTGGATCTCCATGGCCTTTGAGTCGGTGAGCCTGCCTGCGGCCAGCCCGGGCCCACGGGACCCTGACGCCCCGAACCAGCCTGGACGCTGCCCAGAGCTCGACCCTCTGCCCTCGGGCTCCCACCTGCCTCCCTCCCCTCCTGCCCCCGGGCCTCGCTGGTCGGGGCAGGTAGGTGGAACTAGGGACCCTTCCTCTGCCACTCTGGGGGCCGCTGACCCAGGATCGCTCAGGGCAGGGCACCAATACTCCACAGCTCCGTCTCCCTACCTGCACGTCCAGGACTAGGTGCCAGGAGGTATGGACATACACAGCCCTGCCCTGGGCACCTCGGAACCCCCACCTTGGCTCTGAGAGTTGCCAAGCATGCCCTGCTGCCTGCCTCCGCACTGACACCTAGTTCAGCCCCCCAGTGGGCGGGGCCTGGAGCAACTGGCCCCTCCCCTCAAGCTAAGGGTTGGTCCAGTCCCCCTGTGGGCGGGGCCTGGAGCAGCTGGCCCCTCCCCTTCATGCTGACTTGTCCAAACCCTACAGTGGGCGGAGCCTTGAGCAGGTGGCCCCTCCCCTTTATGCTGACTTGGTCCAGCCCCCCAGTGGGTGGGGTCTTGAAGCAGGTGGCCCCTCCCCTTCACGCTAACTTGACCTAGCCCAGCGGTCAGGGCCCCGCAGCAGATGGCCCCTCACCTCCATGCTAAATTGGTCCAGACCCCTGTGGGCGGGATCCTGGAGCAGACGAATCCTCCCTTCAAACCTCAAACCCCTCCAGTTAGGGTAGTGCCTAGAGTCTGGCAGGTCAGAAGTCACGGGGCAGCGCTGGGGAAGCAGAGGTGGAGGGTTGTGTATGAGGCCAGACCTCTTCCCCAGGCTCCAGCCCTCCCACTGTGTGGCTTTCCTGCTGTAATCTCTGACCAGGCAGCATCGTGTCACCAAGAACTAAACACTGCAGCTGTATCCACGTCGTTAACAATTAAGACTGTGCAGCTTATCATCCATGAAACTGTGCCCCCACACCTCCTGGCCCTCCCATTTTCTGTCTCCAGGATAGAGTCCCTCTGGGTCCCTGGGGAAGTAGAGTCAGTCTCTCTCCTTCTGCAGCTGCTTTATCTCACCAGGCCTCAGGCCTCAGGCCTCCGGCTCATGCACATTCCCGCACGTGTCTAAATCGCCTTTGTAAAATTGCGTCTACTCTGCACCTTGCAGTTGGAGAGAGAAGCAAATCCCCGCCCAGCCTCCCCCCATCCCACGCTGGGCATCACTTCCCAGCTGACCTGCACCCCCACACTGCACGCAGCCACCTCTGGCCGCATGTGCCACAGAGCAAACTTGTGTCCCGGGAAGGGCTATTGGGCTACTGTTTTCGCCCCCCACCCTCTTACCGAGACCCTCTTGTGTCCTTGCAGACCACATACAAGGGCAAGTCCTCCTTCCAGACATACGCAGACTACCTGCGCTGGGAGCATTTCCTCCAGGGCCAGCTGCGGGCCTTCCCTGAGGGGTCTGCCCTGCGCCGCGGCTTCCAGACCTGCGAGCACTGGAAACAGATCTTCATGGAGATTATAGGTGAGCAGCGGCCAGCCCGTGTCCTGGGTGCGTGGGTGTGGGTGTGGGCTGCCCGGGCCGAGACTGCTGAAGACTCCGGCGTGCACCAGGGCCCGAAGCGTGAATCCCGTCCTGCCCACATCCCAGCCCCGTGGTCTGCCAAACACAGCCTCTGGTGGGATACTGGCGGTTCCAGTGGCAGATGTCTGTCTTTGGGACTCCTGGAGGTGCCCAGCCCTGTGCCAGGACGTCTCTGATCCCTCTAAACTCCAGCCGGGCCCAGGGTGAAGATATGGTGGCTTCGAGAGGCTCGGGTCTGCCCCAGACCCACCCTGGTCTGTCCGTGCTGCCGGGCTGGGGGCCGGGAGTGTCCCACTGAGGCTCCCCGTTCCTCCCAGGGGTGCAGAGTGCGCTGTATGGCCTGGCCCTGTCCCTGCTCATCTGCGTAGCCGCGGTAGCCGTCTTCACCACGCACTTGCTGCTCCTGCTGCCCGTGCTGCTGAGCATCCTGGGTGAGTGGGCAGGGCCGGGCCACTGAGCATCCTAGGTGAGTGGGCGGGGCCACTGAGTATCCTGGGTGAGTGGGCGGGGCCAGGCCACTGAGCATCCTAGGTGAGTGGGCGGGGCCGCTGAGTATCCTAGGTGAGTGGGCGGGGCCGCTGAGTATCCTGGGTGAGTGGGCGGGGCCGGGCCACAGCATCCTAGGTGAGTGGGCGGGGCCGCTGAGCATCCTGGGTCAGTGGGCGGGGCCGCTGAGCCTCCTGGGTGAGTGGGCGGGGCCACTGAGCATCCTAGTGGAGTAGGTGGGGCCGGGGCCGCTGGGCATCCTGGGTGAGTGGGCGGGGCCGGGACAGGGTCCCTCTCCCTGCGTCCCTCCCCATGCATGTTCTGGCACAGGACCTGCAGACCCTATGCTCAGCACTGGCTCTGTGACGGCCGTTCCCAGGACGGAGCTGTGGGCGCAGTGAGATCATGCCCAGCTGTCCCCTCCACGGGGTCCTGGTCGCTCCTGTCCTACCCTGCAGAAGGGGCTTCGCTAGGCTTCACCCCCCTCCCCCGGGCTGCCTGAATGCCCCTGTAGGTGCCTGATGGCCGGTCCCAGCTGCCCTGCCCCCACGTAGGCATCGTCTGCCTGGTGGTGACCATCATGTACTGGTGTGGCTGGGAGCTGGGCGCTGTGGAGGCCATATCCCTGTCCATCCTCGTTGGCTCCTCCGTGGACTACTGCGTCCACCTGGTCGAGGGCTACCTGCTGGCCGGCGAGAACCTGCCCCTGCACCAGGCCGAGGTGAGCCCCCTTCCCCGGGCCCCCCAATCTAACCACATCTGCATAGCAGAGGGGAGCTCCGGCCACTGGCACCCCGGGGCACCACCCTAGTTGGGTGGTTCTTGGGGGCTGGATGCCACTGTCAGCTCCGCCCCAAGCAAGCTGTAGATCTGGGGACCCCTCTCTAGGGCCTCCCCGGGGAGAGGGACCGACCTTCCCGGCTCAGAGCCCCATGTCACCTGCAGCGCACAGCACGGGTCGGGGCCTCCAGCCTCTGCCTGGAGGTCAGCAGCCCCCAGCTGTGGTCAGCGGCCGGGCCAAGACTGAGAACCTGCTGGCCTTTAGTTTCAAATGCCTGTGGGGCTCGGCACCGTTTGGGCTCGTTCTACTTTGGAATCGCAGTGCTGCAAAAACATGCGTCTTTCGGGCCGTGGAATCAGTTCCACTCTCGGGGCAGCTGCAGGCAGAAGACCCCGTTCCGGTCAGGGCGCCTGGACGCGCCCCCGCAGCCCCGCTCCCAGAGGCAGGATGGGCCCCCCCCCCAAGGCCGTGCGCGGTCACCCGGAGTGGGGGCCACAAGGCTTCACCATCACCCCTGCCCCCCACACAGGACGCCCACTCGCAGCGCCAGTGGCGGACGCTGGAGGCCGTCCGGCATGTGGGCGTGGCCATCGTGTCCAGCGCCCTCACCACGGTCATCGCCACGGTGCCCCTCTTCTTCTGCATCATCGCCCCGTTCGCCAAGTTCGGCAAGATCGTGGCGCTCAACACGGCCGTCTCCATCGTGTACACGCTGACGGTCAGCACGGCCCTGCTGGGCATCATGGCCCCCGGCTCCTTCACGCGGACCAGGACTTCCTTCCTCAAGGCCCTGGCGGCCGTGCTGCTGGCGGGGGCCGTGGGGCTGGGCGCCTGCCTGCTGCTGCTGCACCGTGGCTACAAGATCCCGCTGCCTACCGGGGCTGCCCTATAGCCCCCGCCTGACTGCGCACTCTGGGCCTCAGGGGCACCCCCGGGGGCCCTCCAGGAGCTGACACCCACCCTGAGCTGGGCGCAGAAGCTGGGCCCCTTCCCTGCAGCCCACCACCGCTGTGCTGGGTTCCCCTGAAACAGGAAGAAACCCACTCCCCTGCGTGCACATGGTCACGGCCCCGGTCCTTTTGCAGGGAATCTTCCTTCCATTGCTTCAGTGCTTACACCATCATTCAGACCGGGGGCTTACCTGGCCCCCCCATTCTACAGATATGAAAACGGAGGCACCCAGGGACAGAGCGACTGAAGGGCTACTGGCCCAAGGGCCTGCCCTGGAGGCTGGGCAGGAAGAGCACAGAGGGTGCCAGGCAGGGCCCCTCCTCCCCGCTGCTTCAGCTCCCCGCCGCCAGCGCTGTGTCCTCCCCAGACCTTTGGGTCCTGGCTGAGAGGATGGCGGGTTGGCCTGGGCTCCTGCATGTCCTGCCCCGCACATTCCGGCTTCCCAGGGGCCCCTCTCCTTCCTCCCTGGGGTTGGGGGTACCGCGGAATGACGCTGACGCTGCTGCCATCAACACGAACATTTTCCGCAGCTCTGGCTCCTTCACATTGAATGACCCGCGTGCATCGACTCGGGACGGGGGTGGGAGGGCTTATTATTACTGGCTTTGTGGGACAGGGCTTCAGCGGGAGCACCTTTGACCCCCCCCCCCAGCTTCCTATTGGGATGCTCTGCCACCCCTGGGCCCAGACTGAGTGGGTGTCCTCCTGGTGGTCCCCAGACCATACTTCTGGCCATCAGTGTGTGTGAGGTGTCGGGGGCAGGGTGCACGGGGAGTGTCCTAGCACCCCGGAGCTCAGGATCTGTGGAAGGGACATGAGCGCTTTGGGCCCACCTTCCAGGGGAAGGCAGAACTAAAGGCTGTGAGTTACCAGCCCTCTGCAGCTCACCCGTGGGACTCCCGGGGTCTGTGCTCACCCGCCAGGTCTGACAATGGCCTCAGATCAAGCGGTTTTTGACCCTCTAGTAGTTGATCCTCTCACCATTCCGGATTCAGGGGGTGCCCAGGCAGGCTGTGGGTGGGGCAGTGTCTCTGGGAGCCCTGCGGGAGCCTGGGGCCACCAGGGCCCAGCTGGGGACCACCACAATCGGCTTTGCCCAGCTGCTCTGGGATGCACCAGCCGTGTTGGCTGGGACTCGGCAGGGACCATATGTTCGCCAAGGGCTGGACCCCATCCCCATATACCTCACTGGGTGCCAGGTTATGCCCGTGTCTGGGCGTCATCAGTTCAGCCCCAGGTTCACTGTGGCAGCGTCTCAAGTCCAAGGAGCGGGCACCACGGTACCCACGTTCCACAGGGCGCAGGTCAGAGATGGCTTACATGTGCCATGCAACGGGACTAGAGCCAGCTGGTCCCGGATGTGTCCCCAGCCACTGAGGGGCCTCAGAGATCCCAGCAAGAGGGGGTGGTGAGGCTTCCAGGGGTGCCTGAGGTGGGGGGCCAGGTCAAGAGGCCACCTCCCCTTCTGTGTCAGAAACCAGCCCTCACAGGAGCATAACTGCCAGGAGGGGGGCCCTCAGGACCCAGAGCACTGCTGGAAGGATCTGGAGCACCACCGGGCGGGGGTCCTCAGTACCTGGTTCACTGCCATGAGGGGTGTCCTTGGAGCCTGGAGCACCACCATGAGGGGATTCTCAGGACCTAGGACACAGCCATGGGTGGGGGGCGGTCCTTGGGACCTGGAGACCACCATGAGGACCTGGAGCACCACCACAAGGGGATCCTCACTCAGGAGTGGGCCGTGCAGCACACGCTCTCCCTGTGTGGGCAAGCTGGTGGAAGGAGGTGGGGGAGACCTGGTCATTGACAAGGCACCCCAGAAGGTGACGTGAGCACAGGGGTCCTCGACCTCCAAGTGCTTGTCCAGAGACCTGGCCATGTGGAGCTGGGTCATTTGCATCTTGTTTGCATCTCATTTGCATAGAGCCCACAAATCCAGCTTGTGGGGAACCACCCCCCATCCACCCACCACCCACGTTTCCTTGCTCTTCAGTAGGTTTTTCCTTCCCCTTGGTCTGGTCTAATCAGAGCAATTAGTGGGCTGGGGAGGGGTGCCCGGAGGAGACACTGTAATCCCCTCCTGTACTAAAATGCCATGCTGGGGGCAGAGGGGGGCACAGCAGGGGGCACACGTGGTTGACAGATTCAATCCCTGCACCCCACAGGACAGGAGCGACCCCTGAGTGCAGAGTCAGGAGTAAGCCCCGAGCATTGTCAGGTGTGGCCTCAAAACTAAAACTAAAAAATAAAATGACATCCTGGGGCCCAGAGTGGAAAGCAGGGGCACCCCGGCCCCATCTCACTAGTGGCCCCCTCAGCTTTCTCAGCTGCCTGTTCTCTGTCCCCCCACCCCCGCCGTTCAGACTGCTGGCCCTGCAGTGACCCCTTTGTCCAGCCCCGGGGAGGAACGGTGTGCAGAGGAGCGCAGGGAGCCGTACCCCGACACCTGGCGGCCTTCGAGCCTCTGAGGAAACCCACTTCTCCGTGGTGGTGAACACCAGCCCAGGCCCAGACACACTCACTGATAAGCTGGCCAGTTGTGCTTTCATCCACTCACACACCCCAGGCGACCGGGTCCACCACAGGGAGCAGACAGGCAACAGGTCATTCACGGCTGAGGGTGAGGGGACGAGGGGACAGGGACCCTGCACCCACTTCCCAAGCCTCAGTTTCTCCCTTCTCTTTCCCCGGAGGCTGGGAGATTCTGGTGGGAGGCAGCTTGGGGGAGGGGGCTCTGGGGAATCCTTGGCCACCATCCTCTGAAACCTTGCTCTCTGTCACACCTGGAGCCCAGAGACAACACATCACCAGCCTGCTGCCACACAGCTTGTCCCCATCTCTCTGTCGCCCCTGGGCCCCAGTCCACTAGCAGAGGATCCGCTCAGCACAGCCCAGGCGCCTCTGAGAGGAAGGAGCCGCTTTGGGGGCTGTGTCTGTGCTCCAGCCAGGCCGGGGGTCTTGAACAAGTCGCTGGACGCCATGTCCTCTGGATATGGTCAAGGCACAAATCAAGGCCCTGATTCCTTGACTGCTGGTCAGCCACAACCTGCGTCTCCCACAACCAGCCCGCTAGGGTGCCCCCTGGCCTGGCCACCCTCCCCCTGTCACTCTGCTCGCCTTCCCTCCCAGAGCAGCAGGGACCCCCTAGCTGCCAGTCACTGGTGGGGTGAATGAGGCTCTTTTGAGCACCTACTGTGTGCCTCCACTTATTTTACTTGGGGGATTTGGGGCCACACCCAGCTCAGGGCTGACTCCCGACTGCTCAAGGTATCACTCCTGTTGGGGCTCGGGGGACCATATGTGGAGCTGGAGATCCAACCTGGGTCACGGCCTGCAAGGTAAATGCCTTCCCCCAGCCCCCTGCCCACAGGGAATCACTGTAGTGGACCCACCTGTCCAAGGCAGAATCGCAGGACAGAAGCTGGGCGGGACAAGTGTGGGCAGGACACATCTCCAAGTGGGCTGACGGACAGGATGAGGACGTGCTTGAAGACTCACCCTTTAGGAGGTGAAGTCTAGCACACCCCCACCCACAGTGTCAAGGCTTCCAAGACGGGAGCTGCTGTTTCTTCGGGGAGAGACAGGGCTAGCGCCTGCCTGGAGCAAGAGACGGGCAGAGATCGTAGCCTGGGCACCAAGAGAACCTGTGGCCATCACAGGGGCCCGCCACTTGCATGCACACGATCCCGCACACATGTGCACCACACACACACACACACACACACACACACACACACACACACACACACACACACACGGCCGGCCATAGGTGAAGTGCACCTCCAGGCCAACAGGAGGCGCTCACGCTCCCACACCCTCGAGGGGAAGTTCCAAGGCACCTCTGCGGTGGTTTGCTCTTCTGCTTTGGTTTCCTCCCTGCAAGCCCCTGCTTCCCTCTTAGTCACTGCACCTGGATGTTTCTTTGGCCATTCATTGTCCCTCCCTGCAAACCTCTCCCCTCTGCTCCATCCTCCTCCTCCCCCTCTCCCCGCAGGACTGACCTGCCCCAGGCTGCCCAATCATCATAGTCCAGCTCCTCCGGGCCAGCTGTTACTTTTGGTTAAGGTCCAAGCTCCTGACCCAAATCAGTCCAGTGAGTGTTCTATGTTCCAGGGTACTTGCAGGAATTGTTGGGTAAGAGGCACTCTTGTCACCAACTGTCGTAGACTGTGGCAGGAAAACCCAGGGCCTGCCTGAGAACTCAACCAACAGGCGTCCAGGAAAACCAAGTGAAGACAGATGTCCCAGGGTGCCGCTTAAGTCCCTGGATTCAGCCGTGCCTGAAGCGATGATGCCCCAGATTATTTTCCCCTTAAGTCAATAACTTTCCGCTCTTTACTGGCCCCCTTTGAACACTCTCCATCCTCCTCTGTTTCATGAACTTGCTCCCTCCCATTCTCCTCCTTCACACCTGTCAGACTCTAGCCCATCGCCTCCTTCTCCCAGGCTTCCTCTCTTGCTCCGAGTCCCCTGAGCCCTGACCCACCCGGCTCCTGGCTGACAGTGGTCCCCTGAGACTCGGCTGTGTCCAGCCTACAAATGCCCAAGGAAGCCAGACACGGTTGGGAGCATACAGGCCTAATGAGGAGAGGGTAACACAGCCCCCAGCGTATAGTGCTCCCCTGGGAAGAAGACTAAGTGTGATAAGCTCTGGGTGCAACTATTGCCACTGCTGGGGGCTGTAAATGGATCCAGTCACCGTGTATGGGGGTGTTGGCAGCAACCCCCTAAACCACAAGCCCACCGGGCTTTTCATTCAGTGAGTCTAACCTTGAAATTTCCCCCAGTGCATTCGCTGTTGGCATAGCGTGACCTTGACAGGCCTCGAGAGGGCCTGGGAGCACCGACAGGTCCTGCAGCCCAGGGACAGGGAGTCGGTTCCTCCGTCATCCACCCAGCCTCTTGCTCTGCTGCTGGAAAAAAAGGAGGAAACTTTTGAACCTGAGAGATAGTACAGGGGGAAGGGAGCTTGCCTTGCACACAGCCAACCCAGGCTTGATCCCCAACACTATAGATGGCCCCCCAAGCCCTGCCAGGAGTAAGCCCTAAGGACAGAACAAGGAGTAAGCCCTGAGCACCACCAGATGGGGTCCAAACAGAAACCAAAAACAGAAGAAGGAAAAGGAGGACGAGGAAGGAGCAGGAAGAGGAAGAGGAGGAGGAGGAAGAGAAGGGGAAGGGGAAGAACAGGAAGAAGAGGAAGAGGAAGAAGAAAAGGAAGAGAAAGAAGGAGAAGGAGGAGGAGGAGGAAGAGGAGGAGGAGGAGGAGGAAGAGGAGGGGAAAGAATGCTGGAAGAAGGCTGGAGAGGAACAGGGGGAATGGTGGGAGAGAGAAAGGGGTGCAGGGCCCCTCCAGAGAGGACACAGTCAGGGATGGAGAGATAGCACAGCGGGTAGGGCATTTGCCTTGCACGCGGCCGACCCACGTTTGATTCCCAGCATCCCCGATGGTCCCCCAGCACTGCCAGGAGTAATTCCTGCATGCAGAGCCAAGAGTAACCCCTGTGCACCGCTGGGTGTGCCCAAAACAAGCAAAGGAAAAACCCAGAGAGGACCAAGTGCCCTGAGGAATTGTGACATCCTCCTCAGAGCAGAGTTGTGGAACTGGTGCCCAGGGACCCCAGCCCTTTGGCGTGACGGGGTGTAAGTTTGCACTCCCCTTTGTAAAGAGCAGCGCAGAGAGGCCTGGAGCAGTGGCTGGGGTGGGTGGCAGAGGACAGGGACACCCTGGAGTGAGGGTCATAGAAATGGAGGTTTGTCCCGTATTCTACCTTCATTAACTGTGGATTTGACATCATCTGCTCTCGCTTAACCTGTGTGCTTGTCTGTTCAATAGAAAAATACTGTCCACAGTGCTCGGCCATGTTGCGGGTGGAGTGGGGGAAGGCCACAGCTGGCAGTGCTCAGGGCTTACACCTGACTCTGAGCTCAGGATTTGCTCCTGGTGAGGGCTCAGGAGATTATACTTGGTGCCGGGGTTTGAACCCAGGTCTGCCACCATGCGGAGCAAGTGTCCTGGGGCCGGAGAGAGAATACAGTGGGGAGGGAACTTGCCTGGCAAGCGGCCAATCTGAATTCAACCCCCAGCATTCCAAATGGTCCCCTGAGCACCACCAAGAGTGATCCCTAAGTGCAGAGCCAGGAGTAAGCTCTGAGCATTGCCAGGTGTGACCCAAAAGCAAAGAAACAGAAAGGCAAGTACCCTAGCTGCCGCCTGATTGCCCCAGCCCAGCAGGTGGCTTTGTTTATTTTCGTTCTTTAGTTTGGGGGTCACATCCAGCAATGCTCAGAGTTTACTCCTGGCTCTGCACTCAGGAATCACTTCTGGAGGTGCTTGGCGGACCCTATGGGATGCTGGGGATCGAACCCAGGTCAGCCTTGTGTGAAGCAAACGCCCTCTCCCGCTGAGCTATTGCTCAGGTCCCAGCAGGTGATGTTTTCAAGGCAGTGGATAATAGATGCTGTGTCCATGATATCTGTCGCACCTGCATCACTCCCACCAGTTTCAAATGGTTACCTGGGGGCTGGAAGAGCCCAGTGAGCAGAGAGTACTCAGGAGGCTGGGCCCAGACCCCAGCACCACTTGAGCACAGAACTGGGAGTAGCTTCTGAGCATTGGTGGGTGTAGCCTGAAATCTTAACTCCCTTGTCCCCAGACAAACAGTTCTTTGACCTCTGGAGAGTCAGGTTGAAAAGATGGGGGGTCTGGGCATCAGCCATACTCAACCCGGCTGGGACCCATGAGTGTATCCGTCAGCATTCTGACAAGAACCCCAGAGCAATGCTGGAAGCACTCGGTGCTGAGGAGGACCTGGCCAGGCCTCCAGGCACACATGGGTGGTTCTTTCAAATCTCTCCAGCTATGCTCGGGCTACGGGTGGGGGGCCAGGGTCCTTGCTCACATCAGAGCTCAAGTGTGTAACATAGACCCCACTTAGCATGAACTCAAAAAGGCAAATGTGGGGCTGGAGTAATAGCAAAACAGGTAGGGCGTTTGCCTTGCATGCGGCCAACCCGGGTTCGATCCCCAGCATCCAATATGGTCCCCTGAGCACCACCAGGAGTGATTCCTGAGTGCAGAGTCAGAGCCAGGAGTAATCCCTGTGCATCGCCGGGTGTGACCCAAAAAGGAAAAAATAAAAAAGTCAAATGAATCCACTCTGGCTTCAGGGAGAGGGTCGCTCGCTGCCTGCCTGCCTGCCCACACTCATTCATATCCATCAATAGATTTGGGAACCTCGTCCAGTGCAGACAAAGATGAATAAAGTGAAGGGAATAGGGAAAACTTATCGGGGTGCGCTCTTGGACGGACTCTTATGAACCTCTGATGAAACTCGGGTAGAGCCGTGCCCTGGGAGACACTAAGGAGGCTTTTAGGTTGTCTTGGGCAGGAAAAGGGGAGAAGGAAACAGAGACCTGGGGAGCCGGGGTGCCGGGGCTGGCCTGCCACCTGCAGGGATGGGTGTGAGGAAGCCGGGATGCAGCCTGCTGGCCTCCTGCCACCAGCTGGGTCATACGTCCCGCCTTCCACGCTGGAGGCTGGGGGATCTTTGATTCTGGGAACGTCACTATTTCATCCACGGGCCGCCATTCAGTCCCGAGCAAACCTTGTACCCACAAGTGTCCGATGCACAGCGGATGGTGAAAAGCCTTTGCCCACATCAGGTGCTCAGCTCCCGGGGAAGCTGCTAGAACAGAGAGGCTGAGTGGCCTCCTCCTGGCCAGCTGCTGCTTAGGCACTTGCTCCTGTCTCCTGACCCAGACAGCGACAGCGACCCGTGGCCATGAGGCCACCAGCCACTCCGCGCCCGCAGACCCCCTCCCAGGAAGCTCCCCCAGCTCCAACCTCCCCCCACGTCACCAGGATTCCCGACACCTCATCCGACATGGCATCGATCACAGCCATGCGACCTCTGTCAACAGCAATTTCCAGCCTAATTGTTGCCAGCACGGGAGACTCGAGAGTTGCTGAGATCACAAGTTCAGACGGGAAGAAGGGATTACAGAGTTTAGCGGGGTGGGGGTAGAAAAAGGGAGAAAGCGAAAAAGGAGACAGTGAGGACACGCCCACATTGGCCCAGCTCGGCCCCCACCGCCACCAAAAAGGGGGGGGGGGCGATTTATAAAATGAAAATTCGGTGTGACACTCAACTAAATGAACAATTTATAGATAATTCATGATGCTCATAGCATTAAGCAAATGCATTTTAAATTGATTTCGAATTAGTGGCTAATGATGTCCCCCAGGTCCGGTCCCAGCCAGCCCCCACTGCCGTGTTTTTAATAAGAAGTAGGTGTGCAGTAACGGCCTCTTTATTCCATAATCGAGGCGGTAATTGAACTTGAGGTCACAGTCAAGGGCCCTATCGATTTACTCAGGAAGGGAAAGTGCTGACGGTGGCCGGCTTCGGGCCAAAGGCGCGGGTGGCCAAGGAATCCTGCTAGGAGGCAGATTGGAGATCACTTCCGGTCTGACCTGCGGGCAGCCCTGCGGCTGATGGGGAGACCCCTGCCAGAGCCACCAGAGCTCCAACCCCAGCCCCTCAGCGACACTCCAGAGCTGTGCCAGGGGTCCCTGTGTCCCTTCAAGAGGTCGGATGAACACTGCTCTCTCCCTGATCCCACCAGGCTCCCTAACCCCCAACTTTCCTGGGGAAAGGGAATTCACATCAAGGTTCACCGGAACAAGTTCTGTGTCCCCTCTTCATCCCAAGTCTTGTCTTTTTTTGGGTGGGTGTGGGGTCACACCCAGTGATGTTCAGGAGTTACTCCTGGCTCTGGATTCAGGAATTACTCCTGGCAGTGCTTGGGGATATAGGATGTTGGGGATCAAACCCAGGCCCATGGTGTGCATGGCAAATGCCCTGCCCACTGGACTATTGCTCCGACCTCTTCATTCCAAGTCTTGAGCCCTTTAAACCTCAGCCTGAACACGGGCTCCCCCAGGCCCAGCTTGGTCAGGTAAGGCAGCTCCCATGGGGCCAGGCCTCACTGTTCTCAGTTCACGAAGCATCGATCATTGCCTGCCTCTCTTCTCACTCTAAAACGGCTGTGAGCAACTTGGGCTCCATCTCCAGAGAACTACTTGGGCTGCTCAAAATCCAGAAGTCTTTTCTCAAAGGAGTTTGCCAGACAAATGGACACTAAAAGAGAGGCAGAGAGAGAGAGAGAGAGAGAGAGAGAGAAGGGACTAGAATGAAAGTAGGAGAATTGCAAATACCTAGTGTTTTAAAGAGTTGGGGGAGAATGAGAAGGAGAAAAAGATTGATTTTTGCAGAAGAGTAAGTGTGTAATGGGAAATCTCATGATGCAGAGTCAGAGAGTACAGTCAGGAGGGCAAGACAGACTATGAACAGAGAGTCTCTTAATGAATGGTCAGTGTCTAGAACAATCTATCAAGTTCTCCATGTGTGCCCTTGAGACTGTGAACTATCAATAGCACTGTAGCACTGTCCTCCCGTTGTTCATCGATTTGCTCAAGCGGGCACCAGTAATGTCTCCATTGTGAGACTTGTTGTTACTGTTTTTGACATATTGAATACGCCACCGGGAGCTTGCTAGGCTCTGCCATGTGGGCGGGATACTCTCCCGGGCTTGCCGGGCTCTCTGAGAGGGATGGAGGAATCAAACCCGGGTTGGCCACATGCAAGGCAAATGCCCTACCCACTGTGCTATCGTTCCAGCCCAAACTATCAATAATACAGTCCAAATTGGAAGCCTAAAATTATCTAAACACTGTCTCTTAGCAGTAGATGTAAGTCTCCCAAATGTCTAATCTGAGGAAAGAACAAGAAGGAAGAAAGAAGGAACTTCCCCAACCCCCAACCTTTCTCCCACTCATTCTTGACATATAAAGCTCCTTATGGGGTTATTATTGCTTCTTGGCAATAATAGAATTCCTCCATTGCACTGAGAGGTTAATTTTGTGCTCCTAAGTTGCCTCGCCCAGATCCTTCTCCCAGGCATGTTGTAACCTGAGGTGTGGAAGAAAAGGTGTGTGGTGGGGAGGCTCTTCATCCTTGACTCCACATCACCTCATCCAGACTCCATCATACAATCAGTCACAGTGATAACCACCAAGAGGAAAGGTCTGAAATAATAGCTTTGGAGTCTAGACAGAGATGGGTGGGAAATCGTCATCTACTCAATATGATCAATAAAACAGCCCAGAAAAACTTAGAGCTGTGACATTTAAACAGACCCTTCTCCAGAACATCTTAGTCAAGTAAGAGACTGTGGAAAATAAAGGTAAAATTTCAGAGTAAGTATTAATCTTTCCCCAAAATATATAAACTGATCTACAATTCCACTTCTGAGGACCTACCCAACACAAACGAGTGCTTTGTCTATCAAAAAACATATGCAGGGATGATCACAGATTTTTAATAAAATCCCAAACTGGAAACAATCCAAATGTCCATAAGTAGAAGAACAGATCAATAAACTGTGGTTTATTAACACAAAACAGTAACACAGAATGATGAACTGCTGATATGCAGAACCACGGGGGATTCTCAAGACAACCTGTTGAAAGAAGGAAGTCAGGCCCAGAAGGCAGGCTGCAAATATCCCACGTACAGGAAGCTTAGTAGCAAGAAAAGTGAATCAATGGTGATACATGAAAAACATAATAAAAAAGAGAAAGTATTGGAAATGTTATGGGTTTTTGTTTGTTTGTTTGTTTGTTTTCGCTTTTTTGGGTCACACCCAGCGATGCACAAGGAACACTCCTGGCTCTGCACTCAGGAGTTACTCCTGGCAGTGCTCGGGGTACCCTATGGGATTCTGGGAATCAAACCCGGGTCAGCTGCATACAAGGCAAATGCCCTACCCACTGTGCTCTTGCTCTAGCCCCAAAATGTTACATATTTTTTAACTGAATAGTGGTTTCACACACACATATGCACACAACACACAGTGTTTGCTTAAGATTTGTGTACCTCAAATTATTTCACAAGTAGTTTTAAATGATCACTCTAGTATGGAAATCATTGTCTGCCATGTTCTTCTTAAGGCCCATGAGAGTCTCGGGGCTGGTGATTTATTTTCCATCTTGAGGCAAACAGAAACAGATATGCTCATTGATTCAATGGGGTAGGGTTCTCCAGGCAGA
Organism: Sorex fumeus; assembly: GCF_029834395.1. NCBI lineage: Eukaryota > Metazoa > Chordata > Mammalia > Eulipotyphla > Soricidae > Sorex > Sorex fumeus. The sequence goes on along the minus strand of NW_026606068.1, from coordinate 4,246,532 downwards.
CACCATGGCTGACCATGCTGTCTCCTGCTGCACTGGAAGGTATCATGCTGAGGGCAGGCTCTGAGCCATAATAACTGGTACCTCTGTAGTTTCCTGGGGCGACGTTCATGTGGGCCATAACAATTGAGGCTGGATGTGCTCCCCAGAACTATCAAAAGGCCTCATCATTCTCTAGCATCCACCCTCCTAGAGCAACAGCTCCTGGACAAACCTCAAGGTACAGCTAATAAGAATTGAATTACAAGAATCTCCTGCCCCCACGCCAGGCTTTCTTCACCAGGGCACCTCGGAGGCAGGTGGGTTGAGTTTCCCTCCCCGCCCCAAGCAGAAACCATACAGCCAAAAACCTCCAGAACCCAGCCACAGCCATGCTCAAGGCCACTCTCCACGTGCTCAGATGAGCCCCACCCACGAAGGAACTGGAAGAGGAACCCAGGTATGTGGGACCCATGACTGAAATATCCAAGTCTGCTCGGATCGGGACTGGGCCTCCTCCCCCCAGCTCCCCAGTTTTCCGTAGCTTGGCAGTCACACCCACAAACTGCCCCCGGCGCCATGTAATCTAATCAATAGCCAAGATCCAGAGACTATAAAATAAAGCTCCCAGAAGAGGTAAGGTAAAGGTAAGGTAAAGGCCCTCCCGTTGATCGTCGATTTGCTCGAGCGGGCCCAGTAACATCTCCATTGGAGACTTTGTTGTTACTGTGTCTGGCATATCGAATACTCTGGCGGGTAGGGCGTTCGCCTCACAAGCGGCCAACATGGCCGACCCGAGTTCGATTCCTCCGCCCCTCTCGGAGAGCCCGGCAAGCTACTGAGAGTATTCGATATGCCCAGAAGAGAGCGATGCAGTATTTCCTGGAGCATGTGGCCACATTCGCGGCCGTGTGACCTCTTATACTCTAGCCCACTGATGTACCTAAAGTAGCACACACGTGTTTGGTTTTAACATACTTGCTTGTATTCTCTTATATAAAGACTTGAATAGACCAGAATGAAATACAACCACCTTCACACACTTCCCTGTTACTGTGGTGGGAAGATGCTCGCTGTTTGGGCGGGTGTTGGAGTAGTATCTGTAATGAACTCTTGTGACCTACTTGATGAAAATAAAATGTATAAAATCTCAAAAAAAATTAATTACAGTCTAGCCTCGTGGCTTCCGGAAAAATATCATTGCAGTGTTACTCACAGTGGCGGGACAGATGACAATTCCTGGGGAGAGAGGGGATGAAGGGAAAGTTGGGGTTTCAGCACCTCGGACAGAGGTGTGTCAGCAAGCCGGCCTGCGGCTATTTGTTTCAGCACCAGGGACAGCGAATCGCGCATTTAGTAATAAACCGAGGTTAGAAATAACCGGGGTTGGAAAACAGTAATTCGGTAAAACGACCTTTCCGCCCTGCGCTATTTACACACAATGCTACTGCTTCCAGCCTTGTAGAACAAATTAAATTCTGACAGCATTAAGAATGTATGTGTGATGAGAAGATTGGTTTGGAAAATACCCAGCATTTCCGTCTCCAGTCAATTTCTCAAGGGACACTCACCCCAGGGAAGGCTCAGGTAAAGGGAGTTCCTGGGACTTAGATTGTCAGTGGAGTACACAGGTAGAACAGAGCCCCTGGGAACCATCTTATTTTCCCTCCGAGACCGAGATGCAAGAATGTCGTCCTCTCGGAGAGCGTAGAAAGAGGCTATTTTAGGACATTTCCTTCCCGGTTGGAACACCATCCATCCATTAATTCATTCCACCAATATTTCTTGAAAGCCTAGTATGCACCAGGTCTTGTGTTAAGCCCTGGAAGTGTATATCGTGATAAGCCAAATGAATTTCCTGTTCTGGTGGAATTTTACAATCTAGTTAGAGAGAAACATAAACTCAATAACCGGAATGGTTTCAGCTCCTTGTAAGTGATTTGAAGGAATCAAGTGTGGCTCGATGACTGGTGACTGGAGGAGAAGGCCTGGAGCCAGGATGATTAGGGAAGGCCCCACTGCAGTGATGAAGTCCAAGCTGTCTTCCTAGAAAAAGCACTGGAACGACTAAATAGAAAAGACGGGCTTATTGTCAGGGAAGTGACTTGAGTTAGGAAGGAGTGGCTGGAAATGGCCTCAAAGAGAGATGTGAAGGGCTGGAGAGATAGCACAGCGGGTAGGGCATTTGCCTTGCACGCGGCCGACCTGGGTTCGATTCCCAGCATCCCATATGGTCCCCTGAGCACCGCCAGGAGTAACTCCTGAGTGCAGAGCCAGGAGTAAACCCTGAGCATCTCCAGGTGTGACCCAAAAAAAAGCAAAAAGTGAAAAAAAAGAGAGGTGTGAAGGGGGCTGGAGTTCATTGGGAAAAGTGCTTATCTTGAACACGGCACACAGCCAACCCAGGTTCGATTCCTCATGTCCCATATGGTCCCCAAAGTCTGTCAAGAGTGATCCCTGAATACGGAACCAGGAGTAAGCCCTGAGCAACACCAGATGTGACCCAAGCAGAACAAATAATAATAACAAAGAGAAGAATGGGTGAAGGTCTGGTTTTATTCCCAGCAGAGATAAAGTGTTGTAATAACTTATGCATATTTAGTGGTTTTTCAGAAAATTCATGCATGTTCATGAAGGACAATGGTACAGCTGTGAGACTGAGGAACATCCATACAAACTGCATATGTGGGAAATGTGGAGACATGTCACTGAAGTGTGCTGAGTATTTATTGATGAGGGGAGGGGCTACACCCAGCGATGCTCAGGGGCTGGTGTGCTGTGTACTCAGTACTCTGTGCCTTGGCAGTGCTGTGGGGGACCATATACAGTGCTGGGGATTGAGCCAGTGTTGGCTGCATTGTGAAGCAAGCACCTTACCCCTGTACAATATCTCCAGCCCAGGACTGTGTTTTTAGTTTGGTGGTGACAGCAAGGAGTCTAGAGATACCGTCAGTGAAAATGCCCCAGGACCTTGGTTTGTTTACTCTTGAGAGGATGAATGAATGGTGACCCCAGGATCACTGTTTTATCCAGAAATAACACGTCACCTTTTTCTCTCTGTGTGTTTGTGTGTGTGTGTGTTTGTGTTAGAGCCACACCCAGCAGTGCTCAGGGCTGACTCCTGACTCTGCACTCAGGTTATCACTCTGCAGAGCTCGTGGGAACCTATGGGGATTGAACCCGGGTTAGCCATGTGCAAGGCAAGTGCTCTAGTCACTGTCCCTCCTCTCTGTCCCCTCTGCAGCCCCCTTGATGCCAATGCTACTTAAAGTCTTTCCATTCCCGGGCTCCCCCTCTGTGGGCTAGAGTCCAGGGAGCACCTGACTCACTCCCCGAGACTCATTCACTGAGAGACAAGTCTCTCCCCCAAAAAATCGCAGGTCGGGGCCACACTGCTGGGTTTCCAGCCCCAGAGTCTCACTAGGGTGAATGAGGCAGTGTGCAAACGCATCTGCAGACACAATATTTAAACATATACAACACCGGTTTCACCTGACTGCCCTGAGAATCGCGAGGGACCGTCAACACAGTCAGAGCCCAAATGGACACTCTGGGCATCTGCACCCAATCGGACGGCCAGGGAGGGAGAAAGTGGGGCAGGAAGGGAAAGAACAAATTCACTTGGCTTAACTTAGAACCCAGCATCTCGGTGAGTCACGTGCTCAAAGGTATCAGGCAAACCCACTCCTCTCCCAGGCCTTAATCTTCTCTAGGGTAAGGTGAGGTTGTGTTTGAACTCCAATAAGCCACCAGCTCAAGCAGCCTGCAAATCTGTGAGGCACCCAAGGAGTGCTTTCTTCTTCTCTTTCCTTTCTTTCTCTTCTTCTCTCTTCTTTCTCTTTTTCTTCTCTTTCTTCTTCTCTCTTCTGCTCCTCCCCCACCCCCTCCCGAATATGGAAGACATGTCCTCATACCCATTGTTCCAGATGGGCAGACTGAGGCTTCAATATTCAAATATTGGCGCATTTGTAAACGGAGTTAGAAGGGGCTTGGATTTTATCCCAACTCACCCAAAGAACTCCTAATTCTTCCAAGGGCTGACAGCAGTCCTCTCTGCCAGGCTTCTCTCTCTCTCTCTCTCTCTCTCTCTCTCTCTCTCTCTCTCTCTCTCTCTCTCTTCTCCAGGCCTCCCAACCCCTCCTCCTCTGTGCTAGCAATTGAAAGCTGTCAGCTCATTAGCATGGGAAGGCCCCGTGTTTGGCCTCTCTGTTTGCCAGTTCTGATTTACGGGGTGTTCTCTGGTATTCTCGAGGCTCCCAGGAATCCGCCTCCCCACCTGCCTGCACCTGGGCTTGCTGTGGCACCGCTGGTGGTCCTGCCTATACCCCCTCGAGCCAGCCTCTCATCCTTGCTCAGCGTCCCCCCGCCTGCACCCTGGGAAGCGGGGGCCGAGCCGAGGCTGGTGGAAGACGGGAGAGCTGCGTCTGTGCGGGTGCTGAGGGGCTCTTGGCCACCCCAAAGAGCTGTGGGAGCGAGCGGTCATCAGAGTTGGTGGACTCCAGCCCTGTAGCCGGCTGGACTCCTCACAATCACCCAAAGTCTCACGGACACATCAAGGTGACCTGAAGTCCATCGTGTTGAAGACGAGAACACTGAAACCGAGAGCCTTGAGTGATTTGCTCACGTCACAGGGGCAGGAAGCCACTGCCCTTGTTTTGGGGGGGGCGGCTAAAGGGGCCATACCCGGCAGTGCCCAGGGCTTCCTCCTGGCTCTCAGACCAGAGATCCCTCCTGGCAGTGCTTGAGGGACCACTGGAGTCACCAGGAATGAAACCAGATCAGCCTCCTGCTAGATAAGCATCGTTGAACTATCTCTCCAGCCGCCCCCCCCCTCCCCCGCACCCAGACACCTCCAGGGGGATTCTTGCCCCAAGACTTGCCTCATCTTCCCAGGTGAGGACCCAGGTTGGGTGCTCATTCCCAGTTCCCGAACCCCCAGAGCCTATGAGCATGACAGCAGAGTTGTTCTAAGGATGATGGGTCATGCCATGAAAGGCAATGAGAACCTTACCTGCGTGTGTGTACACAGCCGGGGGCAGAGAGCGGGGTGGAGCAAGAGGAGGGGTTCCCGCAGGAATTAGAAAGGGGGGTTGCAGGGGCTAGAAGGACTGGTCAATGGTTGGAACTAACCACAAGTGTGGCGGGGGGCAGAGAGTAGGGGAGATAGAGAAGAGACCACAATGACGCTCATAGCTGGGAATGATCACGCTGGACAAGATCTGAGGGTTAAAGGTAGGTAAAGGGAGCTTCTGGATAACGTTTCAGTACCGAGACTGCAAATGACAATGCCCAAAGGGAGAAAGAAAGAGAGAAGAGAGAGAAAGTGAGAGAGAGAGAGAGAGAGAGAGAGAGAGAGAGAGAGAGAGAGAGAGAGAAGAAAAGTGCCTTCCATAGAGGCAGGCAGGGGTTGGGAGTTAAGGGGTGATGGGAGGGAACCCGGGGACACTGGTGCTGGGAAATGTACCCTGGTGGAGGAGGGACGGGTTGAAACACTGCATGACTGAAATCTAATCATGAACAGTTTTGTAAGGGTCTATATGACATTGATTCAATTAAAAAAAGTGAAAAAAGAAAATAAGAGAGGGGTTTTGGACCCACCAGCATGACACTGAAGCTCTGCTGTGTGGACAGCTGCGGGGACAGGTGTCCACAATAGACCAACCTCTGTGTTTGCAGTTGCCACCGTGGGCATCATGCAGTGGGTCCTGCCCAGGGACAGCCCAGACAGGACCTTGCCACCCACACTGCCCAGTTCTCATGGCAAAGGTTTGAACCCTGTGGGGCTCTTGTTCCTGACCACCCCTCTTCTTCTAGCCAGTGAACTGATTGATCCTCTAAGCACGGGAACCCCAAACAGGGTCTCCCCACTGCCCGACTTCAATCCACCCTTCACCATCCTTCCCTCCTAGAAAACGCCTCTGAGCTGTGCCAAAATTAGTGCCATGGGGTTGGAAGACCAGCACAGTGGGGAGGGCGCTGGCCTTGGTCAATGGCAGGGTCGATTCCTGCCACCCCATGCAGTCCCCTGAGCACTGCCAGGAGTGATGCCTGAGTGCAGAGCCAGGAGTCAGTCCCGAGCACCCCTTGGGTGTGGTCCCCAAACCAAAAACGAAAAACCAAAGCCAATAGCATTGACCTTAAGGCCCCTGCCCCTCCTCCCCCCCAGACCCAGGTCAGTCTGTCATCCCTGCTGGTCCCCCTCAGGCCCTGTGCCCTGCTCCCCTCCTCTTGCCCACTCTGAGATCTCTGTCCTGGGCTCAGCAAAGATGCCCCAGCTGGAGCCCGAGAGATAGTCCAGTGGGAAGAGTGTTTGCCCTGCATGCAGCCAATGACCTGGGTTCAATCCCCGGCATCCCACAGACTCCCCTGGCCGCAACTGGAGAGATGCCTGAACGCAGAGGCAGAAGTAAGTCCTGAGCACTGGCGGGCGTGGCCCCCAAACAAACAAACACACCAAAAACAAACCGTCCTGCCTGCTGGGTTTTTGTTCCCCCTTTCTGGAGCGCTAAGACTCTCACAGGCCCCAGTTTCCATCTCAACCTTCCAAGGCACCAAAACCACAAGAAGACGGTAACCCGCACCTGTGGAGGCCCTGAGCACAGACCCTGCCCCTGGCCTGTGTGTCCTCTGGCGCCTGAGCTCACACTATCTCGCTGTCCCGTCTATAGGACAGAGAGACCGGGTGTCCATCAGCTGGGGTGCTGTGAGGAGGGAGCGACATAACCCAGATGCAGGATGCCCACATTCCTGCTCTCGGCCCTGCCATGGGGGCTTGCAAACGCCTCTTTGAACCGCTCCCATCCCAGACTGACCTTAACCTTATTCTCTTTTGGGGTTTTTCATTTTTAGGCCACACCTGACGGTGCTCAGGGCTCACTCCTGGCTCTGTGCTCAAGGATCACTCCTGGAAGTACTCGGTGGACCCTGTGGGGTGCCGGGAAAATAACTCAAGTCAGCCACATGCAAAGCAAGTGCCCAGCCCACTGCCCTCTTTCTCCGACCTGACTTCAATGCATCTTTTGTCTTTTGCTTTTTGGCTCACACACCAGCTTTTTGGGCTGGAGCAATAGCACAGCAGGAAGGGTGTTTGCCTTGCACGAAGTCGGCCCGGGTTCGATTCCTCTGTTCCTCTCAGGGAGTCCACCAAGCTACCAGGAGTATCCTGCCCACACAGCAGAGCCTGGCAAGCTCCCCATGGCGTATAGTAACAACAAGTCTCACAACCAAGACATTACTGGTGCCCGCTGGAGCAAATCAATGAACAATGGGAGGACAGTGTTACAGTGCTACCCAGCAATCCTCAGGGGTTCCTCCTGGCTCTGCACTCAGGAATCACTCCTGGCGGTGCTCGAGGGACCATATGGGATGCTGAGAATCGAACCCGGGTCGGCCGTGTGCAAGGCAAACGCCCTACCCGCGGTGCTACTGCTCCGGCCCCTTCTCTGCATTCTTGAGCATTCAAGAGGCAGCTCCGTCACCCAGCTCTGGAGGTTCAAGGGCCACTCACAAGCCTGCGTCAGCCCCAGAGGCTTGAGCAAGACCACCCACCTGAACCACGGGCGTGTTTCTTTAAGAGCAGACTGCTGAGCCTCGAATATTGCACCCACCTCAAGCTTCAGGTCCTTTTAAACTCTTTTGTTAGAAACAACATTTTCAAGGATGGATATTTGATGGTGACAGGAACAGTTTCCGATAGCTGCCGCAGGGGAATGGGGACTTAGCTCCCCCCTCCCCCATCTTCCCTTGCTGAGATTACCCACACTGATAAGGATCTACACTTTCAAGGCTCAGTATTGGAATCCTGTTAGTCAGCAGGGGGGCGGGAGGGGTGGGGCGGCGGCGGCGGCGGCGGCGGCGGCTGGAGCAGGCTTGAGCAGGTCAAACCTTACAATCCCCAAGCAAGGCGGAATGTGCTGTTCAAAGAGATCTGAGGATGGAAGGATTTTCCTTCGCCAGTCTGTGGCAGGGATGGTCTTTCCCTCCGCTCTGAGGACACGTGAACCCACCGCTAGGGAGCACGCCCGGAGAGCAGCCCCCAGAGTTAGGGAGAACCATTTCAAATTCTTCAACGATCTGGGCTGAAGCAATAGTACAGCGGGGAGGGCGTGTGACTGACCGGGATGCAATCCCGGCACCCCAAAGGGTCCCCCGAGCACTGCCAGGAGATGTCTCAAGTCTTTTGAAGAGATCCTATGATCTGAAAACTCCCGTTCTCCCTCCTGGTCTCTCCCCCACTGGAATTGACCCTAAGTGCCCCCCATTGTCTCCCATTCCCATTCTGAGATCCGACCTTCCAACGATTCCCCCACCCCGTTCTCCGACCTTCCAACGATTCCCCCACCCCGTTCTCCGTGACTCAGCTCCCTGAAAGCCAGGAGCCACTGGGATAACACCAGGACACCCAGGGGGGCGGACAAGGGTCGAGGCCAGTGGCTGATGTTAAGAATCGCTCCAGAGAGGGGCATGGAGCCAAGAGTCACCCCTGAGCTGCCAAGTGTGGGAAGAGCAAGTTTGGGGTCAGTATTAGCATCCCAACAAGCTGGTGGGATCTGCTGGGGGCTGCAGTCAGTGGTGGCATGAAGGATGGGGGTCCCGGCCAGAGATTTCTGTTCTTTCTCCCAGCTCAGACCTAGGGAGCAGCCTCCAAGGCTGAGACTTTTCATCTTGGTCCCCAGCTGACGTGCCAGGCTTGACCGGTCGTGTGAGGGGGCTTCTGGGCAGTGCCCTCGCCCCACAGTTCCTTTTCCCTACCCGTCTACCACAGCACCCACAATGGGCCTCCCGCCCCCCAACCATCCCTCCAATAGGGTGTGTGTCAGCCCGGCAGGTGGTCTTGCCATCACAGCCCAGCTGGAGAGGGGTGTGGGGGGATGGAGACAGGACAGGACACGCAGAGAGCAGGTCCGCAAAGGGGCCGCCCAGAGGGCTGCTCTCCAGGTTGAGGTCTGTGAAGGAACCCACAGGTTTGACACCAGGGGCCCCCTGGGCCTCCTCAGAACAGCACTTACTCGGGGCCCTGAGCCTCTCCCTTGGCTGGAAGACTCCCCCTGGGTCCCCTCCAGGAACTCACAAAAAGAGAGAGTGGGGGTCACTGAAGAAGGCCCTTAGAAGGAGGGCAGGCCAGGGCCACCAGCTGACTCTGCCCATGGCCCTACCCACGGTTCCCTGCATGGGGGGATTGAGGGGTACGCTCCCAACTGAGCCCTAGGCTCCTCCATGGCCCCCCATTCCATTTCCTGAGCCCCATGACAGAGGAAGTCCCTAACCAAGGGAACCCTCAGATACTGAGCTGGTAGCCCCTTTGCCCACTTTCACACGCGTACTCATGTACATGCCTACGGTACACACCCAACACAAATGTACATGCAAAACACATGTGTGTGCCTGTACAAGCAAGCACTCTCATGCATTCAGGCACACATGCACTCACGCACATGTACTCACACTCACATGCACTCACACTCATGCGTACACACACGTACATACCCTCACACACGTACTTACACACATGCCTCACACACATACACACACAATGCACTCACATGCAAGTATTCACTCACATGCCTCACACACGTACTCACACACACATGCACTCACACACACATGCACTCTCACACACATGCACTCTCACACACATGCACTCAACACACATGCACTCACACACATGCACTCACACACACATGCACTCACACACATGCACTCACACACACATGCACTCACACACACGTACTCACACACACACGCACTCACACACACATGCACTCACACACACATGCACTCATACACATGCACTCACACACACGTACTCACACACACACGCACTCACACACACACGTACTCACACACACGCACTCACACACACATGCACTCACACACACATGCACTCACACATACATATGCAGTCACATTCACACATGTACTCACACACACATGCACTCACACATCTATAACAGGCTCCCACCCCTGAGCCTATCCCCAACCTTCCATCCCCCCAGCCCCATGGACCCAAAGAACATCTCTTTCCCCCTTTCCCCCCCACTCCCTCCCGCCCAGAGAAAGCTGGTCCTGGCGCAGGGGTTGGGGAGGGCAGGGCCAGCCACATGCAGATCAGCACAGATCTGGGATTCTCAGCGAAAGGACCAGGGAGATAAGGCGCGCTATTCTCTTCCCCCACCGCTGCATGACGGGCTTTCGCTTTTCTTCTCCCTCGGCACAGAACCAACTAGAAACTAAAGCAGCTGTGGGGCGGGAGGGGGAGCCGGGGGGCTTGGCAGGACCCGGCAGAATTATGGAGCTACAGGACTATTTGCATTTGGAGCCCGGGGAGCTAAACAGACAGAGGCTGGCAGGAGGGGGGCTCTCTCATCCCCATCCTTAAAATGCCTGAGGGGCTGGAAGGGCAGCTCGAGCAGTGAGGACCGAGTGCCCGGGACAGAGGGCCTTGAGCCAGGGGACAGGGCGTCCCCACTCAGGGCTGCTTGGCTGGGAAGAAGCGGGAGAATCTGATTATCATCTTTTTTTTTTCTCTTCCACATTTTTTTTTTGAGCCACACCTGGCGATGCTCAGGGCTTCATTCTCCACTCTGGAATCACTCCTGGCCGTGCTGAAGGGACCATCTGGGATGCGGGGATCAAACCTGGGTCGGTCACGTGCACGGCTAAGGCCCTCCCCGCTGTCCTATCGCGCCTGCCCTGATCCATCATCTTTGAAGGCTCTGAGTAAGGGCCGTTTGCCCCAAGCGGGATGACCACGGGATTCCTCGGCAGCTCTCCCAGCGCCAAGTTCAAAATGAAGAAGAGAGAGGCCATCGGAGGAGGAGCAGAGATTTTGGGGTGTCTCCAGCCCAACCCAGAAATTCCCAGAGTGACCCGATGATTCAAACCGATGATCCAAACCGGCAGGGGATTCCTTGGAGGCTTTGACGCTAGAAGCCCTGGAGGCCCCAGGCCCAGGCTGTGTGTGTGTGTGGGGGGGGGGGGTGCCTCACTGTCCCCCCTGCGGGGAAGCTGGAAGCCCGGAGCAGGACGGCCCTGGCAGACTCCTAGTTTACAGCTGCCCGGAACCCCCAGCAGCCAATGTCTGTTTACACTTCATTGGCCACTTGACAGAGAGGCTCCCAGAGCAAGGGACATCAAGAGGCAGGTCAGGGCCCGGCTGTGCAGAGCCGTCAGAGATGAAGATAAGCTGCTCAGACAAGATGGGGGCTCACAGCACCCAGGCTCCTGGCCTCATGGGTGACCTGGGACGAGGCCCAGCTCTCTGGCCTTCTCCAGCTCGGCTGCACGAAGACCCGGGCTCAGTCTTCCCAGAACCCCTGCTCTCAGGCTGCTCCCAACCCAGAAACAACCGCGGGGGCTGAGGAGATGCCCCGAGGGGCAGGCCACAGGCTTGGCTGCACAAAGCCTGGGGTGCCGTGTTGGAGGGGTGCAGTGTTGGTACGCGTGGTCCCCTGACCTGAGCACCCAGATGGGAGTCGTTCCCCAGCACCTCTGGGTGTGGCCAAAAAACTTTCTAAACACACACATGATGTAGGCAGGCAGACAGGTAGGAAAGGCCCCCTCCCACGGCAATGGCAGTAAATTTCCTGGGAAGTAATAGCCCTGAAGTTGCGAAAGCCAACCTTGCAGAAAACAGGAACTAAGGCCCGATGAGACCCTTCACCTACGGCCAGCAACAGACCCAGAGAAGCTCCAGCAGAAACAAAAGGCCAGGAAAGGAATTTTGAAGAAGACCATCACCACTCCCAACCTTATCCATCTTGGCAACCGCCTTAGCAACGGACTTTGACCTAGGCAGAAGCCCCACATGGGGGCAGGTTAGAGAAATCCTATAAAGGTCACCTTGAGCAAAGGAAGCACCTGCATACGGTACCTGAGCCCGTGTGCTGCTTGCACCCGTGCGGCCGAGCACAGGTGGTGTCTGAGCACATGTGCCTCCCGCATCTCCCCTCTCGAGATGTGGACTTTCATGCTTTCATGTCTAATGCTGGGAATGTATGTAGGAGTCTCTCCACCCTTGGAAAACCCCGAGTTTTCTATTGAGCACGTTACTCTCTGCTCTCTCCCACTTCCTCTCCCTCCTGCCCTTCAAAACCTCCAAGTAAAATCTATTTTACTTTATTGCTTGTCTACTCCTGAAATTCTTTTCTGCGAGGCGAGAAAAGAACCCAGTAACCCTGCGTCCCGCGTGGCAGAGGCGGATCGGGAGAAAATGACCATCTTTCTCCTCCCCACTTCTCATAAGCCACCTGTGGGACCCCTGATATCACACACACACACACACAAACACACAAACACACACACATAAACCAGTAAGAAAGATTGTGCATGAGGTAAGATGTTTGCCCAGTAAGGTCCAGAGCCTCATATGTTCTCCCAAGCATTATCAGGGGTCTCTCCTGAGCACAGAGCCAGGAATAACTCCTGAGCACGCATTTAGTCAAACCACCAACCTCCTCCCTGCAAGAAAAAAAAAAAACATAAGAAATATATAAGATACCCAGCAAGAAGGGGTTGAAGGGAAAGGATGCCTAACCCTCCCTGGAATATGATTGGTAATTCGAAATTATGTTTCCATGGAGCAAGTCATCTCCTGGGGAATGCTTGAAGAGTATGTGGGGAAGGGCTGGAGCGATAGCACAGTGGGGAGGGTGTTTGCCTTGCACGTGGCCGATCCGGGTTCGATTCCCAGCATCCCCTATCGTCCCCTGAGCACCACCAGGAGTAATTCCTGAGTGCGTGAGCTAGGAGTAAGCCCTGTGCATTGCCAGGTGTGACCCAAAAAGAAAAAAAAAAGAAAAGAAAAAGGAATATGTGGGGAGTCGCCAGAGAGTATGGCGGGAGGACGCTTGCCTTGCACACAGCTGACCCGGGTTCAATCCCTGGCACCCCATTATGGTCCCCCAAGCCTGACAGGAGTGATTCCTGAGTGCAGAGACAGGAGCAAGCCCTGAGCACTGCCACATACGGCCACAAAACACACACAGAATAAGTGGGGAGTGGGCTCCACAGCTGAACAGGAACTTTCCAAACTTTCCATGCCAGAGGCAGTTGAGTGGTTGCAGCTGAGCTGTTTTGTTTCTTAGTTTCCACACGGAGCATGAGTGCTTTGGTAACTGCAGTTCAACCGTCTTTTTTTGGGGGGGGGAGGTTTGGGGGTCCAAAACAGGCAGTCCTCAGGTGCTACCTCCCAGCTGGGTGTTTGGGGGACCATGCGGTACCTCTAGGCCTCCTGCATGCAAAGCGTAACCTCAGCTGAACTCTCCCCGTTCCTTTATTCACCCTCGGCACTGGGCTCCATCTAGTCACCCATAGGGTGACCAGTCCGGAATTCGCTAGCAGACGCTTCTCTGTCCCAGATCCCGCCCCTGCCCTAGACCACGCCCCTACCCCAGACCACGCCCCTGTCCCAGACCACGCCCCTACTCTAGACCACGCCCCTGCCACTAGCCCACCCCTACTATAGACCACGCCCCTGACCCATCTCAACCCCCTATCCTAGACCATGCCCTGCCCTAGACCACGCCCCTACCCAGACCACGCCCCTTACCCTAGACCATGCCCCTGCCCTAGACCATGCCCCTACTCCAGACCACGCCCCTGCTGCTAGCCCACTCCTACTATAGACCACGCCCCTGCCCCATCTCAACCCCCTATCCTAGACCATGCTCTGCCCTAGACCACGCCCCTACCCCAGACCACACCCCTGCTCTAGACCACGCCCCTGTTCCAGATCATGCCCCTGCCCCAGAGCCTGCCTAACCTAGACCACGCCCTGCCCTATCCCGCCCGCCTCCACCCTAGACCACACCTTACTCTAGATCACACCCCTACCCTAGACCAAGCCCCTGTCTTAGACCCCGCCCCTAGCCTAGACCACGCCCCTACCCAGACCACGCCCTACTCTAGACCACGCCCCCAATCTAGGCACATTCCTGCCCCATCCCTTCTGCTTAGATGCTGCCCCTTGCTCCAGATCCTGTTCCCTGCCCCAGATTTCACCCCTGCCCAGGTCCTGCCCCTGCCCAGGCCCCTGCCCTGGGCCCTGGCCCTGGCCCTGGCCCAGATCTCTCCCAGATCCTGCCAGGTGGGCTGAAGCCAGCTATTCTTCCCACAAGTTTCGGTGCTCCCCTCTCCAGTCCAGTAGACTCTCCTGGGAACTGAAGATGCAGAGCTCCGCCCCCCAGCCCACCCCAGCCCCTGAGTGGAGGAGTCGGACCCCGCACTGGCTCTGGGGTTGGGCTCCAGGACCAGGAGTGGGCGGGAGTGGCCGGGAGCTGCACGCCCCTGGCCCAGATCTCGCTCCTATCCCAGCCCTTGCGCACCCACAGCATGCGCTGTCTTGGTTCAAACTGTGACCTAAACACCCCCCAAAATACGTTCACTCAGACCCCGTGAATGTGGGTGTGTTGGGGGAGCTCGCAGGTGCAGCCGCGTTAGGACGCACTGGATGAGAGCATCTTGGTTTACCGGGGTCTTCCTGCACCCAGTTCCTGTGCTCTGTAAGAGGGAAAGTGACCATGCGGAGCACAGGGTCATGCGCTCGCCTGGCAGGCCGCTGACCCAAGCTCCAGCCCAGCACCCATAGCCCCCTGAGCGCCAGTGGAGAGCAACCCCCAGAACCACCAGGTATGGCCCCCAAATGGGGGGGGCAGAGGCATACACAGCGAGCATTGTGGCCCTGCCAAATGGACCCTGGGACTGGAAACTGCCAAAAGCCAGAGAGAAGCTCAGAAATGCTCCCCAGATGGAAGGAGCCCGCCCCGCCAGCACCCCCACTTTAGAATCCATCCCTCACGGTGTAATAGGACAGTTCTGCTGTTGAAGCCACCTCCTCAGGAGATGCCACTGATTATCCATCCTGGACCAGGAGTGTGTGTTTAAGCCCCTCGGACCATTTGTTGGTAAGATCTATCACCTCCATGTGACAGATAAGTGAAATTCAGAACGGTTAGGTGACTTACCCGAGGCTGCAGAGCACTCAGCAATGGGATGGTGACCCAGGTCCACCATGCTTTGGAATTTCTTGTGGTGCCAGGACTTAACGCCCAAGCTCCCCAGCTCTGGATGCAGGGTCTGGCTCCATCAGTTAGGCACCATAAGATGTCACATTATTTAACGCCTCTGAATCCTCATGGACCTTCGCCCCAGCACCGCCATGAGTACTGGAAAGTAGGTGTGATGCTTTGTAACCCTAGGGTTGGGGACCCCTACGAACCTCATCTCCTCCCAAGAAACACCCGCCGTGGGCAAGCTCCCTCCTGCCCTCCCTGGACCGTCTCCCAGCAGGGCAGGCCAGCGGGGCACTAAGACAGCAGCAAATCACCCTCATAAATTCAGGTTCTGCAACTGAGACTTGATTTACCAGCTGTAGACGTGCCTTTCAAACCTCAGCTCCTCAGGGTCCTACCAAGCCGGTGCCAGGCTGCACGAACGCTCTGTGAGGCAGGAATATATGGACAGCGGCCAGGCCCTCCTCCCTGCCACGAGGACCCCTCCTCCTCTTCCCGGCAGCCTGAGCAGTTTGGGAGTGCTCCTGCTTATGCCATGAACTCCTCCCACTCCGCCCAGAGCACCCCAGTACAGCCAGGCCCGGCAGAGCGGGCTTCCTGCTGCTCTCTCTCCAGGCTAACCTGCCCTTCCACCAACTCAGTGGTCCCAAAGACCCCCGTCTGATCCTCTGGAGCCCCGCTCCATGCCAGGGGGAGCCGGCAGGGCTTGTCCCCTCTCCACTGTCGTCCCCCCCCCCCCCCCCGGTCTTGTCCCGGCACTGAGCTTTGGCCTTGGCTCCCAGGGATTGCTTGGCTCTCGGGACGGAAAGCCGGTTTTCGGAAGGAAGCTTATTATTATCCGTCTGAAACTCAATTCCCCCAGCGAGCGAGAGTCCCACCGGCTGCCTCACAGAACGGAGAGAAGGCGCCAAACAGACACTTGCTAATTCGTGCCAAGCGGCCCTGACCCACTTCTGGGGCTTGCCTTTCTCAACAGCCTCTTGGTGGCTGTCTCGTGGTTGTCTCTTTGTCACCGGCCCAGTTCTCTCTGCCACGTGCCAGGGGAGAGGTTGGACTCGCTCCAGCCCCCCCGCACGCACCCCTACCCCCTTTGCTATTCCAGCGGCTTTGTTTACGTATTTGAGCATTGGACTACATTTTCTTTGCCGCTAGAGTTAGCTAACAGACGTATGAGGTTGCCTCCAGCATGCGCCCCTGGAGGAAGGAAGGGGCCCCCCCTTCCTGAATCTGCAAGGGGGGGTTCCCGGGGTGGCAGGAGAGAGGGCACGCTGTTAACTCCCCCTCGCCCCCCAGGTCACTGTCTTCAGGGGGCTTAATAAGTAACACAGGAACCAGAGAGAAAGACAGACGTGCAGATGTTTGTCCTGATGCAGCCACCCCAGCCTGATCCCAGCGCCACGTGTGGTCCCTGTGAGGTTTGCTGTGATGACATGGGGACATTCCCAGGACCACAGATTCCCCCTGCCCCTCAGCACAGAAGAGAGGGTATGGCCCAGCTGGGGACTGGAAGCCACAGTGTTCTATGCGTCCTCATCCCCTCCAGATGGCAGGCCAGACCAAGCGCACCCCCACTGGTCTCTGCTCCCTTTTCCCCACCCAAGACAACTTAAACTCCCCCTTCACCTCTCCCAGGGCACGGCTCTACCCCAGCCTCGCCAGGGGCCAGTAGGGTCCGCCCGAGAGCGCACCCCAGTAAACTTCTTTTTATTCACTTGACTCGTCTCTGTCCCTCTGTGTCGGGTGAGGTCTCCAATTTCTGAGCCCCCACCAAGCATCAAGCATCGCCAGGAACCCTGAGCACAAGCCAGGAGTAAGCGCGGCACAACACCAGGTGTGGACCCCCTCCCCAAAAACCAGACACTTGGTCTGGGAGGCTATGGGCTGAGCGCGTGCCCGGCATGCAGGAGCCCGAGGCCCGATTCTCGAGGTCACAAGGTCCCTCTGCACTGCTGGGTATGCCCCCCCAGATAAGACAAACAGGCATTGGGAAGAGCTTAACGAAGGCACCTGGGGTGCTCTGGGGCATTTAGTTGGGGCGCGGGAATGAGTAGAGTGATGGGGTAGGGACGGGGCAGGGTGGAAGGGTGGACAGGACACCTCCCTCCCAGAAGCGGGGCCAGCACTGGCCATAGCTGCCTCTGGAGTGGATCCACCCTGCCCAGTGGAAGCAGGGGCTGGAGAGCCTGGGTGCTTGGGGCTCAGTCACGGGTGCTGTGACCCAGAACACAGTTCCTGGAGCCGGGATGCTGGAAGCTGACAGCAGGGCAGCCCCGCCTCTCCCTCCTCTTCCCAGAAATGCCGCAGGTGAGGCCGGGCTGTGTTGGGGTGTCACCTCTGTCCATCTGAGCTGGGTGACCCTGGAGAGTTTGGTTGACCTCTCTGAGCCTGTTGCCTAGGGTCCGTACCTCCTTCACCCACTCCCGTGCTCACAGGGTGCCCCCTGTGCACACCTGGGTGACTCAAGAGCACGTCACAATGCATTCAAGGCAGCCCTTCCTCCGGGCCTCAGGGAAGCCACAGACACGAGCAGAGCTGGGTGGTCTGTGGGGGCCCCAGGGCCCAGGGGTCCCAGACAGGAGAGAGCCTTGACGAGGCCTTTTGGGGTGGGGACAGTTCAAGGCAGTCACATGCAGCCCACCCCGCAGTGACAGACTTTCTCTCTCTCTCTCTCTCTCTCTCTCTCTCTCTCTCTCTCTCTCTCACACACACACACACACACAAACACACACACACACACACTCTGTCTCCCTTTCTCTCCCTCCCTCTCGTGCTCTCTCTTGCTCTTCCCTCTCTCTGTTTTGCTCTCTCACACACACTCTCTCTCCTGCTCTCTCTCACATACACTCGTGCACACACTCTCTCACACTCTCATCCTCTCTCTCTGTCTCTCTCTCTGGGGGAGAGAAGGAGCCCTTGTGTTTTGGGGGTGCTCAGCTGTTTGAGAGATGATGCCCCTGGGAAGGGGGGCAGCCGGTAAGGGAGAGGAAGGATGAGCTCCCCACAGAGGGGCCAGCAGCCCCAGGACTTGGAATCTTGGGTCCCTGAAGCCAGAGGCACCGCGTGGGATTAAGGTCACCCCAGTCCTGGCTGACCCACTGGTTCGCTCCATTCCCTTGGCGCCTGGTCCTGTGTTTGAGTGGCAGCTGCTGGACCCTGGCCCAGGAGACAGGGAGGGTGCCGGCCTGCTGGCACCGTGAAGGGGAGCAGTCAGCACCGGGCCCCACTATCCCAGGCTGGCACTGCCTGCTAGGGGAAAGAGGCTGAAGGTGATGCCCAGCTGTCTGGAAGGACAGCGTGGGGACCCACAGCCCCCAACCCGACTGGAGCACCCCCAGCCTGGTGTCCAGGGCCAGACCTTGCAGCTCAGCCCCTGTTCTGCCACTTCCCTGCTATGGCACTCGATGGGGGAGTCACTGCAACTCCTTGCCTCAGCTTACCCTCCTATAGAACGGGAGTGAAAAGCACCTCCTGTAGAGTGCTCGGGAGAGGCAGTCGTGGTGGGGGTGGTTCAGAGTCACAGTAAGAGTGGAACCATAACTGTGGTTGGAAGCCAGCACACTCTATTCACTTTGTGCAAATGCACAGATGCGCACACACACAGTCACATTTCACACACACACATGCATGCAGTCACCAGTGTGCACACACACACACACAGAGTCACATTTCACACACACAGCCATACAGTTACCAGTGCACACACACACACAGAGTCACATTTCACACACACAGCCACACAGTTACCAGTGCACACACATGCACAGTCACTGGTGCACATGCACTCACACACAGTCACATTTCTCTCACACACACACACACATGCATGCAGTCACATTTCACACACACACACATGCAGTCACCAGTGTGCACACACACACGCACACAGTCACATTTCATACACATACACATGCATGCAGTCACCAGTGCACTCATGCACACACACACAGAGTCACATTTCACACACACAGACACACAGTCACCTGTGCACACACATGCAGTCACTGGTGCACATACACTCACACACAGTCACCAGTATACAAACACACACATACACACAGTCGCCAGTGCACATACACACTTAGTCACATTTCACACACACTGTCACCAGTATACATACACACAGTCACATTTCACACACACAGTTGCCAGTGCACACACACATTAGGCACCCATGAATAGTCGCGTTGCACATGAACACATGTGTACACACAGTCACGTTTCATATGTACTTACACACCTGCACATGCATGCACACAGTCACGTTTTTCACACAAATGTGTGGACACGCCTGTCATTACATGCACACACACAGTCACATGTGCTCATATGTATGCGTGGAGTAGTCACATGCCTGATCATGTGTGCACACGTGCACAGTGATGTGTGGGAGCCCAGCCGAGGAGGGCTGTGAGCACCTGCTTTCCGGAAAGACACGACCGGCCCAGATGCAGAGCACACAAGGAGGAAACACTGCAGGCAGTGGGCATGAGCCGACCGCCAGCCGGAGAGCGCGCAGGGGTGGAGCCACCTCTCCTGCAGCTGACCCTGGGCTCGGTCCCGGCACTGAAGGTCATCTCGTCTCCCCTGCTCTCGTTTTCTGTTCTCCGCGCTGGTACCAGCAACTACGAGTAGGAGCCTTCGCGTGCTCTCCCCCTGCACCCGGACCCGCCCGTTCAGACCTTGCGCAGCCCCCGCCACTTACCAGTTCTATTCCCGACACTACTGGGTAACCCTGAAGACCCCCCACCCCAGCCCTGCTAGGCCCCCTGAGTGCCAGGCTGGGCATTGAAACACTGGCCAGGCTGTCAGAAATTCACTGGGAGGGGCCCTAGGACCCCCCTGAGAATTTCTTTGTCGGACCCCCAATAATTAGGGCCCAGAGAGAGAAAGATTTCATTGAGCTGGTCCTAGAATGGAGACGATGGAAGGAGACAGGCTGGGGGCACCGGGGGCTGCAGCAGAGCCACGACTGCCCCGTCCAAGGCCACAAGCTGACCCGTGCAGGCCAAGGCAGCAAATGTCCCTGGATCACTTAGAGGTAGTGCTTGGCAGCTGGCCCCAGGGGACTTTTTCTGGATCTCCCCAGGCATGGAGAAAAAGCAAATATACATATTTGTGTGTGTGTATATATATATGTGTATATATATATATATATATCTGTCACTGTCACTGTCCTCCCGTTGTTCATTAATTTGCTTGAGCAGTAATGTCTCCATTTTGAGACTTGTTGTTACTGTGTTTGGCATATTGAATATGTCACGGGTAGGTTGCCAGGCTTTGCTGTGCAGGCGAGATACTCTCGGTAGCTTGCCAGGCTCTTCAAGAGGGGTGGAGGAATCGAACCCAGTTAGGCTGGGCTGGCTGTGTGCAAGGCAAACGCCCTACCACTGTGCTATCGCTCCAGCCTGTATTTATATATATATAATATATATATATATATATATATATATATATATACTCCAGTCCTCAAGGGATAGGGGATGGGAATGGGCCAGTCCCTCTCATTCTCCCAACCCCACAGGACCCTGGAAGTCAAGCCCACAAACTGCCTCCTGCTGCTACTTAAGCTCCTTAATGGCCATGATCCAGAGACACACAAAAGAATCTCTGAACCCAGCAGCTTGCTGCAGAGATTTCTCCAGACCCAAATTATCCGGAATTTTGGAGTCCCAGGAATGTGTGGCTGCTCTTGTGGCCACCTGACATCTTATGCTATTTATAACAAGCAATACAAAAGAGAGTATGGGGGAGACTGTCTGCCATAGAGACAGGGGGAGGGGTGGGATGGGGGATACTAGGGTTCTTGGTGGTGGAAGGTGTGCACTGGTGGAGGGATGGGTGATTGATCATTGTATGACTGAAACTCAAACAGGGAAGCTCTGTAACTATATCTCACGGTGATTAAAAAAACAATAATAATAAAATTAAATTAACATTCTGAATTTAAAAAAAAGAGAGAAAGAAGAAAGAAAGTGCCTGGAGAACTATGACCATCTTCTACAGTACATCCCGGGCCCAGCACATTGGGGAGCGAGAGGATTATGAGGGTCTGGCCCAGGGTCCATCTGTGACTAAGAAGCTTCAGGGACAGAGACGGTCAGTACTTGCAGTTAGTACCTGCAGTGCTCTGCATGCCTTCCGCTCCTCATGCCCTCTGACCTTCACTCCATGTGACTCACTGGGACTAGTTTGACTACTGAGTCCTTTGCGACACCCTTCCTTTAAAAAAATTTTTTTTTTCTTTTAGGGTCCAACCCAGCAGTGCTCAGGGCTGGCTCCTGGTTCTGCACTCAGGAATCGCTCCTGGTAGTGCTCAGGGGACCATATGGGATGCCAGGGATTGAACCCAGGTCGGCCACTTGCAAAGCAAACACCCTCCCTACTGTTCTATCACTCCAGCCCCCTCAAAACTGATTTTTTTTTTTCATTTAAAAATTACTGAATTTCAGCGCAGAGATGTCCACTCTGTTCACTCTGTTCTTTCTGTCTGTTGTTTGTTTCAGGGTCACACCTGAAGGTGCTCAGGGCTTCTTCCTTCCTGCTCTGGGTTCCGAAATCTCTCCTGGTGGGGCTACTTGTTGTTCTGGGGGTCGAACACGCTATACCATCGCTCCAGCCCCTACTTTGCTTCTTGAACAGCCAAGGTCAAGAGTGTCCATGAGGAGCCGGTGCTGGAAAATCCCGAATGCCTCGTGGCCACCCCTGGGAGGCCTGGGCCTTGGTGCCACCCATTGCACAGATGAGGAAACTGAGGCTCGGGGAAGGCAGGCGGCTGCTGAGGGAATGAAGGCTGAGGCGATGGGAAGATGCCAACCAAGCTCTGGTCTGATCCACACCAAAGTCAGGGTGGGCACAGCGCAGCCCAGCCTGACTTCTCCTGCTCCTCAGCCCTCTGTGCGTGTTTCTGGGTGCCTCACGGAAGCGGGGTGCAGACAGGAAGAGAACGGGCTCCTTGCATCAGCCCCGAGAGAGGCCGGAGGGAAGGGACCCCAGGGCGAGGGCAGGGAGAGGCACCGTGCGCCCCACCAGCGTCATTTTCAACTTGTCAGAACTTGCCACATGAATTACAAAATAAAATCCCGAATGACAGAATAACGAGCAATTCATTTGGAGTGTAAAATAAATAGGTAAGTCTCTGGTGAGCGGGCTGAATAAATGGCATTTGGATGACATTTGGTGATTAAATTAAACGGTAATGAACTCTTGAATGATCATCTAGAGAGGGCTGGGGACGGGGCGCATTCCTGCGTAGGGAGCCCCCGCACCAGCGGCCCCTGAACACGGCTCGGGGTCCAGCCAGGGGTCAGGAGCTCAGGGAGGGCCCAGCCTGGAGCCCAACCCAGCCCGGCGGTACCCAAGGACCGCAGAAATCTTGTCACCGGTTCTGTCACTGCATGCGCGACTAAGCTGAGACTTAAAGAGTCAACACGCGTGTCCAGGGGAAACCGAGACCCAGCAGTGAAAATGTCTGTGCCCCCGAGGAGAGACCCTCCGCCCACTGCAACTCATTCCTCTCCAGCCTGTGACAGCGTCAGCAGTGACAAGCCCCCAGGGAACTGCCACCAGCTGTCCATGCCCCAACCGGCCGCTTCCTTTGAACCAGGACCCACCAGATGAGTCCCAGGAAAAGCCGTAGCACCCCCTTAAGGGCTCTGACCACTGCTTCTGGGGGATGGCCCGGCTTCCCTGCATGCTGAGAGGCCATGTTGGGGAAACTGACCACGAAAGTCCAGGTCGCGTGCCTTGGGAAAGGGGAAGCTGCCGTTTTAAGTCTGCTCGCGGACCCAGTTGAGCCCATGCTCCAAAACTGGGCCCCGAACAAAGGTCAAAATGTCATTTTATAGAAGAACTGATGGTGGGTGGGGCTTCTGCAGGCAGCTGGCCGAAGAGCACAGAAGCGGGAGTCCCCACACATGGTATTTTGCAGAGTAGAGCTTGGCCCACCTCAAGGACATGGACACGTTTGGAGAATGTTCCTGGGTTACCAAGGTTACAGAGCGAGACGAGGATCATCTCCAGGACATCCGGATGCACTCCACAGTCATGCCGTGTCACCCAGACTGGCCAGTTCCTGTCCTCTGGGGTTTGTCGGCTGGACATCAGCCTGTTTGAAATGTGGGCACGGGGCTATTTACCTCACCAGCTGCGTGGGGAAGAGGTAGAGCACTGGGAAGTCTCCCCCGCCAGTCACGCTCACGGTCATGGTCACGGTCCTCCCGTTGTTCATCAATTTGCTCGAGCGGGCCCAGTAACGTCTCCGCCAGTAGCCCACTCAAATACCGCCTTCCCCAGGCTCAGGAAAAGTCGCCGGACACGCAGCCCTGCTGGGTTTCACATGATGCCACCGTGAAGTCTACAAGACATCCAGAGAGCCGTGAAACACGAGTGATCAGAACAAGGGGATTGGCTGGGGGTGGGGTGGGGTGGGGTTACGGGGTGGTGGGAGGGAAATGGGGGACATTGGGGGTGGGAAATGGACAATGGTGGAGGGACGGTGTTGGATCGTTGTATGACTGAAACCCGATCATGAGCAGTTTTGCAATCATCTGTCTCACGGATATTCAATTAAAATAAAATAAAAGCCAAGAACAAAAAATTAAAAGAGGCTTTTAAAAATCTAATAGTGGGAGCTGGAGAGATAGCAGAGCGGGGAGGGCGTTTGCCTTGCACGTGGCCAACCCGGGTTCGATTCCCAGCATCCCATATGGTCCCCTAAGCACCGCCAGGAGTGATTCCTGAGTGCAGAGCCAGGAGGAACCCCTCCCTTCACTCCTGGCTCTGAGCCACACCTGGCAGTACTCAGAGCTTACTCTTGGCTCTGTGCTCAGGGCTCACTCCTGGATCTGTGCTCAGGGATCACTCCTGGATCTGTGCTCAGGGATTACTCATGGCTCTGTGCTCAGGGCTCACTCCTGGCAGTGCTCAGGGCTCACTCCTGCCTCTGGGCTCAGGGATCACTCCTGGCAGTGCTCAGTTGACCCTATGCACTGCCAAGGATCGAACCTCATCGACCATGTGCATGGCAAGTGCCTCACCTATTCTACTGGCTCTGTGGCCCCAATAATTTTTATTTTGGTGGTTTAAGCAACATGGTTACAGCAGTATTATTAGCATTTGTGCTTCTGCCTGCCACTTAAGACAGCTGGGGACAGGATGGGGCAGGGGGACGATGACTGTGGTGGAGGGAAGCATTCAACCGGGAAGAGGGGGTGCTGAAAGAAGGTTATTATGGAAACCATTGTCAACAGTCCTGTAAACCCCAGTACAAAGCTTATTATTATTATTATTTTCAAAAAGAGCCTCTTGTAGAAGCAGGTGGGTGGGTGGGCGACAAATGTAGGGGGGAGCATTGGTGGAGGAATGTGAGGGGCTCGGTGTTGAATCTCTGTATACCTAAAACCCCCTCATGAATCACTGTGTCCCTTCAGGGTGACTGAGTGGGTTGAAAGGCCAAGCATTGTGCTGCGATGTCTAGTTACTGCGTCTCCCCAGCACCCAGTGGCCCAGACTGTCCCCAGCCCCTCTGTCCCTCCAGTCCATCTTTTCCGATGGCCGATTGTATGTGTCAGGAGGCCAAAAGGCCACCCAACACGTTCGGGGGTTCCTGAAACGATTCGCTCTCGCAGTGAAATGGGAACCCCACAGTCCAGAGGCCCCCAAATCTATTTGCCCTACTCCCCCTTTCAGAAAATAAAGCGCCCAGTGCCCCTGAAAATCAACCTTCTTTAAGGAAATAAGCAGAGAGAGCCTCCCACCCCGCCCCTTGGCTATGACCCCCCATGGGGCTGTCCCTGTCCCTCCCGGGTAGCTGACGGCTGGGTAAGTCTCCCCGTAGGTGCTGCCATCTGCTTAGACACTGGCTCTGACCCTCACCATCAGCCCCGAGTCTGTCTTCCCACTCCCACCGCACCATCAGGGCACCCCTGAATCTCATCAGGGCCTCCCTGAATCTCGGGCCTTCAGCATGTGGGGTCACATGAGCTTCCCCACACTCACACGCAGCGTCCCTCACTGCATGAGCCATTTCCTATAACAGATGTGTGTGTCTCACACAGACACACACACACACACACACACACACACAGGCACACACACACACGCAGGCACACACAGGCACGCAGCACACTACATACACTAACTTTTAGGGCAGTTCGCTCTCTGTCAATTAATTATTTTGTTTGTTTGTTTGGGGCTGGGCATGGGCCATACCCGGCTGTGCTCAGGGGCTTTCTAAGCCTTATGCCACCTCTGGGGCACCAGGAACCTAAGTTGGCTGGCCACATGCCAGCATGCGCTTATCCCTCTGCTGTCCCTCTGGCCCCCACAGTTCAGTCTCTTTTCCCCCTTTTTGAACTTCCAGGCCCGGGGACACTCGCAGTGTGCCTGGCAGAGCCTGGGCACCCCAGGGCCACACCTGCTGGTACCGGGAAACCGTGGCACACCAGGGATAAAACACAAGTCCCTGAGTTGCAAGGCACCTGGCCCGGACCACTGAGCCACCTGGAAACTCTCAGTCTCGTATCAGGGGCTTCCAAGGGGGCGAGGGGGCAGCAGCAGATTCCAGCATCTCAGAACAAACCGGTGAGAGGAGTTGCCACCTGCAGCACTGGGACAACCACCCCCCCGCTCCATCCTGGTTCTCAGACTCCTGCTGAGCTGAGGCGGGAGGTGACCTTGAACTCAGCCCTCCTTGAGAAACCCTCTCCTGGGTCTGATGGAGCCCTCAGAGGCCCCAGGGAAACTGCCCTTGGCTGCCCTTTTCTGGTTCCATTTTGTTTGGGGCCACGCGAACAGTGCTCAGGGTTTACTCCTGGCTCTGTGCTCAGGGATTATTTCTGGCAGGCCCCCTGGGACCAGATAAGATGTCAGTGATCTAATGGCGGGGAGGGGACATGTTCAAGGAAAGTGCTGACCCTGTCCTATCTCCCTGCCCTATCTCCCTGCTCCCCATCTTCTTTCTCTGCTTTTTGTTTTTCTTTGTTGTTTTACTGGGGGGGGGCCACGCCCAGGGCTGTTCTGACTCTGTGCTCTGAGGTCACTCCCAACGGTGCTGGGGGGGTCACGCTCACTAAGCAACAGTGCAGTGTCCCTTTTCCTGCACCCCCAGGACCCCACAACAGCTTCGCAAAGGTCACAGTTTGCAGTTCCAAATACAAGTCAGGAAAGTGGAGTGATAGCACAGCGGGAAGACGTTTGCCTTGCATAAGGTCGACCCGAGTTCAAGCCCCAGCATCCCATACGGTCCCTCCTGCATCACCAGGAGTAATTCCTGAGTGCAGAGTCAAGAGTAACCCCTGAACATCGCCAGGTGTGACCCCAAAAACAAACAAAACCCCAAACAAACCAAAAAACAAATAGGGTCAAAAAATAAGCAAGGAGGGGCCAGAACCATAGTATAGCGGAGAGGGTGTTTGCCTTGCCTGTGGTCAACCAGGTTCCATCCCCAACATCCCCCAAGCACCACCAGGAGTAAATTCCTGAGTGCAGAGCCTGGCGTAACCCAAAAAGCCAAAAGGTAAACCAAGTGTAAAATAAAAAAACATGACCCACATCCCATAGGCAACACCATGGAAGCTACAGTTCAGCTTCACAACTGCACACTAATCTCGGAGAAGATGAAAACCGGGGCTGGAGAGACAGCACAGCGGGTAGGGCGTTTGCCTTGCACGCGGCCGACCCGGGTTCGATTCCCAGCATCCCATATGGTCCCCTGAGCACCGCCAGGAGTAACTCCTGAGTGCAGAGCCAGGAGGAACCCCTGTGCATCGCCAGGTGTGACCCAAAAAGGAAAAAAAAGCTGAAAACCGAGCTGCTAAGGCTCATGGATCTCAGGATAAAAACTCTGGGGAGACCTCGGGAGGGGCCCGGGTCGAGTCCCCACCCCAACAGCCGTACCCACACCCCACAGCCCACCACCACACCAACGGCCCAACTTCACGGCTTCGTGACTGATCTCTTCAGGGCAACGAAAATTCCAGGTCCAAACTCTGGGGTCTTGCAGAGTTGGGCGGGCAGACTTCCCTGAACCCTCCCTACCTAAGCCCCGGCAGCCGCCCCCCGCAACCCACGGCCACCCCTGTGCTCACAACTAATCTTGGGGGAGATGCAAGACAAGCTACTGAAACTCGGCAGCCCTGTTCCACAGATCTGGGGGTGAGATTCTCCAAATCCCAGGGTCCTGGCGGCCCAGAGAGCACATCAGAGGAGAAAGTAGCACAGGAGGGTGCTTAGCAAGGATACAAAGTATCCGGAGGCTCAGCCAGGCACACAGCTCAGGAAGAAGTCAGATGTAAATGACCCCGCCGCGAGATGTAACAATTTTCTCAAACTTCCTTTTGCTAAAGTATTTTTTGATAATTCCACGAGCAATATAAAATACATTATGTTGTGCCTGCTAATGGGGACAGGCTGGGAGTGGGAAGGAAACGGGGGACAGTGGTGGAGGGAAGGTCACACTGGTGGTGGGACCAGTGTGGGAACAGCGATCACTGAAACAACAGTCCGATGAGCAACTTCGTAAATATGGTGGTTCAGGTTAAAAAGATAAATAAATAGGGGCTGGAGAGATAGTACAGTGGGGAGGGCATTTTGCCTTGCAGGCGGCCAACCTGGGTTCGATCCCCAGCATCCCATATGGTCCCCCGAGCACCACCAGGAGTAATTCCTGAGTGCAAAGCCACGAGTAAACCCTGAGCATTGCCGGGTGTGAGCCAAAAAAAAAAATTAAAAATAAATAAATAAATAAATAAAAAACAGGAGCCAGCCCTGCCCACTTTTCATTTTTTATTTTATTTTTTAAATTAAATTAAAATTTTTTTTTGCTTTTTGTGTCACACCCAGTGATGCACAGGGGTTCCTCCTGGCTCTGCACTCAGGAATTACTCCTGGGGGTGCTCAGGGGACCATATGGGATGCTGGGAATCGAACCTGGGTTGGCCACGTGCAAGGCAAATGCTCTCCTCACTGTGCTATGGCTCCAGCCCCAGCCCTGCCCACTTTTCTTAGGGGTTCACATGCCTGAGAGAAAGTCACATAGGGGACATGCCCCAAGAGAAAATGAGGGGCCGGGCCCCCATCCAGCCTTCAGTCCCACCTCCACTGCCCCCACTCCTGCCTCAGGCTTGCCCCAGGTCATGTTAGAGCAATAACATGACCACCATAAGCCCCTGTGCCTCAGGGTGACTATGCAGCAAGAGCTAACAGGAACCCCAGAAATCTCCCTTGCACACCCCCGGGTGCTCCTCCAAACAGCCTCAAGCTATCATTTTGAGGCTAATAAGAACTGACATTTGGGGCCAGAAAGATTATTGCAGGGCTAAGGCGCTTACTTCACACATAGCTGGGTCAGATCCCCGACATCCCAGAGGGTCCCCGGAGCACCGCCAGGAGTGAACCCTGAGCACAGGGTCAGGAGTCAGCCCTAAGCACAGGGTCTGGAGTCAGCCCTGAGCACAGAGCCAGGAGTCGCCCTGAGCATCACCGGGTGTGCCCCCCAAGAAAAGAAGCCCCCACCTCTCTAGCCAGCAACTTCTGCTTGAGCCTGGAAACCAGGAGGAAAGAACAGTGTTTCCACAGAGACCCGTCCCTGAGCCCCCTCCCCCGCACCCACCCTCACCCTGCTCCAGCTCTGCTACTCACGCTGGGCTGAGTTCCAGCACCTCGGACAGAGCCGAGAAGCCCATTAAGCGCTCTTGTGGGGGTTTTTTGTTTGGGTTTTTTGGTTTTGTTTTGTTTTGTTTTGCTTTTTGGGTCACACCTGATGATACTCAGGGGTTCCTCCTGGCTCTGCACTCAGGAATTACTCCTGGCGGTGCTCAGGCGACCATATGGAATGCTGGGAGTCAAACCCGGGTTGGATGCATGCAAGGCAAACGCCCTACAGGCTGTGCTATCCTGCGCTATCACCAGCTCCTGTGTTTTTTAAATAAAAGCGCATTTTAGGCTTTTTGTTGGAGGGGGCCCCCAGGCAGTGCCAAGGGGTCCTGGGGACCACTCCCAGTGACTTGGGGTGAGGAGCAGTTGAATATGCACCTCTAAGGTCATGGGGCTGCTCAGTCCCACAGTGCTCAGGGTCTCCTGGACTCTACCTGGCAATGCTCAGGTGCCACCCGGTGCCCTGCTCGGCCCCAGGCCTGTGCTATCCCTCCGCCTGTCCCCATTCCTCAGCTTATCATGGAGCACTGGCCACGCCACCACGTGGTTCTGCCTGCCAGGAGCTCAGGACCCCGGGGAGGCTGTGAAGTTGGTGAGCACCAAGCAGGGAGCCGACTCACCCTTCCCAGTGAACGTTCCCCTTCACCGGCCTCAGCACCAGCTGCTTCTGCGAGCCCTTTCTCCGGGCCTTACTCTCTGCAGCCGTAAAATGGGGGTATATCACCAGTGTTGGAAGACAGCCTGAGCCCCTTGAGATGGTGGCTGCAGGCTGGACTCAGGCCTGGATGTACGTCAGGCAAGAGCGTGATTATTGATCCCAAAGTATGCCTGGCACCTCCCAGACCTGAGGGCGCTCGGTCTAGCATCTCTGGGCGGGCAACTTGGTGCATTATGGTACTTTACAAGTTTGGAACCAGTAAGTGATGGTACATGCTTGATGATGAAGGAAGTGTGTTATAGGATCTTTTGTAATGGATAATAGCTTTTTAGTTATAGCAAATGATTACCTATATGATCATGGAAAATATATAAGCACTGAGGGTTTGGAATAAGGACACTGCATGCTGGATGTGGGGTCATCTGCTTTCATCCTAGTTGCACTGTGTCATCCCAGGTCTAGTGTCATCTTGAGATGCGAAACACCAGCAGATGTGCTGGGAGCTGTTTTCCTCCCAGGACACACAGCTCCCTGAGGCATTGCCTGCGTGGGCCCTAGAGCAGGTGCTGACTCCCAGAGGGGGCTCCCCTGCCCGCGGGACATTCCTGCTCACTGGGGGCCCCATCCTGGCTGCTCCCTACTCCCAACACCTGCAACTTGCACCCCAATAATAATGACCTTGCAACGGGACCCTGGGACTCCAAGAAGCTTTTCTCAGCCAGGAAATAAACACCAAGGTGAGAGAGTGCCTTGGTCACAGATCTAGAATGATCCAAGGTTCGAGGGGGGCGGGGGGGGGGGGACACAGCAATAGCACAGCGGAAAGGGCATTTGCCTTGCACGCAGCCGACCCGGGTTCAATCCCCGGCATTCCATATCATCCCCCAAGCACCACCAGGAGTAATTCCTGAGTACAGAGCCAGGAGCAGTGACCCCTCACACACACACAAACAAAACTAAACTAAATAAAAAAAAAAAACGAAGATCCAAAGTGTTCCCTCGAACCCCACCTC
This sequence comes from Sorex fumeus, assembly GCF_029834395.1. NCBI lineage: Eukaryota > Metazoa > Chordata > Mammalia > Eulipotyphla > Soricidae > Sorex > Sorex fumeus. The sequence continues at coordinate 4,216,221 of NW_026606068.1, read as the reverse complement.
AAAAACCAGATAGGTGGGGGCTGCGGACAGTAGAGCAGGGAGGGCACACCCATACGGTCCCCTGAGCACCGCCAGGAGTGATCCCTCAGGAGTAAGACGTGAGCATTGCCAGGTGTGACCCCCCAAATCAAAGCTAAAACCAGAGGGGTACGCGGGGAGAGAAGGCAGGAAGGCCCTGAATGCAGCTTCAAATGCCCAGGATAGACCCCAAAACCCCAGACCAAGACAAGAGGCTGTTTCCAGTCCCCAGACCCCCATAGGAGCAAAACGCACCAAGAGCTCTGTAGCACTGTAGCACTGCCCACCCCCCCCCCCCCATTGTTCATTGATTTGCTCGAGCGGGCACCAGTAACATCTCACAACAAATTGTGACACTTGTTGTTACTGTTTTTGGCATATTGAATACGTCACAGATAGCTTCCCAGGCTTTGCCGTGCGGGCAAGATACTCTCCGTAGCTTGCCAGGCTCACCAAGAGGGGCGGAGGAATCGAACCCGGATCAGCCACATGCAAGGCAAACACCCTCCCCGCTGTGCTATCGCTCCAGCACCAAGAGCTCATATCAACATAATGCGGTTGCCGATGATGTTTAAAGGATTTTGGTAATTGTGCTCCTGGAATCATTGGGCGCCCGGGGTCTGGCTTAATTGGCGGTCGATCCTGCTTTCCCAACACTCCACCTACCACAGCTCCTGCCTGGTGAGAACACGCAGCTGACAAATTGCTTTGGGGCCGAATGACATTTTTATGAATTCCCAGTGTAGTCATTAGCGCCGCTGACCTAGCGTCGCCGGGCTCGCTGCCACGCAGTTATTCACTCCAACCTCTCCGTTTCCTTCTCTGATTTTGCCGCCTCGAAGTAAGTGAAGGTCAGAGGCACTTTGTAGGATCCTTACAAGTGCAGCTGCACGAGGAGCCCGTTGCCCCTGGAGCAAGGGGCAGCCCCCGGGGTGACTGGGCCTCAGTTTCCTCACCCTGCTCCCCAGGAGACCCCCCCCCAGGCCTCCGTGAATCCTGCAGAGCTGCCCAGGCCCCAGAAAGTGCTGGAGACGCTCAGAAAACCATGGACAGAAACAAAGGCATCCCTCTCGCCCACGGAGAGCAAAGCAATCAAAAAATGTGACTTTGCCAGTCGGTTGAATTTTATTTGCGTGGCTTTGAGTGTATTTTCTACTTAATGAACCTGCCACGTTTACGATCTCTCTTTTGCAATTCAGTGGAGAGAAAGGGGAGACGCTGCCGAGATGCCTCACACAGCTGGCCGGCTTGGCAGCTGCAGGCCAGGCCCGGCCGGGAAGACCAGCTGGCACCAACAGTCAGGCCCAGGACGGGCTCACTGGGGCGGGGCGCCCGCTACACCCATGAGCTGGCTGAGCCCCAGGGGAAGGATCATCGCGTGCTGTTGGCCCTGGGAAGCGCATCAGGCAGCTGGCCAGGCCACGGGACTGTGTGTTCCTCTGCAGGTTGGCCAGTGCCCGCCTGCTGGCTCCTAAGTGACAAGGCTTCTCCAGGAAGGCAGCCCCCAGCTGACTCGTCCACCCAAGAGAGCTCTGTGCTCATGTCCCGACAGTTTGTTCCAGCTGATACAAACTCGGGCACATCCACACAAAAGTGTGCTGTGGGCACATACATATACACATGCTGTGAGTGTGTTTACACAAGACACCATGCACACATGCACATACACACTCATACACACTCACATATACATGTGCACACCTAGATGCACATGCTCACATACACATGCACACATGCTTTCATGCAGATTCACCAGACAACACACACACACACACACGCACACACGCAGAGACATACACACCTCTGCCCATATATACGTGCATAAACACACACACAAGTGCACCCATGATGTACACACACGCGTACACATGCATAATCACACACCCATGGACACATGCATGCACATGCATAAACACGCGTGTGCATGTATGCCCAAGTGAACACAGGCACACTGGCTCCTTTCCCTCTGCAGTCGTCCAGCACCACATAACAGGGGGATGCTGAGACCCCAGACCCCTGGCAGGACCTGGTGTCTACTCCCGTGGGGTCACTTCCGGACATCATCACCAGCTCTCAGGGCACCTTGCATGTGGCCGACGCAGCTTGGTTTCAGACACCCCATGACCCCACGACCCCCCAAAGCAACACCAAGGATGGCCCTGGAGGCTCCCAAGCACGGCTGGTGGCCTGGGGAATCCCAGAACCACAGGGTCCATGCAGTGCCAAGCTGCCCCTGCGTGGAGCCACCAGCCAGTTGGCCTAGAGTGCCAGGGAAGGACCCGGGTGCCCCGAGGGCCTCGGGGATGCATCCCCACCCCTGAAATTTAAACAAGAAGATGCCAGAATAGGAAAGGGTCTGTCAGCTTTGGGTGAGGAGCTGCTGGGACGGAGGTGGGGGAGGGAGGGTCCTACTCACGAGGCTGCAGGAGCCCCTCCCCCACCAGCTGCGGCTGCATCTCCCCAGCTCCCAGAAATGTCCTGTCAGGACTTCTTGGAGTGGGGATGAGCAGCCTCACCCCACCGGCTCCGGAAGCCCCTACAGCCACGCCCACACCTCACATCCACCCCCATGGAGGGTTAGCCACCAGCCCAGCTTTAGAGACCCACCATGAAATCTCAGAAGAAACCAACAAGAGGCAAAAATCATGGGTGAAACTTCTGGGCTGCCCTTGGGGGGTGGGCTGAGGCCCCACCCTGAAACCCTCAGCGGCTGCGCCCATCCCCCACGGCTGCCACTCTGCTGATGATCAGACTCTGCCACCACACAAAAGGACACATGCATGCACACACCTAAACACTCAATGACATACATGCACACGCCTAAACACTCACATGACATGCATGCACACGCCTGAACACTCACATGACATGCATGCACACACATAAACACTCACATGAGACATAGATGCACACACGTAAACACTCACATGACACATACATGCACACGCCTAAACACTCAATGACATACATGCACATGCCTAAACACTCACATGACATACATGAACATGCCTAAACACTCACATGGCATGCATGCACACACATAAACACTCACATGAGACATAGATGCACACACGTAAACACTCACATGACACATACATGCACACGCCTAAACACTCAATGACATACATGCACATGCCTAAACACTCACATGGCATGCATGCACACACATAAACACTCACATGAGACATAGATGCACACACGTAAACACTCACATGACACATACATGCACACGCCTAAACACTCAATGACATACATGCACATGCTTAAACACTCATATGACACATGCATGCCATGCCTAAACACTCACATGAGACATACATGCACACGTCTAAACACTCACATGAGACATGCATGCACACACGTAAACACTCACATGAGACATACATGCACACGCCTAAACACTCACGTGACACATGCATGCCATGCCTAAACACTCACATGAGACATACATGCACACGCCTAAACATTCACATGACACATGCATGCACACGCCTAAACACTCACATGAGGCATACATGCACACTCCTAAACACTCACATGACACATGCATGCCATGCCTAAATACTCACATGAGACATACATGCACACGCCTAAACACTCACATGACACATGTATGCCATGCCTAAACACTCACATGAGACATACATGCACACGCCTAAACACTCACATGACACATGCATGCCATGCGTAAACACTCACATGACACATGCATGCACACACATAAACACTCACATGACACCTACATACACACGCCTACACATTCACATGGACATATGCCTGTGCGCACACATGCACACACTGGCTGCTCTCCCTGCAGCCCAGCACCACATTACAGGGCCAGACACCTGGGCCATTTCCTGGCACTCTAGGCCAACTGGCAGGTGGCTCCACCCAGGGGCATGAGTGGGCAGCTCAGCCCTGCATGGACCCCGTGGTCATGGGGTTTCCCGGCCACCAACAGTGCTTGGAAGCCTCCAGAAGCGTCCCTGGTGATGCTTCCCGGGGATCATGGGATCATGGAGTGCCTGGAACTGAGCTGGGTCGGCCACAGGCAAGGAGCCCTGGGAGCTGGTGGTGGGTGTCCAGGAGTGACCCCACTGGGGTGGACAACCAGGTCTTGCAGGCATGCCGAACTGCCAATTTTTTTTTCTTTTTGGGTCACACCCGGCAATGCACAGGGGTTACTCCTGGCTCTTCACTCAGGAATTACTCCTGGCGGTGCTCAGGGGACCATATGGGATGCTGGGAATCGAACCCCGATCGGCCATGTGCAAGGCAAATGCTCTACCTGCTGTGCTATTGCTCCAGTCCCTGAACTACCAAAATTTTGAGATACACTGGGGGGGGGGGGGTTGGCTGAAAGCTCCAGGCCTTCTCAGAGTAGGGGTGGGCAACCCCCCCACCCTGGTATGTCTGAAACCCTGACAGCCACACCCACACCCCATGGCCATATAAGCTCTCGGCCCAGTTAACTGTTCTGCAGTTGTTGGAGCAGCCGCTGTGAATGCATTAGCCCTGCTCACCAATACCTGCAAATCCCATCATCCCGACAGCCCAGCACAGCCACCAAATCAGGTGAGAAAGTCACAGAGAAGCCAATGACACTCTATAAATGTAAAACAGAAGCATCAACCAGCAACAACAGCTTAGGAAATCCTCAGACAAGGCTTTAACGATCCCATTAACTCCTAGAGATGTAACTATTGTCACAAATTTTCTTGTACTGAAGTTTTTTGGGTTTTTTCTTCACATACATAATTTCATTAAAAATTTCTTTTGGCTTTTTGGGTCACAACTGGCAATGCTTTATGGTTACGCCTGGGTCTACACTCAGGATTTATTTCTGGCAGTGTTTGGAGGACCATATGGGATGCCGGGGACTGAACCCAGGTTGGCCGCATGCAAGGCAAATGCCCTACCCACTGTACCATTGTTGCAGCCCCTACAAAAGAATTTTAAACAATAAAATGCAATATTATAAAAAAAAAACACACAAAATTTTCTGTCATACTTATTCCTACAAGTTTGCTGTGCTATCATACACAAGTGAAGAGACGAAAAACACCATTAAATGTTTGAAAACATCCCACGTCAAAAGCTTTCAAATCTAGCCCCTCTAAGAGCTCCAGTCTGCAGTTTTTTTTAAGTACAAATAAAAACAGGTCCAGTTTCTATACTGAAGCTAATATTGAGCTGTACTTGAATTCTCTCTTAGCTAAGCAGCTGCCCAAGTACACATGTGCACGCCATACACATTATAGGAGAGCCATTTATTCTTCGTCTTCTGTTCTTCCTCCTCATCCTCCTCCCCATCTTCTGCTTTAATCCCTTCTCTGAGCCCATTGGCCTGCCGGGGTCCATCTTCCTACCTCACTCTTGCCCTTGGTGCGATAGGCAACAATTTCCTCTTCATATTTCCCTGTTAGCTTTGCCATGTTGTGCCCGAGTTTCAGATGCCCACTTGCAGAGAGAGACAGTCCACCACACAAGAGAATGAAAAAGCAAAGGAACTTTATTGTTAGCTCGAGCTAGGGTCTAAGTCTCATCCAAATCAGTGGAGTCTTTTTTTTTTCTTTTTGGGTCACACCCGGCAATGCTCAGGGGTGCCTCCTGGCTCTGCACTTAGGAATTATTCCTAGCGGTGCTCAGGGGACCATATGGGATGCTGGGAATCGAACCCGGGTCAGACATGTGCAAGGCAAATGCCCTCCCCGCTGTGCTATTGCTCCAGCCCCTCAGTGGAATCTTGACAAGGACCCCAACTCCAAATCACAAGCAGTTTATATACAGTTCAGAGTTAAGAAGCAATTAATATACTGGTCTATTTTTAGCATTGGCCCTTTTACAGCAATGGTCAGCAATTAACAGTTTGGGGTTTTTCCAGGGAGGGCGTGGCAACCCCTCATGACTGGCCAAATCCAACTGCCCAGTTCTTACCTTGGCGAATTACTCCGCTGGGTGTTTACCGGAAAATGCAAGTCCTTCTCCAGGGAAACAGAAACTAAGGCCTAGTTGAGACTTAACGGTAGCTGCAGATTGTCATGGCATCGTTTTCACCCTTATACCCACTTCCTGTTCAAAAGGTTGTTTATGGTTGGCTGATTGCTCAGAGCACATCGTTCCCTTTTTTTGGCCGTCTCCCCAATGGACAGGCCAGGGTTTTCATTCTTTATCTTGGGGCAACCTTCAGAGCAACACAGGAAGAAGGCAAGTGAGACCCTTTCGGTGTCGTGGGGTCTTTCTCTTGCCCTTCTTGTCTGTGTGTTCATGTGTTCAAAAAATGAGCGATAGTCTCATTTTTGGAATATAGAGTAGCATAATATGAGACTAACACCTACGGATAGCAGAGATAAGGGCCAGGAAGATCACACCATGGTTTAGAAGCTGGTCCCATGTGCCGGGCGAAAAGGCAGTTAAGATGGAGAGGGGACCACCAAGTAAATGATGGTTGGGGGGATCGCCTGGGAAGAGGGATATGTGTGCTGAAAGTAGACCAAGGACCAAACACAATGACCTCTTGGTATTTGTATACAAATCACAATGCCCAAAATTAGAGAGAGAGTAAGAAAGACTGTACCTGCCAGAGAGGCAGGGAGTGGGGTGGGGCTGGGGTGGCGGGTGGGACACTGGGAACAATGGTGGTGGGAAATGTGCACTGGTGGAGGGATGGATGTTCAAGCATTGTTCGAATGAAACGCAGTCATGCAAGTTTGTAACTGCATCTTACAGTGATCCACTAAAACTTGTTTAATTTAAAAAAATGAGTGATAGTGACATGGACTCTCTCTCCTATCACATGCGGTCGATGGCCATGAGCTTCTTCCCCACCATGGACACTTGAAGGAGGAAACAGGCTGCCAGGCTGGTAGGTGATCAGCTGCCTTTTATCTAATCTCCATCCCGTTTATCCCATTCTCCCCACATACCAGTTCCAGTCTCACTGCGGGCCCCATCCCAGTCTCACTCTGCCCTTCATTCCCGTCTCCTACCTTCCCCCATTCTCCTCTCTCCACACCCAGTCTTGAAGCCTCAGTCTAGAGCCCAACCTCCAAGCCTTTGGGGCAGCACCTAAGTCAGAAAACATAATCAATATATGTAAAGCCCTTCCCTTCCTTCGCAGAAGCGCTTCTAAGACAAAGATCTCCTCCTGCTAGGAGATCGGCTCAAGGGTGGAACTTCCTCTAAGGACATACTCTCCTTTCCTTTAAGTCCATAAACAATAACCTTAGATTTATTTGCACTGCACTGTGCACTGTCCTCCCATTGTTCATGGATTTGCTCGAGCGGGCCCAGTAATGTCTCCACCGTGAGACTTGTTGTTACTGTGTTTGGCATATTGAATACTTACTTCTTAATAATCTTTAAAGCCATTTTGTATGGAGACAGTCCTGGGGACATCTCCCTGTAGATCCCAGACTGCAGTGCTCAGGTCAGATTAGTCCTTCCTAAACCCAGTAGGGTCCTTGTCCAGTCACTTTTCTTTGGGTCATGACAGAATTCATACATAACCATGCTCTTTAACTTATTATAAGTTTTATGGCACTTTCAATGCCAGGGTAGCTCAGAGCTTGCCCTGAGTCCATCTGGTCCCTTTGTCGAGACCCTGCTTTGGGGTGCTAGGAACTAAGGGCAACTGAGGCTCAAATCGAGTAAATTTGATAGATGCCCAGGAGTACATGTTATTCAGAGTCAATTAACTCCCAAGTTACAAAAGCATAGCATTAACTGTCTTAATATATCTGTACAAAAGGGGCATTGCTCTAAAGTAAACTATTCAAAGGACATAAGGGAAAGAGAAAAGCAACATTTCACTTACAAATTCACAGACAGGGGAAGCAGAGCACAGAGGAGAGGTTAAAGATAAACAGAAATTGGAGTGCCTCAGGAGCACTGTGATGGGTGTAGCCAAAAAAAAAAAAAACTAAACTCTTTGTGGTAGGGGAGAAAGAACAAAGCAGTGTTGTCCCACACTTGTCCACTTTGGCGGCCACATGATTCTCCCTGTCACAGCAGCCTTGTCACTCTTGGCCTTATCTTCAAACTTGGGCTTCTTCATGGCAGACACAGTCTTCAGTCTTCCAACTCTGAGCATTTCTCGGAGAATTCGGCAAAGTTGGCCACTGAGTAGGTGCTTCTTCTGTGCCTTCGTGGCATGTTTGGGGTCCCCTTTCCTCAGAGTCCGCCAGCCACTGCCTTGCAAAGGCTTCAGTGTGAACCGGTTTATCCCTACTGAAGTATTTTTTGATAATTCCATTAGCCATTTAGTGGCATCAAGCACTATTAAAAAAAATGATTTGGGGGGGCTGGAGCAATAGTACAGTGGGGAGGGCTTTTGCCTTGCATGCGGTAGACCTGGATTCGATCCCTGGCATCCCATATGCTCCCCGAGCACCACCAGGAGTAATTCCTGAGTGCAGAGCCAGGAGTAACCCCTGAGCATCGTCTGGTGTGGCCCCAAAAGAAAACTAAATAAATAAAATAAAATGAATGATTTTGTGCCTGCTATGGTGGCCAGATGGTTGGGAAAAGAGGGACAGTGGTGGAGGGAAGGTGGTGGGATTGGGGTTGATTGCCCAGAACGCACAGAACAAATGCATCATGATCAACTTTGTAAATCATGGTGTTTAAATAATGGAGGGTGTGGGAGGGAGTAAATTTTAAATTTAAAAATAAATCCCAGTCAGTGTGAATCAGTCTCCTCATTAATAGGGAAGAGAGAGTATGTGGGAGAGGGGGAAGGGGAGGCAGGAGGAGAGGAGGAGAGGAAGATGGGGGATGAGAGAGATTAGCCTACAGATTAAATAAGATTTAAGAGGCAAATCAGAAACTTGCAACATTTCTGTTTCAATGATTAAAAAAAATATGAGAGTTTAAAAAAAATTAATTAGGGGCTGGAGGGCTGGAGCGACAGCACAGCGGGTACGGCGTTTGCCTTGCATGCAGCCGACCTGGGTTGGATTCCCAGCATCCCATGTGGTCCCTTGAGCACCGCCAGGAGTAATTCCTGAATGCAGAGTCAGGAGGAACCCCTGTGCATCACCAGGTATGACCCAAAAAGAAAAAAAAATTTTAATTAAGCAAAAGTTGAAGACATGGGCCCAGACCAGGCCGGGCCATACTACAGAGATGAATCCAGGGAAATCATGTCATAGGTGTGGGGAAGGTCCAGAAGAAAAATATTCAAAGATAAAATGAGAGGAGAGAGTCTGGATACAACCTTGGAAGGCCAGAGTGTGAACTCAAAGGGCTGAGCACAGGCTTTGCACGGAGGAGGCCCCGGGTTCGATCCCCACTACCAGCGGAGCATAGTGCCAGGAGTAACCCCTGAGCACTGCCAGATGTGACCCCAAACAAAACTCTAAAATAAATCCATGGCTCTACCCTAAATGAAACGCCTTCTAAGCAAACAGAACAAATGGATGAGTTGTAATTAAGAGAAAGAAGAGACAGTTATTCTTTGGATGAGGAACGAGGCCAGAATGGTAGGACTCCAGTGTACTGTTGCACTGCACTGTCCTCCCATTGTTCATCGATTTGCTCAAGCGGGCACCAGTAACTTCTCACAACAAATTGTGAGACTTGTTGTTACTATGTTTGGCATATTGAACATGTCACGGGTAGCTTGCCAGGCTTTTGCTATGCGGGCAAGAGAGTCTCAGTAGTTTGCTGGGCTCTCTGAGAGGGGCAGAGGAGTCAAACCCGGGTTGGCCGCGCGCAAGGCAAACGCCCTAAAAAAAATGATTAAAAAAATGATTAAAAAAATTAATTCGGGGCTGGAGGGCTGGAGTGAATCTACTCTATAATAGTACTGCTGAAACTCAAAAAAAAAAAGATAAATGAAAACATGACTATTAAGAAGAAAGGATGGGGGGCTGGAGCGATAGTACAGCAAGTAGAGCATTTGCCTTGCACGTGGCTAATCTGGGTTTGATCCCCAGCATATGGTCTCCCCAGCACTGCCAGGAGTAATTTCTGAGTGCAGAACCAGGAGTAACCCCTGAGCAGAATCACTTGGGTGTGACCCAAAAAGAGAAGAAGAAGAAGAAGAGGAGGAGGAGGAGGAGGAGAAGGAGGAGGAGGAGGAAGAGGAGGAGGAGGAGGAGGAGGAAGAGGAGGAGGAAGAGGAGGAGGAAGAGGAGGAGGAAGAGGAGGAGGAAGAGGAGGAGGAAGAGGAGGAGGAAGAGGAGGAGGAAGAGGAAGAGGAAGAAGAAGAAGAAGAAGAAGAAGAAGAAGAAGAAGAAGAAGAAGAAGAAGAAGAAGAAGAAGAAGAAGAAGAAGAAGAAAGGATGGGAATGTCCTGACCCTGCGCCAGGCTGTCTTCACAGGGGCAACTCGGAGGGGGGTGGGTTAAATTTCCCTCCCTGCCCCAGGAGAACCCCAGCAGCCAAAAAACCCCAGAACTCAATAGCAGCCATGCTCTAGTTCACTCTCCACAAGCTCAGATGAGCCTCACCCACAAGGGAACCTGCAGAAAAACCCACATATGTGGGACCCATGACTGAAATTTCCAAGCTTGCTCGGAGCGGGAATGGACCTCCTTCCTCCACCCACGCTTAGCAGTGACACCCACAAACTGCCCCCAGCACCGTATAATCTCATCAACGGCCAAGATCCAGGGACTCGGAAATAAAGCTCCCAGAGACAGCGGCATAGACCTTACCCATGAGTGAATCTACTCTATAATAGTACGCTAAATTTCAGAATTCCTAGAGTGCCCGGTTGTGAATTCCCTCATACTCTAGTCCACTGATGTACCAAAAGTAACACATACGTGTTTGGGTTTAACATACATGCTTGTGAGCTCTTATTCAAGGGCTTCATGGCTCTAGAGTGAAATACAACCATCTTCACACTCTTTCCTCTTATGGTGGTGGGAAGGTACATGGTGTTAAGGTTGGTGTGTGAATATTCTGTCGCTGTCACTGTCCTCCCATTGTTCATCGATTTGCTCGAGCGGGCCCAGTAACATTGTGAGACTTGTTTCTGTGTTTGGCGTATTGAATACGTCACGGGAAGCTTGCCAGGCTCTGCCATGTGGGCGAGATACTCTTGGTGTGAATATTAAATGTAATTAATTATTGTGAGCAACCTTATAAAAATAAAATTAAAATTAAATAAGAAAAATAAAGAAGAAAGGATAGGGGGCCAGAGTGAACGTACAAAAAACTTAGAGACTCTTCTCCCAAACACACTCCAGCCTGTGAACACCCCCAAGAAACGAAGGAGATTCCCTTCATAGCATCTGACATCAAATCAGTGCTCAGGGTCCTTCAGTGACCCATTTCTTCTCTTTTTTTTATCCTTTTGGGTCATACCTAGTGATGCTCAGGGGTTACTTCTGGCTCTGCACTCAGGAATTCCTAGCAGTTCTCAGCGGACCACATTGGGATGTCAGAGATCGAACTTGGGTCAGTTGCGTGCGAGGCAAGCACCCTCCCCACTGTGCTATCGCTCTGGCCTGAGTCTTTTCTCTTTTCTCATTGATGCTCCAACAGCTACAGATCAAACCACCGCAAGTCTGGACTTTGCCTCACAGTCCAACAGTAGGACAGGGAGGCTATAAATAAAACCAGATTGATTAGTCATGAATTAATAATCGTTCCATCAGGGTGATGGATCGAGAAGTTCATTACAGTATTGACACTGTGTCCATTGGGAAGTTTTCCTGAACAAAAAAAAAAGAGAGAAAACAAACCAAATGGAATTTGGGGGTGAACGTTCCAGGCAGAAGTTACGGGCTACTGCAAAGGGCCCAGGCAGGTCTGAGTTTGGGAATTCAAGGTCAGGAAAGGAGGTCGAGTGCCTTGAACATAGCAGATTGCAGGCAGGAAAGTCAAGGCTGGTCAGAGACGCAGGTGCCCATCCATGCAGGGGCCCGGAGGACACGGGGTTCCCTGGAGAGCTGGGGGGAAACTGTATCAGGGCTGAGGCTGGGGCTGAACCAATGGGTCACTGCTCAGCTCCAGGAAAGAGGCTTCAGTTGGGACCCTTCCTGGGTGCTTGGGAGGGACCCAGGTGTGTCTGGGTGACAGGCTCTCGGGCTGTTGTCTCTGCTCCCAAGACATCAGCAGGCAGCACTGGGGGCTTGGAGAGTCCAGGAGAAGGCAGGGGATGCAGGTGGCAGCATTCCCAGCCCAGACCCAGGTTCTGACCCTCAGCAGGAAGGTTGCCTCAGGGAAGCCCCAGTGCCACCCCCTTCTACTGCATCATCCCCGGGGGGACATTTTGTCTTTCTAAACATCAGTGCTCACATCCGTCAAATGGGGATAAAACAAGAATCCTCACCTCAGGGATAGTGTAATCCCCGGAGAGAACTATAATCCAACCATGCCAGAGATTTATTAAAAAGTGCCTGCCATAGAGGCAGGCTGGTGGAGGGAAGGGGATATCGGTGAAGGCTTGGTGTTGGAACATTGAATGCCTGAAGCCCAGTCATGAATAGCTTGTAATTTATGGTTACAATATGTATTTATAAAGATTTGGGACCGGAGGCTGGAGCAATAGCACAGCGGGTAGGGCATTTGCCTTGCATATCCCATATGGTCCCCAGAGAACCGCCAGGACTAATTCCTGAGTGCAGAGCCAGAAGGAACCCCTGAGCATCACTAAGTGTGCATCATCGGGTGTGATCCAAAAAGCGAAAAAAAAAATAAAGATTTAGGGTCAGAAAGATAGTACAGAGGGCAGGGTGCTTGCTCTGCATGCAGCCAACCCTGGTTTGATCCCTGGCATCCCATATGGTCACCAAACCCTGCCAGGAATGATCCCTGAGTGAAGGGCCAGGACTAACCCATGATCATCACCTGGTATGGTTCAAAACCAAATCCAACCAGCAAATAAAACCCCAGCTCTGTTAACTTGGGGGCTTTTGGAGGTGGCCAGACTCCTTTCATGAGCCACAGGCTGGAGTCAGCACAGGATAAAAGTGGTTTTTTCTCACGTGGTCAACCGTAATGCAACCCCAGCACCCCAGATGGCCCCCAAGCACCGCCAGGAGTGGCCCATGGGCAGAGCTGAGACTAAGCCCAGAGCACAGTTGAGGGGTCCAAACTCCCTCAATACTTCCTAAAAAAAGAGAGGATTTGAGCCAGTGTGTTTGTATAGAGAAAAACTCATTACGAAGCCAGAAGAGGGGCTGGAGCCATAGCCCAGCAGGGAGTACAGCCTTGCACACAAGCCAACCTGAGTTTGATCCCCAGCACCCCATAGGGTCCCCCGAACCCCACCAGGAGTGATCCTGAGGACAGAGCCTGGAGTAAGCCCTGAGCACTGCCAGGGTAGTGCTGGGCACAGAATACGGACCACATCAAGTTGCTGTGATCCTGATGTTATTAAGGTAAAGGTAAAGGTAAAGGCTCTCCCGTTGATCGTCGATTTGCTCGAGCGGGCCCAGTAACGTCTCCATTGGAGACTTTGTTGTTACTGTGTCTGGCATATCGAATACTCTCGGTAGCTTGCCGGGCTCTCCGATGTTATTATTACTGTTATTGTTATTATTATTATTCCTACATTGACCAAAGGGACTGGCCTCGGGGCCAGAATTATAGTATAGGGAATAAGGCAGCGCTCAGCACAGATCCAGCCCTGGTCTGACCTGGCATCACTGAGTCCTCTAGGAGGGACCTCAGAGCACAGAGCCAGGAGTCAGTCCCAAATACTGACTTTTAGATGTGGCCCCCCAAACCAAGCAGCCAGGGGCTGGAGAAATAGCACAGGGGCCAGAGTGGTAGTCCAGTGGGGAGGGCACTTGCCTTGCACGCGGCCAGCCCTGGTTCAATCCCTGGCATCCCGTGTGGTCCCCCAGCACTGCTCTCCCCCGACCCACCCCGCACCAAGGAGACACCCTGGACTGAGATGGCTGCTGGTTAGACCAGCCAGGGGTGAGCCATCACAGCCAGCCTCGTCACAGGCGCTGGCTCTGGACAGGCCCCCTGTCCCCCTGGGGCTGAAGAGACTTGTGCTGGATTCAGGGGCGACATGTCCTCCTGGTGGGCCATCAGGGAGCTTGGCTCCAGACAAACGAACACACAGGGGGTGAGGTGGGGGAGAGGGGTAGGGAGGGGGAGAGGGAGGGAGGTGGGCATAACTGGATGTCCACCACCCAGGGACAGACCCACACTGACTCCGGGCAGTTGGCGCCAGGCTGCGGGGCAAGGCTGGGGGGGCTTGGATGCTCTGAGCAGAACCCTTCCGTGGCAGGACCATGGGCAGAAAAGCACCTCTCACAGGGTCGGAGATAGAGCACAGCGGGAAGAAGGCTTGTCTTGCACATGACTGACCCGGGTTCAAAACCTGCCATCCCAAGCTCCATCAGGAGTAATTCCTGAGTGCGGAGCCAGGAGGAACCCCTGAGCATCGCCAGGTGTGACCCGAAACCAAAAAATGAAAAAAGAGAACACCTCCCTGCCCTGCTCGACAGCAAAAGGGGACCTCGCTAGCCCCAGCCGTCTGCACTAACATTCTCCACAAAGACGAATCACGCAGAGGGCGAGCAAACACATCAGGGGCTGGTTCCTCTGACCAGGAGGGCTGGAGGGTCCCAGCCCCCAGGATGGCTCAGAGAAGAGCCAGAGGCTGTTTTAGGCAGATGATCCTCCTCCTCCTCCTCCTCCTCTTCCTCCTCCTCCTCCCCTCCCCCTCCTCCTCCTCCTCCTCCCCTCCCCCTCCTCCTCCTCCTCCCCTCCCCCCTCCTCCTCCTCCTCCCCTTCCCCTCCTCCTCCTCCTCCTCCCTTCCCCCTCCTCCTCCTCCTCCTCCCCTCCCCCTTCTCCTCCTCCTCCTCCCCTCCCCCTCCTCCTCCTCCTCCTCCTCCTCCTCCTCCTCCTCCTCCTCCTCCCCTCCTCCTCTTTTGTTTTGTGTCACACCCAGCATGCTCAGGTCTTATTCCTGGCTCTGCACTCAGAAATCACTCTTGGCTGTGCTCGATGGACCCTGTAGGATGCCGAGGATCAAACAGACCAGCAAGGCAGGCACCCACCCGCTGTGCTATTGCTGCAACCCAATAGGAGGATGAGCTTTTGTTGCATTGTGGCCTTCAACACATTAGGGGAGGCCCACCCACTTCGCAGAGTACAATTTGCTTTATCCAGTGCCCATCTCAACCTCCTGCCAAGCACTGCCTCCCACCCTGAACACGTAGACTCAGCCACCACCCGTGCTCTGGGTACCCTTTGTCCAGCCCGTTCTGCTCTGTAGAGACAAAGAAGCAGAGACCCAGAGAGGCCCCGCAGGCTGTCAAAGATCACACAGCAACGTAGCAGCAGAGTCTAACCACCTTCATCCTGATGCCCAGGCTGGTCATCTCTGAAAAGTCCTTCCTCGGAGCCCTGGGGTCAGGGGAGAGCAGGTGCTGTAGCTGGCCGGGCACATGGCCAGGCCACCAGAGCTGCCTGGGGACCATCACCGACAGCACAGATGTGCTTATCATTGATCATCTCAAACCACACCATAATCCCTCCGCACTGCAGACTCCAGACCTGAGCTGCACCCATTGGGGAGTTGGGGAGTCCCCGGAGAGCACAGGGTCCCCTTGCCTGGCCCTTCTCCCTCTGCTGCCACCCCCAGCCCAGCATTGTACAGAACAGGAAGTCGCAAAGTCGGTTCTTGGACAGGACCCCGGTTTTCCAGCGTCAGGGAAACGCCCCCAGCCACGTGGGAGCCCTTGAGCTCAGGTGGTGCTGGTGAGGCATTTGTTATTTTAATGGGCATGCATTCACTTTTATGTTACTTCGGATTTATGGGGAGGGATGTTGGTTTCCCATTTATAGCGATGATCTAACGCTTCCCTTTAAACTAAATTTAAGTTTTTTTAAAGGGAGTCAATGGGAATAAAACTAGTGAATAAATAAAAGGGCAGGCAGCCTGTTGATGTGGCCCTAACCGAGCGGGAGCGAGAGGCTTTCAAAATGCTCTACCCCATAGGAAGTTTCCCTTTGCACTTGCCTCCAGGGGGCTTGTCCTCAGAAGCCAACGTCAAGGGCACAAAGGTCCCAGGGGTGGGGGATAAGTTCACCCCTGCCTTTACGAAAACTGGCGGGGCAGGAGCCATCGTGCAGTGGGGAGGGCGTTTGCCTCGCACACGGCACACCTGGATTCAATCTCCGGCATCCCATAGGGTCCCCCGAGCACTGCCACGAGTGATTCCTGAGTGCAGAGCCAGGAGTAAGCCCTGAGCATCACCGGGTGTGCCCCCTCCGAAGAGACACCTGGCCCAGATGTCACAGCTGGTCGCCTCCTTAGCCCCAATTCCCCAACCCGGCCACAGAATCCCTCCCAGGAGCCGGGTCCTCTCCTGCTTCCCAGAGAGGAAGTCGTGTTTCCCCACCCCGAAGCACTGAGGCAGGAGTCGCGGGAAGCCCAGCCCTGAGCGTGGCTGCGGAACCAGCAAGCTCAGGGCCCCACTTGAAATGAATAACTTGCAAATGACCCAAGAACTGTGGCTTTGCACCGTCCTTTTTTTTTTTTCTTTTTAAACAACAACCCACAGAATTGAACTAGAAAAGCAATTCTCATTTATGAGCCGGTATTATTATTCATAACTGGGGGATTTGGAGGGAGCCAAAGCCTGTTCCATGGAATGAGAATTGAGCATCACAGGGAAAGGGGGGGAGGGACAACCAACACACTGGCCGGGGGCCCCCTCTGCTGCACAGAACGGGCGCAAGAACGTTCTCCCACAGGGATGCGAGGCTGTGAGGTGGCTGTACCACGAGCCACTCGGAGTTGGCCACTGAGACGCAGTCTGGGCTGAGACTCTGCAGACCTGCAAGTCCACCCCGGGCTTCAGGGCACAACAGTGAGGTCTATTCTTCTTCTTCTTTTGTTTTTTTGTTTTTTTTTTTTTGCTCGAGTGGGCCCAGTAACGTCTCCATTGGAGACTTTGTTGTTACTGTGTCTGGCATATCAAATACATCACGGGTGGCTTGCCAGGCTCTGCCGTGCGGGCGAGATACTCTCGGTAGCTTGCCGGGCTCTCCGAGAGGGGCGGAGGAATCGAACTCGGGTTGGCCATGTTGGCTGCGTGCAAGGTAGACGCCCTACCGCTGTGCTATCGCTCCAGCCCTGATTTTTAGGTCACACCTGGTGTTGCTCAGATGTTACTCCTGGCTCTGCACTCAGGAATTACTCCTGGCGGTGCTCGGGGGGACCATATGGGATGCCAGGGATCGAACCCGGGTCAGCCACTGCCAGGTCAACGTACCTGCTGCATCCTGGATCTGCCTGACCTCCCTCCCAGCCCTCAGTCTCCCTCCCGTCACCCCCCACCACCACAGCAGCAGGGGGTGAGTCCCCAGCTGTGCTCCCGGCTCCCCCGGCTGAAGCAGCGGCAGGCAGGCTGTGGAGGGCACCAGACCAGGCTGAGCTGCAGTGTGTCCCCCCTCGCCCAGGGCCTCTGATCACTGGCCTGGCCACTCCTCCGCCTGCCCCCTCCACCTGGCCCGCAGTGCCCACACTCCCCCCTTGCCCTCCGCCTCCAGACTGACTGGGGAGGCAGGAGGGGGGAGGTGCCTTTGCAAGGAACAAAGCAACTTTCCTATGCAAATCGCTGCAGGTCAGCTGGCTCGTGGCACCTGAGTGATAATAAAATTATACGTGTATATTTCTCCCTCTTCCCATTGTCATCAGGCTGTCATGCCCGGGACACACTCAGAGGTGGTGTCTACTCACTGTGCCACTGTCCATGCTCACCCATGGTGTCCGGGATTAAACTCAGCACGTGGGGCAGCTCCAGGCCTCCAAGTCACAGCCTCAGACTGGCCAGCCAGGAGCTCTGCCCAGGGCGCCATATCCAGGGCCCAAAACTGTCCTTGGAAACACAGTTTTGGGAGTGGAAGCATCATGGGACGGCAAGTGGCTTGCATACGGCGGACCTGGGGTTTGATCCCCGACACCCTACGTGGCCCCCCTAGCCCCACCAGGAGTGATTCCCAGGTGCTGAGCCAGAACTAAGCCCTGAGCACTGCCAGGTGTGGCCAAAACCAAACCAACAACAGCAAACCCTCTCAACCTCAGTTTCCCCACTAACACCCTGGAGTTGATCCACCCACCTGCCTTGGTGGGAATCAGACGGGAACGGGAATGAAATGCAGCCACAGAGGTGCTGTGGACAGGGCCGTGGGTCCATCCCAGGCGCCCCCAGCTGGGCTTCCTCCTAGGGCCATCAATGGAGGAGATGAGGGGAGGCCGGGCGGACTGCTGCGTGCACCTGTGTGGAACGCGGGCCTCCTGCATCTCTGCCAGCCCAGCGGTGGGATGGGAAGCGAGTGAAGGGCAGGGGTGTGACTGCCCTGTCCCTAGCCCTACCCTCCCGCCTCACACACACACACACACACGCAAACACACATGCAAACACACGTGCAGACACACACATACACACACAAGCAAACACACACGCAGACACAGAGAGGCACACATACACACACACATGCAAACACGCACAGAGAAGCACACATACATATACACGCATGCATACACGCAAAGACATAGAGGCACACACACGTACACACACATGCAAACACATGTGCAGACACAGAAACACATATATACACACACATGCAAACACACACGCAGACACAGAGAGGCACACAAACACACACACATGCAAACACGCACAGAGAAGCACACATACATATACACGCATGCATACACGCACAGACACAGAGGCACACACACGTACACACACATGCAAACACATGTGCAGACACAGAAACACATATATACACACACAAGCAAACACACACGCAGACACAGAGAGGCACACATACACACACACATGCAAACACGCACAGAGAAGCACACATACATATACACGCATGCATACACGCACAGACACAGAGGCACACACACGTACACACACATGCAAACACATGTGCAGACACAGAAACACATATATACACACACATGCAAACACACACGCAGACACAGAGAGGCACACATACACACACACATGCAAACACGCACAGAGAAGCACACATACATATACACGCATGCATACACGCACAGACACAGAGGCACACACACGTACACACACATGCAAACACATGTGCAGACACAGACAGGCACACACGTACACACGTACACACAAATACACGTACAGACACAGACAGGCACACACACATGCACACAGTGAGTACACACAGACACACACAAAGACATGCACGACATACACAGACACACGGCTGGGAATACCCAGGTGGGCAGGTCACGCATGGGGCTTTCCCTGCCTGCCTGCGGGGGTTCCCGTGCTCCCCCTGCCCTGCCCCGTCTCACCACATGACTTGCCGCTGCTCCCCCAGCCAAGTGGGGCAGATCCTCCCTGTAGATGCCGCCAACTGGCCCCAGCTCAGAGGAGCCTCCACAAAGCAAACCCAGACCCCGAGGGAGTCAGCGCCCTCTCCCCGATGACAAACATTTCTCCTCTCCCCTCCACGCCAGGCCCCGGAAACCCCCAGACAACTGACCCAGGCACGGAGACCCCACCCGCTTCCTGCATGGAAGGGGCTGGGGTCGGGGAAGGAAGACACGGGAAGGAAATGTGGGCTCTTGGGCATCCAGAGACAATCGGCGTCACTCACTACCTGCTGGGCTCTGCTCCAAGCATGGACACAGCAGCTCACGCTGTCCCCACACAGCCCGCCACACGGAACCGAGAGAGACCCTCTCACTCCCCAAGACCAACCTTCCCCCATGTCACTGGAGCAGAGAAGTGACCGCCCCTCTCGGTGGGACACTTGGCCACAGTCCTCCCCGCCCCCTAGTGCCCTCCTCTCCGGCTGCCTGGCTCACTGTCACTCGCTCTGCCCCTGGGTTTTCTGCCCTGCACCCCACTGCCTCCTCCCCATGCGAGTCTACCCTCCGTGAACTCTGATCCAGCGTCGGGGCTGCAGACCCACTGACAGCTCCGCCCCACCCCTGCATTCAGACGGACGCCCAGGAAGCCTTCCTGGGTCATCGGGCCCGAGAGCACCGTTGGAGGCTCCCTGGGCCTTGCCTGCCTGTTCCTGATGAGAGATTGGGGTGCACCCAGCAGCGAGGCTGTCCACAGTGGGCAGTAGGACTGGGGCTATGAACAACCCCCTCCTCATGCAGATGGGGAAACTGAGGCCAGTGCTGGCTCTCTCGCAGCAGCTGCTCCGGCATCTGAGGTCTCCGGGTCTCAAGCCCAGGCTGTTTCCTGCTCCTAGTTCCCGACTCTTCTTCAGGACTCCCGAGACAGGCCCAGACCCTCGGCTGTCCCCAGGCACAGTGCTCACAGAGCCCCTGCATTTCGGTCCACTTCTCCATTTTATGCCCACGCCCGCTGTGCTCTCACCAGCCCCAGGCAGGCTCTGACTCTACCCCAGTTTCCAGAGGAAGAAGGCGTCTCGGAGGCCATGAGGCCACACAGCTGCTACACCGGCCCCTGGCCCCTGACCCCTGATTTCCCGTGTCCTCCTCTCCATTCTGCCCTAGAAGCTGACGGCAGGTGACCATGACCGTCCCTGGCGTGGTCTGCTTCTGGTGAACCTGGCCACTGGGGAAACCCCCTTCTTCCAGGGTGGGTTGGAGGATCTTGGGGGCCCCCAAGATAGTCATTTACAATAGCGCTTCCTCTCCAGGCCCCTAAATATCCTGGGCTCTTCTCCCCACCCTGCCCAGCTCCCCGGGCTGCATCCGTGGTGAGGGTGGGGGCGTGCCCCCAGCACAGCTGAGCACTGCAGCCCTCCACCCAGGGCAGCCACCCCCGCAGGCCAGGGAGCCCCTGCTTCCCTCCACTGCACCCCAACCCCAGGGCCACTAGGCTCACCCTGGCAGCTGGGGCTGGCCCCAGGCCTGGCAGGAGGTGCCAGGGCCTAGGAAATGCCCCCAGAGCCTGGCAGGAGGGCCAGGGCCTGAGAAATCTTGCTTGGCTGCAATTAAGCTCCACCAGTGTGCAGGCTGCAAACCAGAGGGAGCCGTAATGGGATTAGAATAGTCATAAATTAAAATCAGAGATTCAATAAACGCCTATCAGCCTCCTTCTGGAAACAGCTGGTCCCCGGCGGGCGACTTTGATCGACATTGTGAAGGGCCAGGAAGACAAGTTGGGGGCTGGGGTGTGGGGGGCGGGCTGGGGGCTGGGGAGACCTAGCTTGCAGCCCACCAAGGTGGACAGGGCGGGCCATTGGGGGTCCCGAGAGCACCCCTCAAGAGGGCTGACCCTGAGGGCCATCTTCTGCCCACAATAACCCAGCTAAGCTCTTCCCAACTACCCGCCCGGGACTTTGGATGTCGTGGCATGGTCCTCCTCACCTGCGCGTGGCCACTCCGTGATGGTGACCTCCATGAGCACTAGAATCAGACGAACCTAGATGTGGCAAAGCCCTGTGTATCTGGGCTCCAACACGGGGAACCAGCTCCATGGGCTACTCACCTGCCCTCTCCAACAAGCTCGCCCTGTCTGTCTGTCCATCCACTCTGTACACAGTCAGTCCTGGCTGACCACCAGCAGACATGAGCCAGACACACAACTCATGGCCCGGACACTGCCCAGTGGGGACAGGGGTGTCTGACAGAGGCGAGGCGCAGGTCAGGTCCTGGATGCCTTTGCAGATGGACAGAAGTTCAGGAAAAACCCACCCAGGTGGGAAAGGGGGAGGAAGAAAAGAAAGTGGGGGGGGAAGAGCTCTCGGCACTGGGGAGCAAAGACGGAGGGGCGGTGTCTGGGTGTTTTGTGGGGGGTGGGTCATTCAATAAAGTGGTCCTCAGAAAGGGCAGGCAGGGGGCTGGAGCAATAGCACAGTGGGTAGGGCATTTGCCTTGCACGCGGCCGACCCGGGTTCGATTCCCAGCATCCCATATGGTCTCCTAAGCACCGCCAGGTGTAATTCCTAAGTGCAGAGCCAGGAGGAACCCCTGAGCATCTCCAGGTGTGACCCCAAAAGCAAAATAAATAGAAAGAAAAAGAAAGAGGCAGGCAGGGTGAGAGAGTGAGAGCACGGTGCTTGCCTGGCAGGGGGTGACCCCCTTGAATTCCCGAGTTCCACCAGGAGTGAGCCCTGATCACTTGGCCAGGGGTGAGTCCTGAGCACTGCAGACATAGTTCAAACACCAAAGGGGAAAAAAAGAAAAGAAAGAAAGCCAGACATCAAGATGAACGCATATTTCAAAAGAAATAAAGTTCTAAATAAACTATAGCAATCCCAGAGACTCAGGAACAAATCTCGGAACCCAGCAGGTTTTGGCAAGAAATCCCTCCAGGGGCTGGAGCGATAGCACAGTGGGTAGGGCGTTTGCCTTGCACGTGGCTGACCCGGGTTCAATTCCCAGCATCCCATATGGTCCCCTGAGCACCGCCAGGGGTAATTCCTGAGCGCAGAGCCAAGAGTAGCCCCTGTGCATCGCGCGGTGTGAACCAAAAGGCAAAAAAAAAAAAAGAAATCCCTCCAGATTTAATAGTTTAAAATTTCAGAATTTCAAAATCCCGCGGCCACTACTGCAGCCACATGACATCGTTGTGTTATTCATAACCAGCAATAGAAAACAAATTATCTACTGTTGCCTTTTTGGCAGATCTGAGTGTTGAAGTAAAATCCCAAATAATAATGGTGGGTGTGGTGTCGAAATGTTGAATGTAATCAAAGTATAGACAGAGTAATTTGGAAATCGTCTGCCCCACAGGTAGGGGGAGGGTGTGGGATGGGGGTATACTGGGAATTTTGGTGGTGGATTATGGGCACTGGTGAAGGTACGGGTGTTTCATTGTATGACCGAGACTTAAACTCGAAAGCTTTGTAACTGCTCTCACGGTGATTCAATAAATAAAATTGTAAAAAATAGGGGGAAAAAAAAGTAAGGTGGAGTTCTGCACAATTCACTCAGTCTAATCAGTGACTGAATAAATAGCAGTACTCCATATTAAAAAATAAATAAATAAATACACCATAGCAGGAAGTGAAATTGGGCTGGAGCTATTGCACAGTGGGTAGGGCATTTGCCTTGCACGCAGCCAACAACGGGTTCGATTCCTCCGCCCCTCTCAGAGAGCCCGGAAAGCTACCAAGAGTATCTTGCCCACACGGCAAAGCCTGGCAAACTACCCGTGACGTATTCGATATGCCAAACACAGTAACAAGTCTCACAATGGAGACGTCACTGGGTCTGCTCGAGCAAATCAATGAACAACGGGAGGACAGTGCTACAGTACTACAGGAAATGAAGTCAGTGGTTACTTAAGATGAAAAAAGTTTCCCAAATGACACGTGTGTCAAAGCCGCCACATGCCGCCAACATCAGAAAGTCTAGGGGGAAATCTACTTTCACTCGTCACCCGCAGGCAGGGTCAGGGGCACGTTGGTTGCATGACGCCTTGCATGACGCCTGAGTCTTTCTGCCCGCGCCAATGTTCAGGCGTGTTACTTCCCAGAAAGAAAGTGCCGCTGTACATCACAGCAGAGCAGCAGACACACCCCCGGAGCATGCCAAGCTGTGGCCATGTGGCGTGGGGCTGGGACCTGTGTGTTGGCTTGCAGGCTCAGAAGCACACGCTTGCTCACACACCGTCTTCGCAGCTCGCGTCTGTGCCCAGACTGTCTGCAGCAAGTCCAGGCTCTGTGGGACACGCTCCTGCCACACCCCCAAATGAATCCCCCCGCCCGCCCAGCTTCTCCTTAGCCCACCCACGGATGCCCAAGCAGGCCCTGGCCATGGGAGAGTCAGGGTGGACAGAGGACAGCAGGCTCATGGCCAACAGTGCAGATTTAGCCCCTAGATGGGAAGAGACCCCCCCAAGTGTGTTTTTGGGGCGCCCGCCTAGGGATTCCTGCGTGCCCAGCCTGGCAAACCCCACATGCCCCATCCAAGTCACTCAAAGCAGGTGCAAAGGCTGGAGAAGGGCTGGGGGCCCCAGGGGGGCACCAGGGTATGGACTCATCCATGTTATTGGTGCAGGGAGGTGAGCCCAGAGCAGGGCCTGGGCGGAGTCAAGCATGGAGGAACCAGATGTGAAGAAAGTTCTGGAAGTCCCAGGAGGAGTTGAGAGCAGGTGGGAGGGGTAGCGGTACAGAGGGGAGGGACAGGCCCAAACCCCGAGGCCCGGGCATGGGTCCAAGAGGGGTTTGAAGAAGCAACAATGTGGAGCTGGAGCGATAGCACAGCGGGGAGGCGTTCGCCTTGCATATGGCTGACCCGGGTTCGATCCCCAGCATCCCATATGGTCCCCAAACACCATCAGGAGTAATTCCTGAGTGCAGAGCCAGGAGTGACCCCTGAGCATCGCTGGGTGTGACCCCCCAAAAAAGAAAAAGAAGTGATGTTAGCTCCAGGCAGCTGGCTGGGAGGTGGAGCTGGAGGCACCTGTGTGCCCACCACACTGCAGACCCCCAGCCCACAGGAAAGGGACCCCAGATCCTCAGCAGTCAGAATACTCCCCCCAAACTCAGACACGGAAGCAGAGTGCTTTCCTTGTGGACCGCGTTCTCCCGGCCTCTCAGGCGACCTCAGCACCCAACCCTTCCCCAAATCTGGGGCTCACCCCCATCTCCGGAAACCCCCAAACCGCGCCCTCTGGGCGACCCCCTCCCTCCCACCCCAACCCCCAAGCCCAGGCCAGAATCCTTGCTGGAGCTTATTAAGCCACTAATTAATTGAATTTTTCCCCCTCATTGCATGCTGTTAATTAGTTTCTTGTAGTAACAGAGACTATTATTCTTGGAAGTAATAACTTGGTCCAGAGACCGTTTTAATGTGACTTTTAATTGCTGGCGGGGGTGGGGCTGGCTCGGGGGCGGGGCCTTTCGTGGGGGCGGGGCTAATCCGGGATGGGGCGGGTTGCAGGACTCACCTCCAAAATGACCTTCCTGCTTGTCTGCGATCTGCAATTGCTCCGCCCCCCCCACCCCCGCCCCCATGGAAAACACTATTTTTAAACCCTATTCTTATAAAAGCAAAAGCCAGTATTTGTTAAGGAAGGGTGGATTGCTGCTGGGAGTCTTGGAAGAGCAGAGCTGCCAGGGAATCCAGCTGCTGGCGCCCCCTGCCTCTGTTCCAGGTTCCCTCTCTGCTCCCTTTCCAGTGCTCCTTTGGTAGGAAGGACCAAAACCAAGGTGCAACATTGGGGCTCTGGCTGCAAGCCCGCGGACCTAAGTCTGACCACTTCACTGATGCTGACTGGAGGCGAGTAATAATGGGGACCACAATGAGGAGAGGAGAATGGAAGCCTCTAGAACTCCTGAGATAACCCCCCTCTGCCTGGCTTCTCTTCTTTCTTTGTGGGGGGCGACTCCCAAGAGGCATCCCCCGGGGTCACTGCAGGTAATACTCAGCGCAGCTCCAGTCAGCTAGTTCCATGCTTTCAGAGCTGGGACCATTGGGGCTGCCCCCTGCAGGGTGCCCAGGGGAGGAGCTTGGGACCTCAAGGATGCCCGACAAGGACAAGCCCGGGCAGTTCTTGGCCCTCTCTCCCCAGCCCCTGCGCTCCCTTAAGAGGACACGGTTGGTGCCAGAGAGATCGCACAGTGGCTAAGGCTCTTGCCTTGCACGCAGCCAACCCTGGGTCCATCCCCCGCGCCACACATGGCCCCCTAAGCCCCTTCGGGGTGATCCCTGAGCAAAAAATGGGTGGGTCCCGCCCGTAAAACATGGAGGCGTGGGCAGATTCAGGGAATACCCTGAAAGGGCCACAAGCATCTGAGTCTTCAGTTGTCACTGGAGGCCCGAGGTCAGTCAGTGCCCAGCGGAGCTGGGTGTGGAGGCAGGACTCCCTCAGACACTCTCAGGGTGCAGCTCACTGAGACCGGCTCATTCTCCACCCCAGAGGCTGCCTTGTCTCTGCCCGGCCCTGGCACTCTGGAGAGGTCCGTGTTCTCTCCTCTCTCTCTCTCTCTCTCTCTCTCTCTCTCTTGCTCTCTCTCTCTTTGTCTGCCTCTCTCACTCTCACTCTGTCTCTCTCTGTCTCTCTGTCTCTGTGTCTCTCTCTCGCTCTCGTTCTCACTCTCTGTTCCTCTTTGTCTGTCTCTGTCTCTCTCCTTTCTTCCATTTGTCTAAGTAGCACTGTAGCACCGTCCTCCCATTATTCATCGATTTGCTTGAACGGGCACCAGTAACGTCTCACAACAAATTGTGAGACTTGTTACTGTGTTTGGCATATCAAATACACCAATGGGAGCTTGCCAGGCTCTGCCGTGCGGGCGAGATACTCTCGGTAGCTTGCCGGGCTCTCCGAGAGGGGCGGAGGAATCGAACCCGGGTCAGCCGTGTTCAAGGCAAGCGCCCTACCTGCTGTGCTATCGCTCCAGCCCATTTGTCTAAGTAAAGTTCTTCAAATAAAACTTTTGCTTCACTTAGAAAGCACATACACACTTAGACCCCTCTTCTCCCCCACCCCACCCCCAAAAGAGGATCATAAAACCAAATGTCCCAAAAGAAAACTAAAGGAGAACACTCCGGGGGCAGAGAAGGAAACTCAAACAGTCACAGGGCCCTTGGGGGAGTCGACATGTCAGCCAAGCTAGGGCGCATGCAGGAAACTCACCCAGAAGGAACATTCTAGAACAGTGTTGCTCAACCTTCTTCAAACCACGGCCCCTTCCCACTGGTCTCCTTCCTGTGCCCCCCTGCCCCGCCCTGTCCTACCAGCTGCCCCCTAGTCTCATAGGACACATAGGACATTTCCAGGGGCCCTATCGGGACTGCCCTGGGCGTCCTCGGGGCCTCCGAACTGGGCTGAGAAACTCTTCTAGAAGATTCTGTTTCCCTGCTCCGGGGCCCCCAGCCAGATCCCTGCTGGGTGCTCAGCCCAGCCAGGAACTATCACTCTCACCAATAAAGAGCATTAACCTCAAGCGGACCCCAATTAGCCGCGAGGTCTCGGCTCCGTCATTAGCCGGGTGAGCGCGGGGATCACCGCTGGCCCCCGACAGTGTGGCGGAACCTGCACACTCAGCGCCTCAGCGGCCTCTTGTCTCCTCTTCCCCAGCCCCCCGGAACCCGGCGCCGGGGCGGGGGCACCTTCTGGGCCCCCTCCCTCGGCCCTGGCTGCAGCGGGTCCGATGGGGGCGGCAAAGCCTCGTGGCAGGAGACCAGGTAGGGACCAGGTAGCAAGACAGCAGAGTGCGGGGAGAGGTGCAGGGGTCAGAGGGCCTGCCAGGGGGTAGGGGGTACTGGGAGGACACTGGGCTAGGCTGGGTGCAGGCTGGCAGGCCCAGCACGCACCCAGGGAGCTGCCTGAGCGGTCCGCATGCCCGGTGGCCTCTACCAAGTCCGGCCGGAAGCAGACCGAGGACTGGGACATGGACTTCTCGGGCCTGTCCCTCACCAAGCTGGAGAAGCAGGAGCTGGAGACTCAGGCGGGGTCCTAGGGCTGGAGCAGACCCGGGGGCAGACACGCTGGCTGAGGCTGCAGGCCGAGGGCAGAGAGAGAGCCAGCTGGCCAGTGCCGCCCCACACACCACCTCCAGGAAGCCTCCCGGGCACACAAGCCCAGCATAGCCCAGGAAGGAGCAGCAGCTGGAAGGGAGGACGAACTCCCTGGGCTCCTGGGCCCCTAAGGGCCCAAGGCAGTGGCTTGTCTGGGCTCCAGTGCAGTCAGCAAAGTGAGGGTGGCCGTGAGGAAGGACCTGCAGACGCTGGCTCTAGTCTGCCCCGAGGGGCAGCGCAGGGGACCCGCCACAAGGTCACAGAAGGATCCAGGGTGAATGGTCTCAGCAGAGCTGGGCTGGGAGTCGCGGAGGGCTGGACTGAGAATGGAAGAATATACCCGGGGTCCTACGTACACGCACACATGTACACACACGTGTACACACACTCATGCACGCATGCACGTATGCACACATATGTAAGCACACACTCACATGCACATACACGCACACACATGCATGCACACACGCGCCAGAGTGCCACCAGCTGGATAACAGTTGCAGAAAAAGGCGAAGTGTCAAGGGCGGGAAGGACCGTCGAGCCAGCCACCCGCTGACCCGGCGTCCACCCCCGGCACCCCGTATGGTTCCTCTGAGCCCCGCCAGGAGTGATCCCTGGGCACAGAGCTATGAGCAAGCCCTGAGCACGGCCGGGGGTGACCCAACAACCCCAGGAAGAAAAGGTGAGTGTCACTCACGGAAGCTGCCAGGCCCTGGGAGAGGATGCTCACCCACAGGCCAGCCCCGGCCCCCCGGAGAACAGTCCCTCTGTCTCTGCTCCTCAGCGCAGCCCAGCGGGACAGGCAGCCTGATCCCGGGGACCAGGCCGGGATGATCCCCGTGCCCGCCCCCCGCCGCTGAGTGGGAAGGGTCTGGGGCCTTGCGTAGTCCAACAACTCGTGATTCATTGCAGCCACGGCCAGGAAATAAATCTCGGTGGCCCGGCCGGCCCACTAATCTCTTCCTGCGGGAAGAGGCTGGTTGCTCGGTCCTGCCGTGACGGCTAATGAGTAAATCAGTGGCTGGAGATGGCTCCCGGGGGGAAAGGCGTGTGGCTTCCCGGCGGCCTCGGGGCTGTGCGGGAGCAGGGGGGCTCATCGCCAAGGGGTGGGGGCACAGGGGGCGGGTTGCAGGCAGACTCCCTCCCTGCCGCCACAGAGCCCACTGGCTCGCCCCAAGACTGACAGTGTCGTTACCCCCGGCTGGGTGCACCCCCCTGCACCCCGTGTGCTGGCTTGGTTTCCCAGCAAAGCTGGCCCTGAGGCGAATGGAGGAGGGCAGGTCAGAGATGACGTGGGCACAAATCCCCTCCAACCCCCCCCTGCCCCAACCCTACCCAATGCCCCCCCCCGGAGACCCAGTTCCCCAGTTAGAATGATGGGAGACCCCTGTGTCTCCCCAGCACCCACAAATAACTCTTGACTACTTTTCTGGTGCATGAGAGACCCCAGTCAGGCCGGAGTCATGTCCAGTGGGAAGGACGCTGGCCCCGCACACAGCTCGCCCAAGGTCCCATCCTGGCACCCCATACGGTCCCCTGGTCCCCACCAGGAGTGATCCCTGAGCACCACCGGGTGAGTACCCCCAACAAAAGCAAAGAAAGAGAGTCCCTCATTAAACACTGCTCAGGGCCAGAGAGCTGGGATGGGGGTGGGCACTGGCTCTGCCGCTCGAACCCCGGCACCGCATGAACACGGCTGGGCGCGGCCCCTCTAAGCTGGTCATGACCGAGAAAGCGGGTCAGCTGAGCGGAGGCAGGAGGGGCAGTCACCAAGCAGCACAGGGCGAGCCTCCGTCTGCCCCTCACCTCACACTGCCCGGAGCTGCCCGAGGACGCGCCCCCGCTGCCCACCCGCCCACCTGCCCACCACGGGGACTGCAGACCCCTCGGGTCACACTGGGCTCTCATCTGCTTCCCCTCTGCTGGGGCGGCTGTCCTGTCTGATGGGGCCCCCTGAAGTCCTCGCAGGCACTGAGACTTGTAAGAGGCTGGCCACTGGCCACTGAGCTTCCTGCCCCCCCCTTCCTGGGTCCCCCACCCCAACTTTAATGCCGGGGTTCCAGCCACTGCAAATCAAACCTCTAGCTCTTCACTGGGCAGGAGTGCTCAGGGCTGACTCCTGGCTCTGTGTTCGGGGATCACTCCTGGCAGGGCTCAGGGCTGAGTCCTGGCTCTGTGCTCGGGGATCACTTCTGGTGGTGCTCAGGGATGACTCCTGGCTCTGTGCTCGGGGATCACTCCTGGTGGTGCTTGGGACTAACTCCTGGCTCTGTGCTCGGGGATCACTCCTGGTGGTGCTCAGGGCTGATTCCTGGCTCTGTGCTCAAGGATCACTCCTGGCAGTGCTCAGGGGACCCCATAGGATGCCCCGGATCGAACCTGGGTCGGCCATGTACCAGACAAGTGCCCTCCCCTCTGTACTATTGCTCCAGCCCTGCAGGCGATACGCTGATGTCCAGCGGGGCCTCCCACTACCTTGACACCTCAGTGCAGAGCCAGATCTTCGGGGACCAGTGCTCCCGCCTCAGCCGAGAGTGGGAGCCAGAGACCTGGGCGCCCAGGTCAGCGGGATGGAGCAGCGGCAGCCCCGCTGCCCACCCTGCAAACAGGTCTCCTAATTATATCTGAGTTATGCAAATCAATCCCGGTGTCAATCGGCTATTGCCTCTAACAAGTCCAGAGGGGGCGCAGGGAAGAAGCTGGGGAGCAGAAGCGCCTAATTGGGCGGGTTTCTGCTTTCCTCTCAGCCGCTGGTGCCCTCGGGGACGAGAAGGCAGGGAAGCCCGGAAGGGCCCACGGCCAGGGAGGGTGGGTGCGGCGGGTGGGATGGTGGGGCCACTGCTGAAGCGGGACAGGGCAGGAGCGGCCCACAACGATGCCGCTTCACCTAAGCAGGACGGGCCAGCTCTTCTCCCTCTTCTCCTTCCTCCAGCGTCTCCTCGGCTGGGGCCCTGGTGTGGGGCAGTGAAGCCCAGTGGTTAGAGGCCTGCATCTGGAGGACAGCAGAGGCGAGTGACAGTCACTCCATGAGCCTTAGTTTTCCATCCCTGCAGTGAACTAGCGGAGCACTGACGTTCCGGGGATGCTCCGTCGGTGCCAGGGCAGGGCACGTGGTCTCCAGATGATCGGGATGCTTTTCCTGGCTCCTTAGAGCACAGCTCACAGAGGCTGGCGGGGAAGTGGCGCCATGGAAATTTGGTTACGGAGGTAAGTAAAGAGCCATAGGAGAACAAGAAGGGACGCTTCACCCGGCGGAGTGTGTAGAGAAATCAGGGAAGGCTTCCTGGAAGTGGTGGTGCGAGGGCTAGGTCATAAATGAGTGGCCCTCCCCAGCGGGACCAGAGAAGCCACCGGTCTTTGCAGGCAGAGCACTCAGAAGTGCTCAGGGTGTCCGTAGGAGTCAGCTTTCGGCGGAAGCTCGTTGGGTTTTTGCCCTCCTGGGGATGCCAGTCTGAATGCTCGGAATTTCATCCCAGAAGTGCCAGGGACACCCAGGAAAGGGACGTGGCGAGCCTTGAGCCTTGTCGTTTGGAGAGATTGCCCCGCAGGGCAGGGGAGGGGAGGCCGGTGCTGAGTCTCCGAGCCAGGCCCCACACTTCCTGCTCCCAGCCCGCCCTGCACGCGGGAGTCGGGGCCGGCGACGTTATTAATCGCTCCACGACGCCGTGGACCACGGTCCATTTGCTGCTTTTCTAGGTCTGTTTTGAAACTGTGAAATGAGCCCCCGTCTTGAAGGCGGCCGTAATAACCATCCGGATTCTGACATTTAAATTACAGATGGCATTTTCAATTAAACAGGAGCTCTCAGCAGGTTTAATTTAGCTATCAGTTCTGGTCTGTTCTTTAAGTGCTTTGAAAAAAGGGAAAAAAGGCCAGCAGAGAATTCTAGGGTTCCTTCCTGGAGGAGGGGGGAGTCACTAGCGGAGCGCCAGCGCGCGCCTCCCCCGCCCCAGGGTCCACACGGCCTCCCGCACGGTCACACACACAGCACACCGGGCATAGACACATGCACTCACACACCCGCACACACACCCTCCTACTCACATACACACGGGCACTCACACAGACACACATCCATACACACATGCACTCACACTGGCAGTCACACACTCACACATACACTCACACACTCACACATACACTCACACATATATTCACACACACATGTTCACACACAAATACACTCACTGACACAGTCATACACACATACTCACACACTCAGGCATTCACACACATACACACACTCACACATACACACACACGCATACACACACTCACGCATACACACACTCATGCATACACACACTCATGAATACACACACTCACGCATACACACACTCACGCATACACACACTCATGCATACACACACTCACGCATACACACACTCATGCATACACACACTCATGCATACACACACTCATGCATACACACACTCATGCATACACACACTCAGGCATTCACACACATACACACACACATACACACACTCACGCATACACACATGTAAACACTCACACATACACACGCATACACATGCATACACACACTCACACATCCACACATACACTGATGCATACACACATCCATGCCCACATTTACACATTCACGCATACACACACACACATATACACACTCACACACTCACACACACAGATCAGCCTCCTAGTCACAACCCGGCAGTTCCACACCATCGCGGCTGCCCCACGCTGCCACAGGCAGGATCTGTCCGAATTCAGACACACTTGCACTGAGGGTCATATTTTCACTAAAGAAATAACCAGGGGGACTGGAGCTATAGTACAGTGGGTAGAATGTTTGCCTTGCACGCGACCGACCAGGGTTCGATTCCCATCATCCCATATGGTCCCCTGAGCACCGCCAGGAATAATTCCTGTGCAACGCCGGGTGTGAGACCAAAAGAAAAAAAAAGAAAAAAAGAAATAACCAGCTTTGGCCCCAAAACAAAAACAACAGAAATAACCAACTCTGAGGGGATAGAGCAACAGCACAGCTGAAAGTGCATTTGCCTCACAAGCAGCCAACTGGGTTCAATCCCCGACACCCCATATGGTCAGTGCGCCAGGAGTGATCCTGAGCACAGAGCCAGGAGCAAGCCCTGAGCACCATCAGGTGTCTCACCCCCCCCCCCAAAAAAAAAACAAAAGCAGTAAAGCACTCGTGGCACCAGCGGCGGCATCTTTAACCTCACTGCTTCTCCATGCTCTTTAGAATGAGGACAAAAGCTGACCCAGGTGCTGGGGAGCGGCACAGGGCCAGCCGGGGCCCAACTGCAACCCGCACCGCGTGGCACCAGCCTCCCTGGGCGCAGCGCCCCATGTGGCCCAGATGGGGGCCAGGGATGCCGCACTGAGCACCGGCCAGTGAGCCGGGGACCCTGGCACAGGGGGCAGCCCCAAGGCCTCATGGCTCAGCCTGGCCCTCCTGGCGCCCCGTGTAGCAGCCAGCAGTGGGTGCGGTGCTGACCGAGGTGCTGAACTGTCCGGCCAGGCGGGTCCCTCCCTGGCTCCGCGACTCTCCTCCTGCAGGCAGGGGCCCTAGCAGTAAAGGCCACTCAGCCTCCTCCTATCTCCGCATGCCGGACACGCAGGCTCGGAGGAGGCAGCCTCGGAGGAAGAGCCGGACTCTCAAGGGGCGGCCAGGTGGCCAGGCCCCAGCGCAGAGCACAGGAGCCCACGCCTCAGGCTGAGGCTTTGCGGCTCAGCTCCCGGGCCGTGTGGCCGGCTGGCTTCTCTGCCCCCGTGTGCACTGCAGTCTGTACTCGGAGGGGCCCGGCCTTGGGGACCCCCGAGTGACCAGCTGTGGGCATCTCCGGCACTGTCCACCCCCTCGCTCGCCTGGTTCTGGGGGGCGGGGGTGGAGAGAGCCCAGAACCACCCACTGCAGCCTTGAGCCCCCCAGGCAGGCTGGACACTGCACGGCTGGGCAGGGGCCGAGACCTGGCCAAGATGCTGCTTCTCCCGCCCTCCTGCCCGGCTCAGCTCAGGGGCTGATGGAAACAGGGCTGGGGGGTGGAGGGCGTGGAGAGGTCGAGTCCGGGCCTGCTGCCTCCACGTTCTGGAGCCCCAGAATGTGACTAGAAGCTTCTCTCCCGCGAGGGTCAGGCGGGAGATGGAAAAGCACTCCCTCCCCCTCCCTCCCTCCCCTCCCCCTCCCACCCCCTCTCTCTCTACCCCCTCCCTCCTCTCCCTCTCCCTCTCCTCCCCCTTTCTCCACTGCCCCATCCCAGTGACCTGCCTCTCTGAGAGCCCCCAGATACCTCAGAGGCCGCTGAGAGGGTCCCTCCTGCCTCCAGGTCACTGTTTTGGTTCCTGCAGGTTTTGTCCTGAGTTTGGGGTAAGGCATGAGCAAGGGCGTGGCCGAGCCCCTTCCCGAGGCCCCTGTGGGCGGCAGAGCTGCCCGTGCCCCCACCCCCCCCACTCCCAGCACCTCCTGGCTTTGGCCCCTCTGCCAGCAGCCAGGGGCCGACTCTCCGTCTTGGGGTGGCAACAGGTAAACTCTGGCATTTAGGGATACGGGACAGCAGTACAAGGGGCGGCTGCTGGACTGGCACCCCAGGCTCAGTCCTGGCCACCACATATGGTCCCCTGAGCTTTTCCAGGAGTGACCCGAGCACAGAAGCAGGAGCAAGCTGTGAGCACTGCTGGGTTGGCCCAAACCTGCTCGGAAGCCCAACAGGCTGCAAGGAGCCCCCCACCCCCACTCGTTTCCTTCTCACGAGCACCCGCAGGGCTGCCCCTTTGACAGAGGGCAGCTCAGAGAGGCTCAGGGCTTACCGCAGAGTCACACAGCTGGGCTGGGAACATTCGCCCCTCTGTACCCGCATCGCCCTGACCTCTGCTTCGCTGGGGGCAGCCTCAGGAGGAGTCAAGTGCCCCCAGTTCTTCCCACTTTGTTGTTAGTGTTTGGGGGCCACATGGAGCGGTGCTCAGGGCTGACTCCTAACTCTGTGCTCAGGGATCACTCCTGGAGGGCTCAGGGCACCATATGGCGGGCTTGGCTGGAACCTGGCTTGGCCACATGGAAGGCAAGAGGCCTCCCCGCTGTCCTCTCCCTCTCACCCCTCTCTCTCTCCCTCCCCCATCTCTCTCTCCTTCTCTCTCCCTCCCTCTCTCCTTCCTTCCCTCTCCCTCTCTCTCTCTTTCCCTCTCTCTCCCCCCCCACCTACTCCTCACCTCATTGGCTGCTGACCCCACAGCCTCCCAGGGTCCCTGCCCCTCTGTCCAGCCCTTCCTCTTCCCCAAGTCGGGTGGGGGCACTGAGCACTTCCCCTGACCCATCCCCAGCCCAGCCTCAGTTTCCCCACTAGTCACAGGAAAGCCGCTGAGCTGGAGGTGGGTGTCATTGGGAACAGAGTCAACAGTCCCTCGGGATGGGGCTTAGGGGGGTAACGTCAAAAGACGACTGGGGGTCTGGGGGCAGCCCGAGGGTGCCTTCTTTTAATGGGCTGCCCCCCAGTACAATCTCTGGTGCCACCAGGTCCCCCAGACTCCCCAGGTGGGGGCCCAAGGCCCCTGAGCACCTCTGGGAGCACCCAGACGGCCCCAGCCCACACCCGCAGACCCTTGAATTGAACCATTTTGCCTGGCTGAGAATTGCCAGGAAGCCCCCCAACCCCCACCCCCAGAGCTGCTGGGGTGCCCCCCCCAAAAGACAATCATGACACCACCTGCCTCCACGCTGGAGGGGAAATCAGAGCCCAGGTTCTCCTGGCACTGACTAAAGGGGGCACAGCTGGGCGGCTACGGGCGGAGTCGGGGGTCCTGGAGGCAAGGGAGAGGCAGGGGGAGACCAGGGAGGCTGGGGGAGGCGGGGGAGGCAGGGGGCTCACGGGACAGCGGCAGATCCATGGAGGCCACGCCCCCCGAGCCTGCCCAGGCCCCCACCAATGGGCTTTGTTTGGCCCTGGCAGCGCCCACCCTGCCCATCTGCCGCCTGCCGCCAGCAGCACCTCACTGGGCTGCAACCCCCCCCACCCCCGCCCCGGCTGAGCCCCAGGGGAGACCCTGCGGTCAAGCAGCTTCATCCTGGCCCCGCCCCCTCCCTTCAGGCTTCATTAGTGCAGGGGCGGGCACGGGCCCTGGGGGGGCCTCTGGCCGGGCAGAGCATCTGGGGAGACTCAGCGGGGAAAGCGCGAGCCCCCAACCCCCTCCCCAAGGAGGCCGTGTCCGTGTCCCCAGGATGTGGCTGCTGCGGGGGTCCCTTACCCCTCCCTGGGACCCCACACTGTGCCGCGTTCCTCAGCCAGCAGCCCCCAGGGGTGGACGCGCCCCAGCCCCGGCCGGTCACTGGATCCTGGGTGGGTGGGTGGATGTGAAGCATGCCCTGAGCCTGGCGGGGCCCAGGGACCCCGAGAAAGCCCAACTGGGAGCACCCTGTTGGAGCTCTGATTCCAGCCCCGCCAGAGCGAGACCTGCGACTGCGTTTTAATGAGCAGCTTTAGAGTGTGTTTCTTCCATCCTTCCTTCTTTCCTTTAGCAGGACCCGGGACTGGACCCAGGGTCCCCCCAGGGGTATGTGCTCTGCCACTGACTCACATCTCCAATTCCAGTACCAGGATTTGAGTAAATCCCACTGGATGGGGAATTCGAATATGGAGGCACAGAGAGGTTAAGCTACTCAGCCTAGGTCACACAGCTATGGATGGGCAGGCTCAGTGCTCCAGAGTGAAAGCGCACAACCCCTTAGTTCTACTGGAGGTTTCCAGGGAGGCGGCGGAAGAGAGTAGAGTCTAAGGTCATTGACCCAGAAGAAGGGGGCTAGGGGAAGAAAAAGGTTGCCAGGGTTACTGGCTCACTGCTGTGTGTCCGCAGACAAGCAACCTGGCCTCTCTGAGCCTCAGGCTGGGAACAAATGTCTCCCCCCCCGCCCCCCGTGGGGTGCAGGTGGATGCTCACCTCCACCACAGAGGACAATGCATCAGGGGCTTCCCAGGCTGGCAGCGGAAGCCCCCCTGGCTGAGACACCCCCAGCCCACACACTGACTTCACCTGGTTGTAAATGTCTCTCGAAGCCCAAATGCAATTTGGAAAAACTCCGGCAGCTCTGCAGTGCAGAATTCATCGACAAGGAGCCTGCTTTTCGGGAATAATTCATTTTCCTGGTGTCGGGAGGAGAGTAATTGATCCAGGAGCTGCCGCCGCCTCCCTCCCTGGGACCATCTGATGCCAAACGCAGCCTGCGACGAGCGGGTGGGTCACAGTTACCGCAGCCACGCAGCCACGGGGAGAGGGGTCTCTGCTCTAATATATCGGATTATTCCGCTCGGTGGTGACAAAACACAAGATTTAATTCCCCAAGAAATGCCAGGCGAGAAAATCATTTCCCGGCCGCCTTCCCTCGCCTATTTATTTGTTCTTTCTCTTCTTGCTTTGTTGCTTTCCTGAGTCATCTTCGTCTTGGAGCCGGGTCGGGAACCTGCCCCCACCCTGCCCCGTCAGAATCCGCGCCCCCCCCCCACCCCAGCACCCGCCATCCCAGCCGGCCCCAATCCTGTCTCTGCAGAAACATCCAGAACCTTCCTGCCCACCCCATCCCTGTCCCCATCCCCGGAGACAGAGATTTCTATTCAAATCTGAAGCCAAGGAAGCTGAGCACGGCGATAAATCAGGACAGGAGCGGCCAGGGCCTTCCACAGCTCTCTGCCGGGGAAGGCAGGGGGAAGGCCCCCACTCAACCCCCAGCCCATAAAAGTTCCAAGACCTGGTTTTCACACAGCTCCGTTCACACTGAGCCGGCCATTTCCCAGACAGCATGGAGGGCTGAAGGTGACAGACAGTGCCTCCGGCCCAGAGCACTCTGCTTCCTCCAGGAAGCCTTCCCTGATACAGATCCAGACCAGAGGCCCTTTCTCCAGGCTCCCAAAAATACAATGGGCTTCCCTTCACCTCCCCCCCTTTCCTAGCAAATTCTGCTTGACCCGCTATGTCTGTTTTATCGAATGGGCCCTAGTCAGCATTTTCTGTTGCAGGCCCTGCTCAGAATGCTTTTCAATTATTAATTTACTTGATACGCTTAACAACCCTAGGGGGTGGGAATGCTGATGGGTCCCACTTGACAGATGAGGAAACTGAGGCACCGACGGGTGAGGTGACTTAGTCAAGGTCACACAGGCAGGAAGGGTCAGAACTGGATTGCAGGTCCTCCAGCTTCTCTCGGGACCACATTGATTCATTCGTCTCTGAACCCCCAGCCCCATCCCGGAGAGGATGGGAATCCCCCCAGGAACATCTTTTCGAGGAAGCTCCCTCCTCTAGGGAGAATCCCTGCTCCAGCCCAGACATCCCCCAGCCTGAGAAGGTGCCATCCCACATCCCGTGAGCCGCACCCCAGCATCCCTCAGAGGGCAGAGAAAGGGGTTCCCGGATGAGCCCCAGGACCGACTCAGCCCAGGACTGCGCTTTGAGCTCGCCCAGCATGCGACGAGTGCCCAACGCGTGGGCAATAGCACCAGCTCGGAAATGTGGACTCCGGGGCCGGAGCCTTAGTCCAGCGGGAAGGGCGCTTGCCTTGTGCACGGCCAACCTGGGTCCCATCCCCCACATCCCATAGGGTCCCCTGAGCACCCCCAGGAGTGATTTCTGAGTGCAGAGCCAGGAGTCACCCCAGAGCATCGCCGGCTGTCGCCTCCGAATACCAAGAAAAATGAAACAAAATAAAATATGAACTCAGGGAGGAACTCACCGTGCTCAGAGACTCCCACCGGCCAATCAATCCGAGCGGCTCAGAGGAAGGGCGCTGGGAGGTGGCCGAGGCACCAGGCGCTCACCACGCACACACCATCCACAGACCGTGGCTCGCCGGACCACAGACAAGAGCTGACCAGCCTTTCACCCATCCCCCACGTGCATCCAGACTGCCTGGCCGGCGTGGAGGCAGCAAGCAGGACGCTGGACCCCAGCCAGGGCCCCCTGTGGGTTACGGCAGCTGCCCTCAAGCACAGACACAGTTCTAGGAGTTTACTGTCCCATGTCCTGGGTGACACAGTGACGTGGCCCAGCGCGGCTGGGCACTAACTCCCCAGGCTGAGGCGGACGAGTGAGTCCCGCCTGAGGGGTCACAGGGCTCAGCTGCCCCCGCACTCAGCAGTCATGGCAGGGATGAAGCAGCGCCCAGAGCTGTACTGGAACCGTGGGGGCCGTAGGTCCCCATGTAGCAGAGCAAGTGGCATGAGGAACTGGGGACCACGAGAAGTACAGGGGACTGAACCTGGGTCGGCCACCTGCTAGGCAAGCACCCTACCTGCTAGACTATTGCTCTGGCCCCAAAGTTTGTGTTTGAGGGGTCACACCCAGCAGTGCTCCAGGGTCACTCCTGGTGATGCTCAGGCCTCATGGGGTGCTGGGGATTGAACCAAGGTGAATCGCCTGCCCGGTAAGCTCCTGAGCTGTGGTATTATCTCTCCGACTCCTGCCTCAGTGCTCTAGTGCCAGTGGCCTCCCAGATTTGGGGAGAGGAAGAGGAGGGAAGGTGGGTCAGAAGGGGCAAGCCCAGAATGGAACTCAGGGCTGGAACAGAGCACAGGGAGGCCCCCCCCGAGAGGATCAAGGGCCCAGGGGTGGGTGCCTGCCGCATCACCAAGAGCCCCGGGTGAGCGGGGAGACACCCCCAGCCCTGCACGCCCCGTCTGCAGCCTCGCTGGAGTGTCAGCTGCTGGCGATAATCCTGCTGACGATTAATTGGCTTTTGTTGGAGGAGAATGGAAACGGAGCATCTTAATCTTCCTGATTCTCCTTGCTCATCAGAGTCAACACAAGATTAGGTTTAATTTCGGGGGGCGGGAGGTGCTATCGAAATAGCAAAGTCATCTCGCCCAGAGACCTCAGATCAGCCTGCGGTTTCTTTTGTGTTTTAGTTTGTGGGGATGCTCAGGGCTCTGGGGGATGTTCGGGGCTTACACCTGCGATGCTCAGGGGTTACTCCTGGCTCAGCCCTTAGGAATCACTCCTGGCAGAGCTCAGGGGACCCTATGGGATGCCAGGGGTCGAACCCGGGTCAGGCGCGTGCAAGGCAAAGGCCCTTCCCTCTGGACTATGGCTCAGAAAGCCTGTGTTTTCTATGCTCGCGACAGGCAAGGAAAGTTGGGAGCGCTGTCCACGTGGGATTGGTCTGGGGGTCTAAGGGCCCACCAGTGCTTGTGGCCGAGTCTCTGGAATCCACAAGCACTTCCAAGTCTTGGTTGGGGACTCGGGCCTGAGAGGACACGATCTATAAAATGCTTCTCAGCAGCTTCCGGCAGAAGAAAGCATGAAGCGGAGCACAAGGCCCACCCCTCAGAGCCATCCCCAGACCCAGCACATGGGAAGAAATCAGGGACCAGAGTGCCGCAGGGAGGGGGCTGGCCTTGCACGCGGTCAGCCGGGTCCCATCCCAGCGTCGCATGTGGTTCCCCATCAGAAGTGCTCTGTGAGCACAGGGCCAGGAGGGAGTCATGAGTCCCGCTGGGTGTGACCCCAAAACAAAAATACACACATGAAAGGGAAAGAGAACGGGTTTGGAATCAAATCCCACCTCTGCCGTCTCTCTGGGCCCAAGGAGGCTGTCTGGGGACCCCCTTGATAATGCTGACACCTAGTGGTGGATCGGGGAACTGCGCTCTCTCCACTCCTAGCTTACAGCAGCCAGTTCACAAAAAAAAAAAAACCCAGAAAGTGGGTTCCCCGGGAGGGTCCCAGGAGATGGCACCGAGGTTAAGGCACTTGCCTATTTGCCTAGTCCGTGACCATGGCGGCGATCCCAGTTTGAATCTTGGCTCTACATAGGTGTGGCCCAGATATCAATAAGGTAAAGGTAAAGGTAAAGGCCCTCCCGTTGATCGTCGATTTGCTCGAGCGGGCCCAGTAACATCTCCATTGGAGACTTTGTTGTTAGGTGTTTGGCATATGGAATACGTCACGGGGAGCTTGCCAGGCCCTGCCGTGCGGGCGAGATACTCTCGGTAGCTTGCCGGGCTCTCCGAGAGGGGCGGAGGAATCGAACTCGGGTTGGCCATGTTGGCCGCTTGTAAGGCGAACACCCTACCCGCTGTGCTATCGCATCATAACAAAAAAAAAAAAAAAAAACAACAAATACCAGAAATTGTCCTGAAGAGCTTCAGGGCTGATCTCCGATTGTCCTACCAGGAGGCCTGGTCACCACGGAGCCTGGACACTGGGTGGGATGGGGGCAAACTGGGCCCCCAGCGCTGCCCCCACCCACACCCACTCCTGCTGGGGCCAAAGAAACAGCCGATTCTCTGCTGCTTTCAGAGAGAGCAGAGAGACTCTCACAGCAGATCGTCCCACTCCAAAGTCCCCGAAGTGAATAGCTGTGGCACCCCCAAACCTCACAGGGAGGGCCGACAGCCCAGGAGGGGCAAGAACATGAGCCAGGAACATTGAGCAGAAGCCGAAGAAGCTCCCTGAGTGAAATCAGGCCAGAAGGCCCAATTCGCACCTGACAGCTCAGCAAATCATGATGAGATATGTTGGAATGAGCAATATAAAATAAATTAATTAGTGCCTGCTAAGAGAGCAGACTGTGTGGGTGGGGGGTAAAATAGAAACATTGGGGAGGGGGGGTCACACTGGTAGGGGGCAGGTG
Organism: Sorex fumeus; assembly: GCF_029834395.1. Classification (NCBI taxonomy): domain Eukaryota; kingdom Metazoa; phylum Chordata; class Mammalia; order Eulipotyphla; family Soricidae; genus Sorex; species Sorex fumeus. Next base: position 4,175,233 of record NW_026606068.1, on the reverse strand, counting down.
TTGGAATATTGAAACACCTGTATCGTGAGCAACTTTGTCACAGTGTTTGAAGTAAAAAAAAATGGGCTGGACTGTTTTTTTTGTTTGGTTTTAGGGTCACACCAGCGATGCTCAGGGGTGGTGCTTCTTGGGGGACCATCGGGGCTGCCAGGGATTAAACCTGGGTCGACCGCCGGGCAAGGCAAAATGCCCTCCCCACTGTGCTATTACTCTGGCCCTGAAGACGTTTTCTTGTCAGATGTTTGCGTAAGGGCTCTACCGAGAACTCTAGGAAGATGGCGCCTTAGCCAGAATTAACCCGAACCCAGGAACCCCTCCTTCTTGGCCAGAGTACGCTTTGTTCTTTCATTCTTTCTCACTGGGGAGCCCCCAAGTGGCCACGTCGGGGCCCTGCAAGTGTGAAGGGGATGGAGCTGGCCCTGGACATTCAAGCTGGACTTTTTTTGTGTGTGTTTTGGGTCACACCCGGCGATGCACAGGGGTTACTCCTAGCTCTGCACTCAGGAATTACCCCTGGCGGTGCTCAGGGGACCATATGGGATGCTGGGAATCGAACCCGGGTCGGCCGCGTGCAAGGCAAACGCCCTATGGCTTCAGCCCCTCAAGCTGGACTTTTATAACCAGGAAACCTCAGCTGCTCGCTCCCCGCATGACCCTGGGCACGGCCGCCAACATCACTGAGACTTTCGTCTGGAAAGTGAGAGTATCTGTATTCACCAGAAACAATATTTTCTCTTTGCTTCCACTTTCTCATTTGTGAAAAATGGAAGTCATATTTCCCACCTCACAAGACGTATGTTCTATGTATGTCACAAATGTCTTCCCACAGCCTTCTTCATATATACCGCCAAGAGCCAGCGTGCACATTAATTTTCTGTCACGCTGGTGACTTTTCTAGTCATTTCCTTAGCTGCTGTTTCTCCTTCGATCAGCGCTTTCCAGGGACTGCTGGGGCAGGGGCAGGGGCAGGGGCCATAGTGGTCTCGGTTGCAGTTGGGGGCTGCTTCCTGTTCGCTCACCTAAAGACAGTCAATTTCAGGGGCCAGGAGGACAGTACAGCGGGTAGGGCGCTTGCCTCGTACCTGGCCGAAGTGGGTTCGATCCCCAGCATCCCACATGGTCTCCCAAGCACCGCCAGGAGTGATTCTTGAGTGCAGAGTTAGAGTAAACCCTGAGCATCCGGTGTGCACCACCCTCCCCCCAAAAGAGGGACTTCCAGGGGGTGTGGGGTGATTTATTTTCTTTTATGGAAAGGGGGTGGTAGGCAGAATACTTTGGGGACCTTTTGATCTTAGGCTATAGATAGCAGCAGAGCAGAATCCTTGTCTGCTTTACCTTGCCTGGCAGATAGTGGTAGCTCGATAAATATCAGCCAAGGAGACGGGATTTAGTGGTTACGTGGACCCCCCACCCCCAAACACACACACACACACACACACACACACACACACACTGGTATCTTGAGAGGGGAAGCATCCTGGCGCTACAGTGCAGGTGTGAGCGCCCCCTGCTGGCGAGGGTCAAGGATTTTTTTTTTTCCTCTTTTTTACTCCTCCCCTTTCCTGATCCTGTCGATGTTGTGTCGTGGGGTGCTCACACGTGAGTGCTCACAGAGGGCACGTAGCTGTGATCTGTGCTCGCCTAATTGGGGTCACAGTTCCTGGCTGCGGTGCTTTCAGGGATGGTGCCTTTGTGGTGTTTCTATATACCCAGCCATAGTGAAGCCAAAGTTGTCTTGTGGGGGGGGGGGAGGGACAGTGGTGATTGGCAGACAGCAGAGCTGCCCAGATGGCACTTGGCACATGTGGGACTCCAGGGATTTGAACTCACGACCATGAGCTTCTGCGCCGTTCCTGGGGACCCAAGTTTCTTTCTTGCAGGAGGCTGGGTTCTGCCTCCTGGTAACTTCCAAGTGTGGTGCCCGCATGCTGAGGGCTCAGAGCAGTTCCCTGGAGCCAGGCAGGCCTGGATTGGAACCTGTGGCCCCGTTGACACTGTGCGTCATCTGTCACCCTCAGTTGCATGTGGAGGCCCTATCTCCTACCTGGGCAGCAGAGTCCACTCGGCTTCTCCACCAAACACCTCCGGGACAGACCCTCAGGGACAGTGGCTCAGGGCGGAGAGTCTGGCTGGGCTGAACCCCAGCTGCCTGCCCCCCGTCCCCGGAGGACCCCCAGAGCCGCCCTCTCTCCAGCAGCTGCAGCCTCACTCCAACCTGCGTCTGTTGGCCTCTCACCTGTGTCCTTGGCCTTGGCCATGGGCCTCAGACACAACTGCCTGGCTCTAGTCAGAGCCCCAGGGCCTCATGGCCTCTTTCCTGCCCCAAGCGGGGGCTGTTTCCCCCAACTCCAGCACCTTCCACGGGTCCTATTCCTGCTGCGTCCCTGCACAGCCTCTGCCGGAGCCTCTCGGCCTCCCACAGCCCCTCAACCCCGCCGGCCTGTCACTGCTTTATGCAAACCTGCAAGCGTAGGTGGCCGGAGACGGCTCGGTGGCCCGGGTACACCTCCCACGCACAGGTCCCAGATTCAAGCATTTGCAGCATCCGGCCCATACCTTGACCCAGCGCTTCTGGGGTGGCCATGAGGACTCCCAGAGGGCCCTGAGCACTGACCACTCAGGCCAGGAGCATCGAGCCTGGCCCCCTGGCATTGCTGGGGCTGTGAAGGAAAATCGCCCCCTAATACAAAGTTCAAGCTCTGACCCCATCAAGAGCCTGGGGGTGGGGCTGGGGGCAGGACCTGAGCCTCCACCTTCAGAATAGGACTTCTCTGAGCTCAGGCCTTTCCTCTCCCCTCAGACCAATGACGCTTCCAGAGTAAGAACTATGCCTTCACCATTAGACTGGATTAGCGGTAGGGCGTTTGCCTTGCACGCAGCCAACATGGCTGACCCGAGTTCGATTCCTCTGCCCCTCTCGGAGAGCCCAGCAAGCTACCGAGAGTATCTCGCCTGCACGGCAGAGCCTGGCAAGCTATCCGTGACATACTCGATATGCCAGACACAGTAACAACAAAATCTCCAATGGAGACGTTACTGGGCCCGCTCGAGCAAATCGATGAACAATGGGAGGACCGTGACCGTGATCCCTCCACCCCCAAGTCAGAAGATTGATAACTTCCTGGGGTGCCCCATCCTTTATGTGACCAAATGGCGAATTCTGGGGCAAGGAGAGTCTAGGTTCCTAACCTGAGACTGCAGGGCCAGCAGTGGGGCTGGCCTGGACAGGGGCTTTAGGAATGGAAAAACAGCGAATGGGACCATGAAGAACAGTTGGTGGCCGCAGCACTCAGAGGTCACCCACTGCCCAGGAGAGCAGTGGGGACTGGGGAGTCCTGCAGAGATCAGAGTGTGTCTGCCACAGAGCCGGCCCTTCAAACTGGAAATGACCGCTGGACCCAGATGCCAAAAGCTCCCATCAGATCCAGGCGCCAGCAGGCAGGACAGAGGGAAGGCGGGCACGGACTGACGCTGTCGGGGCAACAAAAGCCCACCCAGGGGCATCCCGGGGTGGGCGTCTGCCTGTACCCACCACCTCACCCTGGGTAAGGACTGAGCAGAGGGACAGTGAGTGCCCCCTCCCCACTGGCGCCCCTTCCTGTCCTCTGGGCGGCTTGGGTGTCAGTCAGGCGCCAGGCCGGCCTGCAGCCCGTGGCCTCACAATCCCAGCCTTTGTCCAGCTGGCCCAGGACTGGCCGGCTCCCGCTGGCCCCAAGGCCCCTGGAAACTAGAGCAGCTGGACATGCACCAAGTATTTTTCCAGTCTGGGCCAAGGACCCTGGAGACGAGCAGGATGGAAAGAGTGCTCATTCACCCGTGCTCCTTCATTGCTCCCTTGGACAGAAACGATTTATTGAGCGCCCAATTTTGGGGGGCAGGCACTGAGCTGGCAGAGGCGGGGGGAGGGGGGAAAGGGAAAGGAGGGACTGGGGAGGAACATTCCGGGGTGGGCCCAGGCCCTCAATCCATCTTATGTTCTAGATGCAAAAACAGATGCCGGCCCTCTCTTCTCCTGGGTGGGGGGCTGGGGCGGGGAGCAGTACGGTGGGGTGGGGGGTGGGGTGGCGCTACCACTAAGGCTGGTCCAGGGCAGAATGGGGGAGGGGACGGAGGCTGTGGGGGTCACTCAGGGCTCCACCCACACGCTGCTGTTGGTCACCCGGGCCCCGAACCAGCCCTTCCAGTAGACAGAGTCCTGCCCCGCATGCTCGAAGCGAACGAAGCGGACGCCGGGCCCGTAGTCCGTGAAGGTGTGGGAGATCTGGGGGGCGGGGGATGAAGGGAGAGCAGGCTCAGGCCCCCACGGGCGCCCCAGCTGCCCCGCACCCGCGTACTGACCTCCCACCTGCCCACCAGCTTGTCTGCGCCCTGCCAGGTCCCCTCAAAGCCCACTCACCCGGCCTCACTGCCAATGGGAGGGGATGGGCAGGTACCATGGGCGGGGCATCCTCCGGCCCTGCCCCCTTTCGGCCCCGCCCCTTTCGGCCCCGCCCCCAGGGCCTGGAGCATCACCTCGGTCCAGCCGTCCTCGCTGTCCTGCGGCACGGCCACCTGCCCACTGTTGAACTCGGCCAGCACGTCCTCATGTTCCGACAGCAGCTTCACAGAGAGCTCGTACAGGCAGCCCGCGTCACTGCGGCCCGAGTACCTAGGCCAGGGCAGGGAACGTGTAGCAGGAGGGCGGCCACGTGGCCAGCGCCGGCCAGCAGGTCTCATGCACAGCCCTGCATGCCCGTTTCACAGACGAGGGAAGTGAGGCTGGACAGCAAAGGCTTCACGGGAGGTCCGAGACCGAGGACCGAACCCCCGGCCGGTCCCACCCCACCCTTGGGGCCAGAGCCCACCCAAACTCAGATGGGGTTGGGAGAAGACCCGGTTCTATCCCGGCCAGCGTGGTCTCCAGCAGGGCCAGGAGTGCCCCCTATCCACTGTAGTCCCTGGGCACCGCTGGGTGTTGCCCCAAACCCAAATACCGACCAAGAAAACCTCAGGTCCCGGGTGGCGGTCACAGACCACAAACCACATGGCCACACGCGGCCGCCTGTGAGGGGCCAGCAGAGCCTGCCCTGGGCGGGGGGCCCATCCCGGCTGGCCCCCACCCACTCACCAGTCCTTCACCACGATAGCGGGCTGAGTGGTGTCCAGCAGCTCCTCCCAGTAGCCCTCAGCCTGCAGATCGATGACCTGCGCCTTGCGACACCACCTGGGGACACGGGCGTTAGGCGCGCAGGGAGGGGGCGTGCGGGGAGGGGGCTCCCGCGCCCGCCCCTGCAGCCCCCGCGCCTTACTCGAAGGAGGAGGCGAAGAACTTGCCGACGCTGTCGTCGTGGCAGAAGTCGGCGCCGCAGTCCCCGGGCATGTCCTCCACCCGCCAGCCGTCCCCGCCGTGCTCCACGTCAATCCAGCCCTCCAGCTCCTCTGCAGGGGCAGCGGCGCACGCAGGTCACCGGCCGGCCGCCAGGGCTGGCCCTCCGACTGTCCCCCGGTGCTCGCTCCCTCTCGGAGCGAGAGAGGGAGGACCCGGGAAAGGGACCCCCAAGGGGCAGCGGGTTAGAAGATGCAGCTAGCCGGGGGGCCAAGCGCTGGCACAGCGGGAGGGTGCGCGCCTTGCGCGCGCGGCGACCCAGGTTCGATCCCCGGCACCCCATTGGGTTCGCCTAAGCCCGTCATGCGCTGACCACTAAGTAAGCCCCGAGCATCACCGGGTGTGGCTCAACCCCCCGCCTCGCCCCCACAAAAAGCAGCCCCGGGCCACCGGGTTTGAACTCAACGCGCCCGTCCACCTCCAAGCGGACTTTGGGGAACCGGCAGATGCGCCGGGACCAGGTGGCGCCCGGGATGCAGGGATGCAGGAGCATCCGCGCCCGGGACCCGCGGCTCCACGCGGGCTGGCGAGAGCATGATGGGCAGGGGCGGGGGCAGCGCTGTCCCCGTCCCCACGTGACCAGGGCCCAATGACCCTCCTCGGGGACGCGGGGCGGCCCTCACCGTCTCCGCACGGGTTGCGCAGCAGGTTGCGCCGCCTCTTGCTCAGGAAGTAGAACTGCTGCCAGTGGTCGCGCTGGTCCTCGGCGCCCGCGGCCACCAGCCCCTCCTGCTGGCACTTGAGCAGCCAGAGCGGGGCGCCGTCCACCAGCTCCTTCCAGCGCAGGCACACCAGGCGGCAGGCCTGCACCAGCTCGGCGCCCGGCAGCTCGGCCAGCACGCGCAGCAGCAGCTGCTCCGGGAGCTCCTCCAGGTACGCGGCCTCGCCCGGCGCCTCCGCGTCCGCCTCCCCGTCCTCCGGCTGCTCCTCCCCGGCGGCGCTCGGCTCCTCCGTGCATGCCGCCTCCTCCTCCTCCGGGGTGGCCTCCTCGGGCTGGGCCACGCTCTCTGGCAGGGGTGGAGCGGGTGGGGGCTGGGGGGCTGATGCCCACAGACCCTCCCCGCGCCGGCGGCGGAGAACCCTGATCCCTCGGGCATGCGCCCGGCCGCCGCTGCCACCACCACCACCACCAGGGCTGGGGTCGCAATTCGGGCGCCGAGACTAAGCGCTTGGTGCAGCAGGGAGCCGGCCGCGACCAGGCCTGAAGCCCTAAGGCTGGTCTCCGAGGCCGCAATTGCCCCGGGCAGGCGGTCAGGCCCCTGCCAGGGCCCACAATAGCAATTAATGTTATTGTAGGTGGCAGCCGACCCCTTTACATTCCCACCCTCCTCGCTCCTGGTACCTCCTCCCAGAAACCCTCTTGGGTTTTCCTCTGTCGCATCCTCCTGCAACCTGCCCTTTCTAGCTTCTGCCTTAGGTTGCGGGTTTTTATTGGAGGGGGTGGGGGAGGGGTGACAGCCACACCCAGTGGTGCTCAGGGATTACTCCCGGCTCTGTGCTCCAGAATCTCTCCTGATGCGCTTGGGGGACCATATGGGATGCCGGGGATTGGACGTGCAAGGCCAGTGCCCTCCCCGCTGTGCTATCTCTGGCCCTAGGTGATGATATTTTGAAAATGCTGCTCTCGGGCTGAAGGCAGGAGGGCCAACACACTGCCTCCTCCCCGTGCCTGGCATCTGCCTCCCTGCCTGGCATAGGCTGCTTCTAATATTTTTTTGGGCACTCAGTGTTGGGTGCCATTTTAAGCAGTTTCATCCTGTTCACTTTTTTTGGGGGGGGGACACACCTGGTGGCGTTCAGGGGTTACTCCTGGTTCTGTTCTCAGGAATCACTCCCGGCAGTGCTCAGGGGACCATATAGGATACAGGGATCGAACCCAGGTCAGCTGTGTGCAAGGCAAGTGCCCTCCCCGCTGCACGCCTCCCCCCTCCCCCCATCTCATTTTTCTCTTTAAACCCTCTCTACCACTCTTGAGGTTGTCCCTCAAGCTGTGGCTAATTGACTGAGTCAGTGCGCCAGCCAGGAGCACTTAGCAGATGAGGGGTCGCAGCTGGCTGTGAGCCCAGGCTGCTGGCTTAAGCGCAGCCAGATAACCTCCAGCGCGTCAAAGTCACTGCACAGACCCGCTGAGAGCACAGTGCTTAAGGCAGGTGCGTTGACACCCCAGTTCGATCCCCAGCACCCCACGTTCCCCCAGGAGTGATCCCTGAGCACAAAGCCAGGAGTAAACACAGAGCACCACCAGGTGTGGTACAAAAACAAAAGTCAGAGCCAAAGAAATAGTCCAGCGGGGAGGGCGCTGACCTTGCATGTGGCTGACCTGGGTTCGATGCCCAAGCCCACCAGAAGTGATCTCTGAGCCCAGAGCCAGGAATAAGCCCTGAGCACTGCTGGGTGTGGCCCCAAAACCAAAACAAAGTCCTCTCAGGTGCTGCCAATGACCAAGACCACACTGCTGCTACTGATGGGGGTCTCGGGGATCTAAATGGGGTGGGGGCCCAGGGGCTGGAGAGAAAGCACAGCCGGTAGGGCGTTTGCCTTGCACGCGGTTGACCCGGGTTCGATTCCCAGCATCCCATATGGTCCCCTGAGCACCTCCAGGAGTAACTCCTGAGTGCAGAGCCAGGAGAAACCCCTGTGCATCGCCAGGTGTGACCCAAAAAAGCAAAAAATAAATAAATGGGGGCCCCAGGGAGATGGGGTTGGTGTCCCGAGGTGGGTGCCCAGTTAGCCAAAGCTGTGTGAAATGGAACGGGTGGGGGGGGGGTTGTCTTCAGAGAGGGACCTGCAGCAAGTGTCAGAACTCAGAAGCAAGAGCCTCACCCTTTTCCTCCCCAGCCTCAGTTTCCTCGTCTGTACAATGGGACTTGTCCATCGTTTTTCTGTTTGGTTGGGATTTATGGGGAATGCTTTGGGGCTACTCCCAGCTCTGTGCTCAGGGGTCACTAGTGGTGTCTGCCACATACAGCCAAAGCAAGCACCTCAGCACCTCATCCCCTGTGTGATCCCTCTCAGGGTATACCCTGGGACCTGGCGTCATTCAGCGCGCGCTGAGGAGGGGACTGGCCGAGCTAAATGGTATAAAGGAGCAGACGATGTCGGGAGCTGCGAGCTGCAGTCTCCTGGACCCCGGCCACGGCTGCTGGGCCGTGGGAAGCTCGAGTAAGCAGATAAGGAGGGGCGGGTGAGTCCCTGGAGGGGTTGAGGGGAGCAGAATGAGCCACTCTGGGTGATGCCGCGTCTTCTGACCCAGAGAGAGAGGGTCCTTGGGGCTATGCCAAGGCCAGAACAGACCAGCACTGGGGCCGGAAAAGGCACAGCCAACCACCTCCTCACATACAGTACACATGCGCACACGCGGACACGCACAGAGCCAGAGCCTGGGCACACAGAGTTCCCACTCAGCCCCCTTTAGGGAAGCTCGTCCACACAGCGACTGCCCTTCAGCATTAGCTGGTTTTGTTTGTTTGGGGGCCACATGTGGCGGTGCTCAGGGCTGACTCCTGGCTCTGTGTGCAGGTGTCACTCCTGGCCGGGTTTGCCGAGGATCGAACCTGGGTCAGCTGCGTGCGAGGCAAACGTCTTACCCGCCGTAGTATCTCTTCTCTCCGACCCCCACCATTAGCAGTTCTGACCACATCTCAACGGTGTGTGGGGAACTGGGGATTTGCCACCTCCGTTTTTTTTGTGGGGGCAGGGATGAGGGGACGCACACCACACCTGGCGAGGATCAGGATTTACTCCTGGCTCTGAACTCAGGGACCACTCCTGGCAGGGCTCGGGAGACCATATGGGGTGCTGGGGATGGAGCCCGGGTTGGCCGTGTGCAAGGCAAGTACCCTACCCGCTGGACTATCACTCTGGCCACTGCCGCCTCAATTTCTTTGGCAAACTGGCCCAGAGAGGCTCAACTGGCATCTCTCGGCCACTCAGCAAACCGAGGTGAAGGAAGAGGAGCAAGGGGAACGCCCGCAGTCCAGTGCCTGCCTCTCCGGGGAGCCGGCCCCGTGTCCTCACCTCGCCACCCCCTCCCCCTGCCCTGGCCCCATGGACACCTGATGCTCCTCGGAAAGGTGCACCTCACCCTGTCCCCCCTCCTGGCCCCAGGCTGGCACTGCGGCCCCAGATCTGATTACAGGCCCCCCGCCCCCCGCTTGAACCCACACAACCCCCACATTGTTGCCCCGCCGGAAAGTTATCTGGCTCTCCTGGGCCAAGCCTCCACTCACCAGGGCTGGACCCAGGGTCCAGGGAATAGGGGAGCCCTGGAAAAAAGAAGGAGCCCCTGGGGGACCCTCGAAAGGGTGTGGTCCAGGGTCTGTGGATGGGGGGCGGTGGCAAAGCTGGGGTTTTCCAGGCGGAGAGGGGGCTTGGCCCCGTGACTGTCCCTAAGCAGTGCCACCCCTGTGCATCACACACACACACACACACACACACACACACACACACACACACAAACCCCCAGTCTGCAGAGGAGCCCTGGTGGGGGCTCTGCAGGGAACTCTGCAGGGCTGCTCCCCCTGACTCAGCAGGCACCCCCTGCAGCCCAGCCACAGGGAGAGGAGAGGTTGGGGGGCTGGGTCTCTGGTGCCAGGCAAGATGACGGAGCAGTCTCCAAAAGCCCGGCGCCTGCCCCCATCGCCCCGCGTCCAGCCGCTGGGTAAAGGGCAGCGCCTCCAGACAAGAGAGCCCAGGAGGAAGGTCCGGATGGGGAGAGACCGGGAATCCCAGGAAAGCCTCGGGAACGCAAGAGACCAGCAGCAGCCGATGCAGGACGGGAGGGCATCCTCCTCCTCCTCCTCCCCCCCAGGTCGCGGGTCCTCCGGCCCTCGGGGCCAGGCGGGAGGCACGGGGGTCACTCCCGTGCAGTTTCCCGGGTCGAGGGGCCCCCTCCACCGCCCTCCCTTCCTGCCAGCCCCAGACCACCCCCAAAGCTCCTAAGGGGGTTTTGCTTGGGTGCAAGTTTGCCGGGCCGGGGTGCTGAGAGCATCGCCCGCTCGCCCCGCGCCCCTCCTGGCTGCAGCGAGCGGGTCCCGGCGGCGGCTACCTGGGTCCCCGTCTCCGTCCATCGCTGCAGAGGGCGGTCGCGAGAGGAGGAGCCGGAGCGCTGCGGGGCGGCCGGTGTCCGGCGGCGACGGCGAGTCCAGGCGCTGCCCGCGTCTGGGTCGGGGCCGGCGGCCGCGCCTCTTAAAGGCCCCCGCCCCGCCCCTCGGCCCCCGCCCCGCCTTCGGCCCGCGCCCGCTGCCCCGCCGCCCCGAGCCCGGCTCCCGGCCGACGGGGGAGGCCGGGAAAGGTCAGCAGGGCTTGGTTTTTGCATTTTTTTATTAAGGGGGTGCAGCTGGGGCGGGGGTGCTGTCACCCGGCGTCCCCCTGGGGTGGGTGTGCTGGGAAGAGGCGAAGGGGACAGGGAGAGTCTGGGGTCAGACGAAGGATGCGGGCAGCGTGCCCAGCGGAGGGAGGGGGGCTGGAGGCGCCCGACACACGCGCCCCCGGGTACGTGCGCACGTTGCGGGGCCGCGGGGCCGAGGAGCGGGGTCGGCGTCCCGGGCCCCGCACGCAGGAGCGCGGCGCGAGAACGGAGCGAGCCGCAGCGGCGCGGCGCGGGGCGGGGCCGGGCCGCGGCCTTCGGGGGCGGGGCCTGATCAGGGCCGGGCTCTGATTGGAGCCAGGCTTTGAGCGGCGAGATCCGATTGGGGGCCCTGGGCCCTGGGGGGCGGGGCCCGGACGGGGGCGGGGCCGGCGCTGGCTCCCGCAGGCGCGGCCGGCTCCTCGGCGGCGTCTCCTCGGGGTCACGCAGCGGCGCGGGCGCCCGTGGGGGTGGGCGCCGCGGCCCGTGGGAGTGGGCGCCGGGAGCGCCGCGGCGGGTACGTGAGCCGGCGAGGCCGGGTGCGCGGTGCAGGCCGGAGCTGGGGCTGTCGCTGGTTGCGCGGGGTGCCGAGTCCCCAGGGTGGGGGGCGCCTGGAAAGCCTGGCGCGGGGTGGGGGGAGCGGGCGGCGCTCCCGGACCCTTCACGGCCCGCGGGGCGGGGGGCGGGGGCCGCGGAGATGCTGTCCCGCCGCCCCCTGCGATCGGGAAGGCGAGGCCTGCGCTCTCGGGCCCTGCACGGAGACCGGGGTGCGTGCCCTGTGCAGCTCCCCCGCAGGCCTCCACTTTCCCTGGTGGGAGAAGGCTCTGGAATACGGAGACTCGGGCTCCGGCCTGCTCCGTCCCGGTGTCCCTGACCTCTGGGGAGGTCCTGGCTCCCCTCCCGGCCTCCGCAGCCTCCTTTCAAGGCCGCGGTGAGGGCAGCGCCGAGCCCCCGCCAGGAGTGTTCCCTGAATTCAGAGCTAGGTGGAGGCCCTGGGCATGCCAGGTGTGGCCCAAAAACAACAAGAAGCAGAGCTCAGGGGATGAGGGGGACGGACTCACCTTTACTGACAAACCAGGTATCCATCAGATGCTCTTGTAATCCACCCCAGGAGGTGAGCCCTGACTGGCTGCATTTTGCAGGGGACAAAACTAAGCCCCCTCCCCCCAGGACACAGTGACTCCCCCGAGGGAGTAAATGGCAGAACTGGGACAGGGATCCTCACCCTGGCCTTGCTGGAGAGAGGCCAGTGTCCAGTGCAGCCTTTTTCTTTTCTTTTTTTTTGTCTTTTTGGGTCACATCCGGCGATGCACAGGGGTTAGTCCTGGCTCTGCACTCAGGAGTTACTCCTGGCGGTGCTCAGGGGACCATATGGGATGCTGGGAATCGAACCCGGGTTGGCCGCGTGCAAGGCAAACGCCCTACCTGCTGTGCTATCTCTCCAGCCCCGCAGCCTTTTTTTAAATTAAAAAAAAATTAATTTAAAAAGTCTTTTTAAGTTCTAAAAGATTTTTGTTATTTGGTCCACACCTGGCGATGCTCACGGCTGGGCGCCGGGGACCCACTGGGATGCCGGGGATGGCACCCGGGTGGGCCGCGTGGAGGCCGGCTGTGCCACCACTCTGACCCCCTCTCCACAGGAGGCCACAGCCATGGCGGTGGAGAACATCAACCAGCTGCCGGAGAACATCCTGCTGGAGCTGTTCACGCATGTGCCAGCCCGCCAGCTGCTCCTGCGCTGCCGCCTGGTCTGCAGCCTCTGGCGCGACCTCATCGACGTGGTGACCCTCTGGAAGCGCAAGTGCCTGCGGGAGGGCTTCATCACCGAGGACTGGGACCAGCCCGTGGCCGACTGGAAGGTCTTCTACTTCCTCCGCAGCCTGCGCCGGAATCTCTTGCACAACCCGTGCGCTGAAGGTGGGGCTTGGAGCAGGGTCAGCCGGCCCCCAGACACACACTGTCCCTGCGGAAGGGGGGGGCGTCCAGCAGGGCCGGCCTGCCCCCGGATGCACACTGTCCCTGTAACAGGCACCATCTGCAGGCCAGGCCCTTTCCCTCACTCTCTCACTGTGGGCCTGCAAGGTCAGGACTATGGCGCAGAACCGTTTCTCAGATGCATAAACTGAGGTCGCAAGTGGCATTTCTTATCCCACTCTTCAGATGGTTTGTTTCCCCGGTCACCTTGCCTGCGACTTCGTGTCAGCAGCCTGTTGGGACTAACTGTGCCCAAGATACAGAAAATCAGAGTTTCTGTTTTGCTGGCCCGGTTCCCAGACTGCATGGCTAGCCCTGGGACCAGCCCGGAGGGTACCAAGGGCTCTGCCTATGGCATCAGGGGAGACCCCGTGTTCTCTGTAAGCGGGTCACAGCCCCTTCTTTTCTGCTGTGCCCTGAGCTGGGCGAGACCCTGGGCTTCAGTGGGAACCTGGGTCTCCAGCCTCAGGCCACAGTTAGGAATGATGACAAAGCAGTTCCTGGCGTCTTTCTGATTTCTGCCTCACTGGACTCGCCCCCACCCGTAGCCGTGCTCTTAAGCTGCTGTTGTCATCCTGTACGGTCCCTGTGCCAAGTCCGGCCGAGAATCCAGAACCTGTTAGAGGGTTCTCTTAGGGTAAACATGTGGGGAGCAGAGCGACAGTACAGCAGTGGGGGGCACTTGCCTTGCACAAGGCCCACCTGGGTTCGATCCCTGACACCCCCAAATGGCCCTCTGAGCCCCACTAGGAGTGATCCCTGAGCACTGCCAGCTTTGACTGCTGGGGCCAGACCCTACATATATAATTTGGGGGGGGGTTGGTTTTTTTTTTTTTTTTTTGCTTTTTGGGTCACACCTGGCAATGCAGGGGTTACTCTTGGCTTTGCACTCAGGAATTACCCCTGGCAGTGCTCAGGGGACCATATGGGATGCTGGGAATCAAACCCGGGTCAGCCGCATGCAAGGGCAACGCCCTAACCACTGTGCTATCAGTCCAGCCCTGTGTTTGTTTTCTTATGATTTTTGATCTTTACAGAAAAACTGCACAGGGGCTGGAGAGATAGTACATTGTTGGGAAGGGCAGTTGCCTTGCACACAGTCAACCCAAGTTTGACCCATCAACATCCCATATGGTCCCAGAGTATCACCAGGAGTAAGTTCCAGAGTGCAGAGGCAGGAGTAACCCCTGAATATTGCTGGGTGTGGCCCAACCTCCCACCTCCGACACCCACACAATGAAATAGTAATTTGGGCCGGAGCGATAGTACAGCAGGTAGGCCATTTGCCTTGTCTACAGCCAACTTGGGTTTGATCCCCACCGTTGCACATGGTCCCCTGAGCACCATCAGCAGTGAGTCCTGAGTACAGAGCCAGGAGGAGTAACCTCTGAGTATTGCCGGGTGAGGCCCCCCTCCAAAAAATATAATAATAAAAAAACCTGCACAGCCCTTGCTCTGAGCCCAGTTTGTGGAAGACAAACCAAGATGCAGAGAGGTAAAGTAATTTACCTGGGGTCACACAGCCCACTGATGACACAGCTGGGAAGCCAGGCTTCACTGGTTTCACTGGGGTGCGGTGTCGGGCCCTGAGACTGGGGGGTACCGGTAGAAAGCATCCACCCTGGCACGGGAAGCAGCTTCTAGGAGGCGGGCTCCGGCCTGCAAGGTGGCCCAGCCTGGCGGGAGGACAGGGCCTAGGCTGCCGGTGACCCTAGAGGGGCTCCCCTTTGATGTGGGGAACCCTATCTCCCCACAGAGGGCTTTGAATTCTGGAGCCTGGACGTGAACGGAGGTGACGAGTGGAAGGTGGAAAATCTCCCTGGAGACCAGAGGAAGGAATTCCCCAATGACCAGGTCAAGAGATACTTCGTGACTTCTTATTAGTAAGATCCAAGACCTGGGGGTGGGGCGGGTATGCCCAGGTCACTCTATCCTGGGGCCTCTCCTGCTCGGGGACAGGCCGTCCTAGCCCCCCAGGGCCCTAGTGATGAGCCCCAAACCCTCCCACCACTCCCCTGCGCGCCCCCTCCCCCCCAGCACCTGCCTCAAGTCCCAGGTGGTGGACCTCAAGGCTGAAGGGTATTGGGAGGAGCTGATGGACAACACCCGGCCGGACATCGAGGTCAAGGATTGGTGAGTGCCTGGGGCGAGGGGCTGGGGGGAGGGGCTGCCACTCAGGCGCCCCGCCCCCCACCCTGCCCCCCATCTCCCAGGCCCTGACGGGCTGGCCCTCTGCTTGCAGGTTCGCGGCCAGGCCAGACTGCGGGTCCAAGTACCAGCTGTGCGTTCAACTGCTGTCGTCCGCGCACGCGCCTCTGGGGACCTTCCAGCCAGACCCCGCGACCATCCAGAAGAAGAGCGACGCCAAGTGGCGGGAGGTGTGTGTCCTGTCCCAGGGGCAAGGGGGGACGCTGCCCCCGGCTGCGGCCGCCGTGCCAACTCTGCCCGGGGCACCGGCTGCTCTGAGCGCTGAGAGTTTACGAGGCCCCGCAGAGAGAGGGTGACGGTCCCTTCAGACCTGCAGAGGTCAAAGCATTTGCTGTTGTTCATCATTACTATTATTAATTGTTCCTGCTTAAAAAGGCCCCAGGTAAGGATGTTTTCAGGTGGGGGATTGAAAGAAGAATTTTAGTCTGTGCAGATAATTCTGTCATATCTGTTCAGTTCTGTCTTTGTGTTATGAAAGTAGCTTTAGACAATTGTAATGAAATACAGATAGAATGTGTTCCAATAAAACTTGATAAAAATAGGCAGTGGGTCCCAAGGCCGTGGTGTGCCAGTTCCTGATCCAGGCCAGTGCTGCCTGGTAGAATCTGCCACAGCACTAGAAAGGGCCTGGACCTTCTGAACTACGCTGAACGGTGGTCAGTGTCCACCTCGGACTCCTGTGGTCACGCGGTCTGTGGTTTCCACGCGACTGATTCCTGCCGCCCAGTTGCGGTGCTGGCCGCTGGCCAGTGTGCCTGAGGACCCTTTGGGTTACAGATCTTCCAGCAGGATGCTGCTCTGACAGATGAGGAAACTGAGGCAGAGCAAGGGGAGATTCAGGTCTACAGATCCTTGCTGTCCACCCAGGCAGTGCCGCCCACAGGGAGGGCTCCCTGACCTCTCGCCCTCCTCTGCCCACCCCCCACCCCACCCCACCCCTCCCAGGTCTCCCACACCTTCTCCAACTACCCGCCGGGCGTCCGTTACATCTGGTTTCAGCACGGCGGCGTGGACACTCACTACTGGGCCGGCTGGTACGGTCCCAGGGTGACCAACAGCAGCATCACCATCGGGCCCCCGCCTCCCTGACGCCCCCCACGCCCCGCCCTCCACCGAGCCCTGACCGGTAAACACTGCTGGTAGAGAAGGCCGGGCCGGGAAGCCGGGAACGGGGAGGTGGCAGCCAGGACCCCCAGGTTCCCTGGCGTCTTCTCGCCTTGCCTTTACCGAGTCTCCGATTTGGGCAGCCCGAGAACACTGAGGCTGGGGTGGGGGTCGCTCTCCACCCCAGGTCATGGCCTGCAGGAGAGGCCTGCATGGACCCCCTTACGGAGCTCTGGCTGCTGATTGGGCTGGGGCGGGTGTCAGCCGCTTCTCTACCATTGTCTCTGGGCCCCTTGGTCCCTGTGACCTGCACCCCCACCCCCAGCAGACATGGGCCAGCCTGTGGCTGCAGGTGCCAGGAAGGGCCAGGTCTGGCTGGTCACCCTCAGCACACTCATGCCATGCGCCACACTCTGTCTGGTCAAGGTGGTTGGCCGGAGA
Organism: Sorex fumeus; assembly: GCF_029834395.1. Taxonomy (NCBI): domain Eukaryota; kingdom Metazoa; phylum Chordata; class Mammalia; order Eulipotyphla; family Soricidae; genus Sorex; species Sorex fumeus. Next base: position 4,158,794 of record NW_026606068.1, on the reverse strand, counting down.
GCAGGCCAGGTGACACAGGGGCAGCCCCGGACTCCAGGGTAAGGGTGAGGGCTGGCTGGCGGGTCTGTCACTGTCAGGCCCTGACAGCTACCCAGTGGGGGCTCCTGCATCTGGTGACCTCAGCCATGTCGGGGCAGGGGGGCGCAGGGGAGGGTGATCCCAGGAACTGGCGTGGATGGACAGTTACAGGTATCCCTCGTCCACCTCCGTGCCAGGGCCAGGCTTCCCGTGGCTTGGAGAACATGTCAAGCCCCTCGCCCACCTTGGACCACGCTGACCTCTCCCAGCAAGGACAAGGACGCAGAGTCTGGACTCCCCCGCTGCTGTGTGCATCCCAATAAAAGGTGTTCCCAGCCCCCGCAGTGCCTCTGGTTTCTGGTGCAAGGGCAAACTTCAACGGGGTGGGGTGGGGATGGGGGGCTTGCCCAGACCCTGAGCCGGCCAGCCGGGCTGGAGAGGGGCTGGCACCCCAGAACCAGGGTCACGGGAACCGATCCAGGACAAGCATCCTGGGGCTGGGGCAGACATCGGACGGGAGCGCCCAGGGCTGGGCCGCAGGTCAGCGCCCTCGTGCTGCCTTCCCCGAGCCCCTCTGCCGAGAGCCTTTGGACACTGGACGAAGTGTCCAGTGCGTGAGCAGGGCGCCCTGGGTGCAGGCCCCGCACACCGCCCGGCTGCAAAGCCAGACCGAGCCCCGGGAGCCCCGGGTTCCGTTCCGGGCCGGCCGGCCGGGAGGCCCCACGCGGGAGGTCGGCGCCGGGGCTGCGGGGCCGAGCCCGGGGGCAGGTGGGCGCCACCCCGCGGGCCGGGTCAGCGGGGAGGGGCCGCGACCGGGGCGGGGACCGGCCCCACCTCCGCCCCCGACGGCTCCGGAACCGGGAATGAGGCCGTAGGAGCTGCCGGCGCCCGCACGGAGCCCGAGTTCCGGCGAGCAGGTCGGGGGCGCCCCGGGCCGGGGGGGTTGGGGGGTCCCGGGGCCGCGGGGTCCCGGGGCCGGGCGCGGAGTCCGGCCGGGCCGGGCCGGGCCGGGCCGGGCGCGCGCGTGACGCGGCCGGGGCGGGGCGGGGCGACGCAGGACGGGGCTGCGGCCGCGGCGTCAGGGCCCCCCGGGAGCGCCGGTCCCGCCGGGGGGCTCCAGCCGGCGCCCAGGTCGGGGTCTGGCCGGGCGCGGCGCGCGGGGGGCTTGGGCGGGGCCGGCCACGCGCCGCCCCCCCGACACCCGCGCCTTGGGCCCGGCCGCTGGGCGGCGCCCGCGGACCCCGGGCGCGCTTCAGGGGCGGCTCCCCGCGCGGGGGGTGGTCGGAGACCCCCGCGCACGGGGACCCCGGGGTGACGCTCTCCCCTGTTGGAGAAACGGCGCGTCCCCGCGCGTCGGGCTGGTGGCGATTGGGGACGGGGCGGGGGAGGCCGCGGGGACTCGGGGCAGCCCGGGGGGCGGGGGCTGGGGTGCGAGGAGGCCTCCCCGGGGGGCTTGCAGGTCAGGAGCCGGGCGAGGAGGCCTCCCCGGGGGGCTTGCAGGTCAAGGGGGGGCGAGGGGCCTCGGGGGCGCCCCAAAGGCGGCCTCCCGGGGTTGGGTCGGGGGTTGGACGACGCGACGCGGCCTCCCGGGGTTGGGTCGGGGGGCGTGCGAGGTGGTCTCCCGGGGCTGGGGGGTGCGAGGTGTCTTCCTTGGGGGTCGGGGAGATGCGAGGCGGCTTCCCGGGGGTCGGGAAGATGCGAGGTGGCCTCCCGGGGGTCGTGGGGCGCGAAGTGGGCGTTCCCCCTCCTGCTCCCGCGACTCGTGCCCGGCAGCGTCCCGGGGCGGCGGGTGCGCGGGGCGGAGCCTGGGGGGGGACTTTCGACCCCGAGGGCTGCCCTGGGGGGCTGGAAGCGGGCTCAGCCCGGGCTTCTAGACGTGAGCTACGTGAGCTCCCAGATCCTCCTGAAAAATAGCAAAGCCCGGGGGGCAGTCCAGCGGGGAGGGCGCTTGCCTCGTGCGCGCCAGGCAGGGGGGCTTCGATCCCCACCACCCCCACGTGCTCCCTCCCCTCCCCCCCCCAAGCCCCGGGCAGGAATAATTAATTCCTGAGTTAGTTGCAGAACCACGAGGAAGCCCTGAGCACTGCCGGGTGTGGACCAAAAACCGGAGAAGAAAAGAAAACCTGACCTGACCACGAGGGCCTCCCCACCCCCTCCCCATCCCCCAGCATTCCTGCATTCCCTTCCCAGCCGGTGAAATCCAGGCCCGGGTGTGGCTGTTTGTTTCCCAAACCCTCAGGGCTCTCCTGCACAGGGTCGGTGGCCGGTGGCCTGAATGCAGGCTTGGGGCCAGGCCCACCTGCAGCCCGCTGACCCTGCTGCTACCTGGGTAACTATGTTGGCTATGGGCCCCCCCCCCATCTGCAGAATGCTTTAAGTACTCCCCAACCTCAGTTGGCTGAGGACCCCAGCAGGCAGCCCCTCCTTTACTCAGCTGGCCACCGAGTGGTCACTGAGTCTTGTATTGGTACTATTAACTGCCTTTGTTTTCTGGGTCCTGTGCCTAGACCCAGACTGGGCCAAAGGGAATCTGTTTCTCCACACCGACCCCACTGTTCATGGAGGTGTGATGTAATCTGGGAGACAGAAAAATTTTCTTAGAGGGGCCAGAGAGCTAGTCCAGTGGGTAGGGTACTTGCCTTGCATGCAGTGTGACTAGCCTTCAACCCCTGGCCTACATATCCCTCAAGCCCCACGCCGGGCGTGGCCACCAAAAAGAAAACCAAGATTTTGTGATCGAAGTGAACTCACAGCATTTAAGTGACATTATGGCGAAACCCAGAGTTCATGCTGCCTTGATAAAATCTAAGTCAGGCTCAGGGATAACTGAGCACTTGCTTTGCATGCAGGAGGCAGGGAACACCTATGGTCTCATACGCCAGGAGGGGCCCTGAGCTTGCTGGGTCTATGTATGTTGTATATGATATATATTTAATATGTGTGTGTCCATTGATTTGCTCGAGCGGGCCCCGTAACGTCTCCATTGGAGACTTTGTTGTTACTGTGTTTGGCATATCGAATACATCACGGGTAGCTTGCCAGGCTCTGCCCAGCGGGCAAGATACTCTCGGTAGTTTGCTGAGCTCTCCGAGAAAAATTTAATATGTAATATATAATATATATATACATATATATATATAGCACTGTTGCACTGTCATCCCGTTGTTCATCAATTTGCTCGAGTGGGCACCAGTAATGTCTCCATTGAGAGACTTGTTGTTACTGTGTTTGGCATATCAAATACGCCACGGGGAGCTTGCCAGGCTCTGCTGTGCAGGGGGGATACTCTTGGTAGCTTGCCGGGCTCTCCGAGAGGGACAGAGGAATCGAACCTGGGTCGGCCACATGCAAGGCAAATGACATACCTGCTGTACTATAGCTTCAGCCCATCGACGTTATATATATGTATATGGCAAAAATTTAGTGGGCCCTAGACATAGGCCAGGGGAGAAGGCACTTCTCTTGCATGTGGCCAACCCCAGTTCCATCCCTGGCACCATGTGTGGTCCCTAGGGCACAGTGCTGGGGTGTGTACCTGAGCACTGCTGGAGCCCGAAAGTCAAAGTATAAAACTTGGTTTACCTGTGCCACCAACTGAAAGTTACTCTTTAAAAAAAAAGGGGGGGGGGATTCTTTTACGGAACTGTTTCCTAGTGCCATAACTGTTTCCTAGTGCCATAAACTGAGAAACTTTTATCAGTTTCTCAGACACACAATTGTGGTCTGTTTTAGTGCCTGATGAGCAGAGGGACAGTTTCACACAGAGAAACAGTAAAAGCAGAGGCCAGAGAGACGCTGCAGTGGGCAGGGCTCCGGCCTTGCCTGCGGCCGATCCTGGTTCGATTCCTGCACCCCATATAGCCCCGTGCACTGCCAGGTGTGCCCCAACATCCCCCCGAAACCCTGTTACGTTAGAGAGTCAGAAGCCTCTGGGAATTGTCCCTAACACTTTATGTTTGGGCCACTCTTGGCCACGCTCAGACCTTACTCCTAGCTCAGTGCTCAGGACTTCCTCCTGGGGGCCATGTGGGGTGCCAGAGAGCGAACCCAGATCAACTGTGTGCAAGGCAAGCGCCCTACTTCTGCATGTCCCCCCCCCCCAACACACATATCTGTTTCGCTGCTGATGTGACGACATTGGGTTCCCACAGACCTGGCGGGGGTTGGAGAAAGTGTGTGGTTGAGGGGATTGGGGTCACAGGCAGCAAGAACCCCAGGGCCCGGGCGGGTGCTGGGGCAGCCTCTCACGCTTGCCAGACAGATAGCTGCCTCCGCATCTCCTGGGCCCCCAGGAGCGACCCCGTTGGTCATGGATGATCACCTGATGCCCCCCAGGCCCGCGTGTGCCCCGGCGCCCTGCCATGGCCCAGGAGAACATCAACGAGCTGCCGGAGAACATCCTGCTGGAGGTGTTCACGCACGTGCCGGCCCGCCAGCTGCTGCTGTGCTGCCGCCTGGTCTGCAGCCTCTGGCGCGACCTCATCGACTTGGTGACCCTCTGGAAGCGCAAGTGCTTGCAGGACGGCTATGTCGTCCAGGAGGGGGACCAGCCCGTGACTGACTGGAAGGTCTTCTACTTCCTGTGCGCCCTCCAGCGGAATCTCCTCAGCAACCCATGCGCTGAAGGTGAGGTCCCGGTGGCGGCGGCGGTGGCTCCTGTCCTCTCCTGTCCTCTCCCGGACACCTGGAATGTTCCCCTGCCGCCTGTCACCTCCTCCTTCCTCCCGTCCAAGTTCCGAGCCCTGCCCCGGCCCCACCAGTGTTCCCCCATCTCTGTTGCCTCTTCCTGAAGCTCTTTCCATCAGCCAAAACTTGTTTTGGGGGTCACACCTGGTGATGCTCAGGGCTTACTGTTGGCTCTGCGCTCGGGACTTATGATCCTGGGAACCAGACGGGGTTTCGGGATCAAACCCGGTTTGGTGTGTGCAGGCGAAGGTCTTCCCCACTGTACTGTCACTCTGGTCCCAGAACCACTGTACCAATCTCGTTCCTTTTCCCTGGGCCACACATTTCTTATTCCAGTTGACGGGCAGGGGGACCAGGGGCCCCGTTGCCATCAGAGGCTGGTCCTCCCATCCTGGGGTGTAGCAGCCAAGGAAGAGTAGCCACCCCCTGAGCCGTGGACGCCCGCACCCACCCGGGGCTCTCAGGCCTGCATCTCCCAATCTCTCCGGCCCGGGGAAGGGGGCATTGGGAGGCCTGACCTCTGGAAGGAGGAACTTCTGCCCTTAGTCTAGTTCAAGTTCAGCGCTGCAGCCGGGGGGTAGGAGTGTTCCCGGGGCCAGTTGGGCGAGGCACCTGGACTGACCAGCTGGTGTCCCTAGAGGGGCTGGCATCCTGGAAGATCGACAAGAATGGGGGCGACAAGTGGAAGGTGGAGACAATGCCCAGAGAATATGTGAAAGAATTTCACAACGATCAAGTCAAGAAGTACTTTGCCACGTCTTATGAGTATGACACACAGGGCCCAGTGCGCCCTTGATGAGAGGGGGGCAGGTCAGGCCAGAGGGAGGGGCCCCCAACCCCAGGGGGGAGGGGGAGGGGGGGGCAGACACTGCTGCCTGGTGCAGGAGTCACCCCGGGAGCTGGGGGCAGGCAGCCCCTGCCGGAAGGGAGCTGGATCAGCACTGTCCCTTGAGGGCTCTGAACTGGAGGGATGAGTCAGCTCAGTGGTCACTTCCTGCAGATGGGAACCAGCAACTGGGCGGGGTCAGGGGTCACAGGCCTGCAGGGTCCGTGGGGGAGGGGGGTAAGCGGAGGGAGTAATGCCAGCCACCAGGTCTCCCCTTCCCCCTATCCAGGTTGTGCCTCAAGTCACAGCTGGTGGACCTCATAGCCGAGGGCTACTGGGAGGAGCTGCTGGACCAGTACCGGCCAGACATCGTGGTGAAGGACTGGTAATGGGCACCCGCAGGGCCCCCAGGCGTGCAGGTGGGGAGGCCATCGGCCATCGCCTGGCAGAGACCCCCCCCACACGCCTCCCAGCCACTTCCTGCCCCTGGCTTCAGCCACCCACCCCCTCCCCAGCCGATCCCAGTGCCAGTCCCTTCACCCGACGCTCTTTGGTGCCACGGTGCCCAGAGGCGGCCCTTGTCGCCCTCTCTGTGGGCGCAGCCCTGAGAGCCTGCACCCCCCCTCAGGTTTGCACCCCGCGGCAGAGAATGCGGCTGCATCTACCGCCTACGCGTGCACCTGACCTCGGCCGACTACATCACCCTGGCCTCCTTCGAGCCCCCGCCCATCACCATCCCGCAGTGGAACGATTCCAAGTGGACAGAGGTAAGCTCCCCGCCCGGCCGGCCCCCTCGGCAGCCCCAGCCCTCCTGCCTGGAACCTTGGGCAGGGCGTGGAGCTGTCCCGTTCGGGCTGAATGGTCCCTGTGCCCTGTCCCTTCCCCAGGCCTCATGATCAGTCACTTCCCCACCCCGATCCCCCCCCCCCCCACCAGGTCTCACACACCTTCTCGGATTACCCGCCCGGTGTGCGCCACATTCTCTTCCAGCACGGGGGACAGGACACCATGTACTGGGCAGGCTGGTTTGGGGCCTGCATGACCAACAGCAGTGTCGCCGTCAGCCCCAGGAAGGCCCTGCGCCCGGCCTCGGAGGGCACTGCCCACCCTGTTTAAGCTGCACAGACCCGCCGGACGGCCTGTCCTCAGGCAGCTCTTGGTCCTGTCCCCACGGAGGGCCCTGCCGTGGCAGGCCAGTGCTCCTTGGTGCCCTGTTGCCCTTTGTACTGATGTTTTGCTGCAATAAACATTTTCACTGGAAACTGCCTGGCCTGGAGGCTCGGGGGTCACCCTGTCCCTGCCGCTCAGTCACTGGCTCAGCCCATGGGGCCCTTTATTGAAACAACTCACAACACAGTATCCGAGACAGGCAGTGTTGGCTAGCCAGACCCCTGGAGGCCAGGAAACCAAGGCCCCCACGCCCTTCACAGCCTTCCTGGAGGAATTCCTCCATGCAAGTGATGTCGGTGGGCCCCAGGGGTGACTTATGTGAAGTGGGGAGGAGAAAGAAAGTGGGGAGGAGGCCCATATCTTCAGGGTGTCGGGATGGTCTTATCAAGTCTTTATTCTCTGTCTCCACAGGGTGGGTCGGTCCTAGAATTCTTCTTCTATGAGACTTTGTTTCATTGCAGAGAGCCTTTCCCTATCTACCTGCCTACATCAAATCCCCCCTAGAGATTCCACCACCTTAAATCTTTAAGGGAGAATGGCAGAAGGTCCATCTTCTGGAGCTGCTTCATGCTGACAATGGGACGCTGGCCCTGCCTACACAAGGGGTGAAATCTCATGCTACCTCAGCTCTTTAGTGGCCCTCAGCAATGAATGTCATACCCATATCAATCATAAAAATAATGGAAAGGAATAACTCTACCCACAGGATTGGTTGATAGAAAAATGACTTCCTGTGTCCAGATATTTCTACTGGACACAGAAACACCAAGCCATTCTCTGGCTTTCTCAGTACAGATTGGAAAAGCTTCTGCCCATACACTGAAGCTCTCAATGAGAACCAACAGGTATTTATACCTTGAACGTATGAGCATTTGATCATCTGCATAAAGTCAAGCTGCTGATCCTCCCCTAAGTTCCTTGATGCTGAACAGGTGTTAGGAGAGGAGGCTCAGGATTTCCTCTAGGTTCATTACTGGCACAGAAAGCACAGTTCTGAATTACTTCTACCTTACTTGCTGTTCAGTTCCTTTCCATGGAAGATGGTTTTCACTGGTGTTAAAGCATAACCCTTTAATAATATTCCATTGCATAGGTCCAGGAGTTAGTAACTTTCCTTGTTGGGTAAATCCATCAACTTCCTTTTGGAAACCTCCAATGTCCATCGTTCCTCTTCTGCAGAGCATTCTGGCTTAGAAGAAATATTCTCTGGTGTTAATCCCATGATGCAACAAAAATTAAGAGTTGTTAACATCCTTGTTCTCTCCAAACGACTCACAGAAAATTTTGTTCACAGAAAATGAGATGCAATACAAAAAGTGTAGAAAGAAAATTCACAGTATTTTAGAACTAGATATTAATTCATTCTAATTTAACCAGTTTAGATGCTCTTTCTTGACACTTTGGCCAATTCACAGGCTGGGGGAAAGCAATTAATTCTGTACTCTTGAGATGAGCCTCACCCTAGTAAAACTCTGGCTTCCAATGCTCTGATCAGACTAGTGACAGCATGTATAACATTGAGTTCCTTTATACATTAGGCTGTTTACCTATAGTCAGTAAACCAAGTTTTATCTAAATTTCCCAAAGAAGGGTACCTTTTAGATCAAGATTAAATACATTTATTCAATCACCTCTGTAGAATTAGAATCTGGTTCTTACAAAAAACGAGTTGCAGAAACATGGTTTTCTCTCCACCTTCATTTTAAAACTTTGCAAGATAGTTTAACAAACCTGGCTTGTTCTTTTAACATGTTTTCAATCCCACAGGGAAAACTTTAACTTCTCATTAATAAGAGCACTGTACCAGGAGTCCAGTGTACAGTTTAACATGTCTAATTAATTTAACCCCATGTCAAAAACTCTTGATTTCCTGCAACTTTTGAAAAATTCAATTACCTTAAGAGCACTGTAACAGGAGTCTGGATAATCTGTCCAGTATCTTTCTGACTTAAGACACACGTCTATATTCCCAAGAGTCATCCCACAAGTTTAAACTCTTATTTTACTGAATTTAGCACAACACGATCTCCCAAGTTTGGACACTAGTTACCAATCATCTCATTTAACATGACAAAAATACTCTGCAGTACCTTTTCAAAAGCATTACATCAGTTCTATAGATATTTTAAAAGGCCTTAGAGATGCTCACAACTAAAGTTCTTACAACATATATTCATTGGGCAAAAGTTCACTTTACATTAGAAATTAACCAAGAGACATCTTAGAATTCTGATTTCTAGGAAAACACAAATGCAAAAAGATTAAACACTCAGATTACCATAGAACAGAAAGCATTTTACACTTGTGTACAAAGTTCTGTGAAGGTCAGGACTAGGTTGATACCTGGAGACAAAACTTGGCATGAAATAAAGTTATCATAATAATAGCATGCATTTTCACATACAGGACAGGCTGATTAACAATACAGTTATCTCATACTTTCACCAAGGTGCAATGCTATGGCTTCAGACTATCGAGATGACATCGGAGATTACTTATAATTCTTTGCTAAGTACCTCTAGAAATTTTAGTTACCAAAAGTCTCAGAGATCAAACAAAACCACTGGTAGGATAAGTTTTGCAACTAACTTTGTAACTCTAGAAACTCATATTTTAAAATAAACATGAACCTGTTTTTATGTATCACATTATTTCAACTCACAAGATTTTCTAGGTCAAATATTCTAATCCAGTGCAGATACAAATATGTACATTGATATAATGGCATAAAACCTTTGAACCATCAATTAATATAAAACATGATAAAACCCTCTTTGGCTTAATTTCAATAGTTCTTGTCCCTTAGTTATTTCAATCATAAGCTTTCTACACCAGATACTTTTACCAATTCCGCAAGAATACAAACATACTTTCAGACACAGAAAAAGCCCTTTAGTTTTTACCAAACTTTGATATTAGCATAGAAAAAGCACTTGGACTGTCAATGTTTATGGTTACATAAGAAAACAATTAATATGAGGAAACTTTATTTTAGTGGCTTATGTACCTCTGTTGTTTGTAAAACAGCTAAATTCCTCATTACAATTGGCTGAGGCTTGTAAGATAAAGCCTTGCATTCTCTGAACTTTATTTCACTTTAGTTTCAGGCTCTAGTTCCACAGCTCTTCTAGATAGTACAGATTCTTAAGTTCAAAAGGATTTCAACTGTTACTAATCATTAACATTCTTCTAATAAGAAATCTAGGCTGAGAATTCTGCTTTCTCTGTAGGCTCAACCTTCTGATAAGAAATCTTTGCTTAAACCTCATCTAGCAAGTTCCAAAAACAACTGCATTCCTTCAATCACTGAGTTGCATATCGCTGACTTCTCTAGAATTTCTACTTCTGATTTCAACCTGGTTCCAGCACTCGAGTGTTCCACACAGACAGACAGACAGACAGACAGACAATGAACTGACTAAAGACCACCACACGTACATGTACACACATCCGCAGTTGATCAATCAATCTGACCCTTCAAAAATGGCAGGGAGAAAACTGATGGACAGAGAAAGGAAGGGCAGTCCCCAGGGCAAAGAAGCCCTATCGGCCCCCGTTTCCCAGCCTGACCAGCCAGTCTCCTGTTTGTTAAAAATGGGTCAAGAAAGCGCTTTTGTTGATATAAGCGGGCAAAATAAACTATGACAAAGCAGTTGAAACCTAAGGTTGTCAGATGTTACCATACTTTGATCAAGGCTAGTTCTGAGGCAGGGGGCTGGTATCTTCTTATCAGACATGGGGATAGGCTGCATTAGTGACATACTTCTTTGTTTCTGATATCAAACAATTAATCATATGATCTTGCATTTTTCCTGCCTCCTCTGCTTTGATAATCCTATTTCTTTTGTTACCTGCAAAGATCTGACTGCAAAATGATCTGGTCATGCAAACTGCCATTCACTGGCCATCTTTCCCCAAGTTCTAGCTTATACTCAGGCCACGTGGTGTTACAGAGGTCAACAAGAAGCTTAAATTAGAAAATTTAAGCTCTCTAGCTTCAGGCTCCTCTGGTGTTTTAACAAGCAACCCAAAGGAGAATGCATAGGTACTGATGTAGAATTTCCCATATCTCCTAAGTGTCAGCAATAACCTATGAAAGGGAGGGAAAAGAATAATCTCGGGTAGGATAATTCCTTAGCAAGCTCTCCTCCTAATAGTTTCTAGTGTTGTGGTTCTGGAGAAAGCGCGGACACGACCACAACTGCATGCCGGCCCATCAGAAAAATCTCTCTTTAAAGGATGTCTCCTTTAGAGATTTCTGAGTCACCCCAGGAGTCCCTGGGTCCTGCCTCCCGAGCGTCCACACGACCGTGGCTTGCACGTGTGGAGCCATACCTAGAGTGCCATGGGTTTCCAAGAAGCCTATTAAGGGGAGAAGAGAAAAGTTCTGCCTCTCTTAGCTTGCCACATATTCCAATGCTCCCTGCTGACACTTTCTTCCACAAACTTCTTGCCTGTCTTTTTACCTCTTTTTTTTCTCTGCTTCACTTGGCCTAGGGCTAAACCTGCTGACTGCCGCCATTAGCATTTGAATTGACCTCCAGCTGATTCTGCTTGGGGAAAGGGATTTCTACCTAGAAATTGATCTGCCTTAGTTTTCCCAGGATCTTCTCACTAGTGGGCTTTCCTATCAGGTGCTCATACACACACACATTCACACAGAGGTTATCACATTCCTCCCCCTCCCCCCCTAGAGATTTCCAAGGGAGCATACCTCCACAGCAGATTTCCCACAGATTACCTCCTTCCTCGTGGATTTCTTCACTGCCAGTCCCTTCGTGGTCGCCATCTGATGTCGGTGGGCCCCACGGGTGACTTATGTGAAGTGGGGAGGAGAAAGATGGTCACTTTCTCCCCACCCGCCCCTGCCACCCGGGACCCTGGGTAGGCTAGGACCGGTAAAGTCTGCAGTGAGCACCTGCTAGGCACGGGCCTAAGCCCCGCCAGCCCCACAAGGTGGCCGTCAAGCCACACCTGAAGTCCGCTTGATCTTCTCGGCACGGGAGTTAATCCCCGCCACCCGATTGCTCGGGGAGCCACGGACTCAAGCTGGGGCGAGAATTCGCTCTTTGCAGGAAAGGAGAGACCAGTCCTAAGCCTTACCCGGGGTTTCTAAGGTTCTCGTCTCGCTCGCAGAAAAGAATTTCAGGAGTAGACGAGCAGTGAAGTAACAGGTTTTATTTGGAGGCTTTTGGAGAGGGAGAGAAAGGGATAAGCAGATAAGCGGGGGAATGGAGAGGAAGAGAGAGAGAGTCACGCATCCAAAGGAAACGCGGGCTTCTCCGAGGGTGGAGAGAGCGCCAAGTGGGCTCTCGAGCTGGTTCTTATAGATCCTTCTGACTCGGAATGTTCTGGAATCTCCTTGGGGCTGGGTCGCTGGAGACAACCGGATTGAAAGGGGGTTCTCGGAAAGGAGGAATTTCATGGGGAGGTGTCCCATATCTTCAGGATGTGGGGATGGTCTTATCAAGTCCTTATTCTCTGTCTCCACAGGGTGGGTCGGTCCTAGAATTCTTCTTCTATGAGACTTTGTTTCATTGCAGAGAGCCTTTCCCTTTCTAGCTGCCTACATCACAAGGACCCGGACCTGAGCAGCTCTGCGCTGGCGTCGAGGGCCTGACACCGAGGCAGTAAGAGCACTGACCCCCATCCCGCGCCCCCGCCCCCGCTCCCCACGGACTCGGGGCGACTGTGGGTCACCCCCAATGCCATCGCCAGGGTCTGGGCACACAAGCTGCCCCTGGGGCGGCGTCTGCCCGCGGCTCCCGCTCCAGCCGGGTGCAGCAGAGGTCAGGGCTGTGCCCGCAAAACCCAGCCCGGCGGCAGCTGCAGCGGGGACGCAGGCCCCCACGGCAGGGAGGCGAAGACCCCGGCCGCTGTCTGGCGGGAAACACCGCCGCCCCCGCCTCTCCCTGCCCTGGTACCGGCCGGATCCTGGTGCCCGGCTCCGGGTCCGGGTCCGACCCCGCGCCACTCGCGCCTCCCGCTCAACCCGCAGCCCGGGCGCCGCTCCGTGACGTCCACGGTGCGCCACCAGGTCCTAGCACCGCCCCGGCCACGCCCACCGGGCTAGAACCCAATCGGGAGCGCCGGAGGGGCCTAGCGCCCGCCTCCGGCCACGCCTACGAACCACGGAGCCAATCGGAAGCCTCAGAGGCGGCCTGAGGCGGGACTAAGGACGGGGCGGACCCTGCTTCGGCGCCCGGGACTGCGCGGACCTCAGCAGGCTGCAGCCGCGCTCTCGGCCCCGGTCCCTCGATTTCTGGTGGCAGCGGGCCTGCAGGGGGCCGAAGACGGCAGCTCTGGTCTTCCTTATCCGATCTCTGCCGACCTTCCTCTCCAGGGCACTGCCCTCACTTTCGGAGGTGCGGCTAGGGCCAGGGGAGGGCGCAGGTGGGACTCAGGACAGCGACTTCTGCGGCCAGCTCTGCCGCCCCATCCCCAGGCTCGGCCGCCCAACAGAAAGCGAATCCGCCGGCTCCAGGGCGGGGACAGTGAGGGACCCACCGCCACCCGGAACCGTGAACCTCCCGGGCGGAGAACCGCTTGCTTTCCAACACGCGCATCGTAACAAGCAGATCTGGCGCGTGGGACCAGGGGATCAGTTCGCAGATTATCTAAATCCTCAAAGTGCTCGCGATAATCGCTACCCTTGTGCCCGCTTTGCGGATGAGTAAAAGAGGCTCAGAACGGGTCCCTGGGCTCCACGAGCCATACAGCTAGTGGGGGAGGGGCGGGCAGAGGGGTTTCCCGCCACCTCTGGAGGCCCCCCCGGACTCCGGGAAATGATTTTCATTTTTTTCATTTCATCATCCTGTTATTCGTCGATTGCCTCGAGCAGGCCCCAGTAACGTCTCTTTCATCCTACCCCTGAGATTATATTCAAGGCTCTTTAGGAGAAAGAGACCCATCATTGTTACTGGTATTTGGCATATTTGGTACACCACGGGGAGTTTGCCAGACTCTGCCCTGTGGGCAGGCTACATTCGATAGCCTGCAAGTTTGTCCAAAGTAGGAATGAGACAATAAGATGTCATAAAAAAAAGTTCTGATAAGATGTCGCGCGGCCGCGACTCAGAGACTATAAAATCCAGATCCTGGAACCGGGAAATGATATTAAGTATAATATTAAAATCGTGCCTAGCGTGGAATGAGCGCCTACTGCCTGTCAAAGCACTGATTTTTTTTTTGCTTTTTTGGGTCACACCCAGCGATGCACAGGGCTTACTCCTGGCTCTGCACTCAGGAGTTACTCCTGGCGGTGTTCAGGGGACCATACGGGATGCTGGGAATTGAACCCGGGTTGGCCGCGTGCAAGGCAAACGCCCTACCCGCTGTGCTATCTCTCCAGACCCGCAGCTTTTTTTTATATTAAAAAAATTAATTTAAAAAGTCTTTTTAAGTTTTAAAAGATTTTGGTCCACACCTGGCGATGCTCATGGCTGGGCGCCGGGGACCCATTGGGATGCCGGGGATGGCACCCGGGTGGGCCGCGTGGAGGCCGGCTGTGCCACCACTCTGACCCCCTCTCCACAGGAGGCCACGGCCATGGCGGTGGAGAACATCAACCAGCTGCCGGAGAACATCCTGCTGGAGGTGTTCACGCACGTGCCAGCCCGCCAGCTGCTGCTGTGCTGCCGCCTGGTCTGCAGCCTCTGGCGCGACCTCATCGACTTGGTGACCCTCTGGAAGCGCAAGTGCTTGCAGGACGGCTATGTCGTCCAGGAGGGGGACCAGCCCGTGACTGACTGGAAGGTCTTCTACTTCCTGTGCGCCCTCCAGCGGAATCTCCTCAGCAACCCATGCGCTGAAGGTGAGGTCCCGGTGGCGGCGGCTGTCCTCTCCCGGACACCTGGAATGTTCCCCTGCCGCCTGTCACCTCCTCCTTCCTCCCGTCCAAGTTCCGAGCCCTGCCCCGGCCCCACCAGTGTTCCCCCATCTCTGTTGCCTCATCCTGAAGCTCTTTCCATCAGCCAAAACTTGTTTTGGGGGTCACACCTGGTGATGCTCAGGGCTTACTGTTGGCTCTGCGCTCGGGACTTATGATCCTGGGAACCAGACGGGGTTTCGGGATCAAACCCGGTTTGGTGTGTGCAGGCAAAGGTCTTCCCCGCTGTACTGTCACTCTGGTCCCAGAACCACTGTACCAATCTCGTTCCTTTTCCCTGGGCCACACATTTCTTATTCCAGGAACCTGAAGGATGGTATCTGCCACTGGGCCTCCCTCGCCCATGGCCACCGTCCCTTAGCTGTCCTCTTTCCTAATTCCTACGGGGTTCTCAGGACCTGGTGACGTAATTAGGGCTGGCCCTGTTTTCAGAGGCACTAACGTGTTCCGTGAAAGCCTTACACGAAGACCCAGGACCGCAGCACCTGCGCGGACTGGTCCTGCCCACTCAGTGGCCCCACAGTGGCCGCCCTTCTCCTGTGGACACCGCCCAGCGTGCCTTTCCCAGCAGCCTGGCCACGCCCCGATCTCCCGGAGCTTCTGCTGGGCACTTGGCAGGCTCCTGAGTTTCTCTGATCCCTCTGGTTCTGGGGAGGTGGGGGGTGTGGGGGGGGCTGCAGGGGTGTGGATGAAGAGTCTAGACCTCCTGGGGAATATAAAGGGACTCCTAGTTCAGGGGGCAAAGGAGTCACTTGGAAAAGGTCTCCTGATGAATGTTCTAGAAAGGCCTGTTTCCTAAGGACTGACTTCTGTCCCTTTATGGTTTGGGGGCTACCCCCGTGGCGGTGCTCAGGGGTTGCTCCCAGCAGAGCTGGGGGGCTGTATGCAGCGCCATGATTGACCCCCCAGTCTCCCAGACACAAAGCCTGTACTCAGCCCCGTGAGCCACCGGAAATGGGTCTCTCAGCCTGCTGGGCAGGGGAACCTGGGGCCCCGTTGCCATCAGAGGCTGGTCCTCCCATCCTGGGGTGCAGCAGCCAAGGAAGAGTAGCCGCCCCCTGAGCGTGGACGCCCGCACCCACCCGGGGCTCTCAGGCCTGCATCTCCCAATCTCATGGGCCCGGGGAAGGGGCATTGGGAGGCCTGACCGCTGGAAGGAGGAACTTCTGCCCTTCTAGTTCAAGTTCAGCGCTGCAGCCGGGGGGTAGGAGTGTTCCCGGGGCCGGTTGGGCGAGGCACCTGGACTGACCAGCTGGTGTCCCTAGAGGGGCTGGCATCCTGGAAGATCGACGAGAATGGGGGCGACGAGTGGAAGGTGGAGACAATGCCCGGAGACTATGTGAAAGAATTTCCCAACGACCAAGTCAAGAAGTACTTTGCCACGTCGTATGAGTATGACACACAGGGCCCAGTGCGCCCTTGATGAGAGGGGGGCGGGTCAGGCCAGAGGGAGGGGCCCCCAACCCCACGAGGGGGGGGGCGGGGGAAGGGGGGCGCCGGCAGACACTGCTGCCTGGTGCAGGAGTCACCCCGGGGGCTGGGGGCAGGAGGGGGGGGCAGGGGAAGGGGGGCGCCGGCAGACACTGCTGCCTGGTGCAGGAGTCACCCCGGGAGCTGGGGGCAGGCAGCCCCTGCCGGAAGGGAGCTGCAACAGCACTGTCCCCTGAGGGCTCTGAACTGGAGGGATGAGTCAGCTCAGTGGTCACTTCCTGCAGATGGGAACCAGCAACTGGGCGGGGTCAGGGGTCACAGGCCTGCAGGGTCCGTGGGGGAGGGGGGTAAGAGGAGGGAGTAATGCCAGCCACCCGGTCTCCCCTTCCCCCTATCCAGGTTGTGCCTCAAGTCACAGCTGGTGGACCTCATAGCCGAGGGCTACTGGGAGGAGCTGCTGGACCAGTACCGGCCAGACATCGTGGTGAAGGACTGGTAATGGGCACCCGCAGGGCCCCCAGGCGTGCAGGTGGGGAGGCCATCGGCCATCGCCTGGCAGAGATCCCCCCCCACACGCCTCCCAGCCACTTCCCTGCCCCTGGCTTCAGCCACCCACCCCCTCCCCAGCCGATCCCAGTGCCAGTCCCTTCACCCGGACGCTCTCTGGTGCCACGGTGCCCAGAGGCGGCCCTTGTCGCCCTCTCTGTGGGCGCAGCCCTGAGAGCCCGCACCCCGCCTCAGGTTTGCGGCCCGCGGCGACTGCGGCTGCATCTACCGCCTACGCGTGCACCTGACCTCGGCCGACTACATCACCCTGGCCTCCTTCGAGCCCCCGCCCATCACCATCCCGCAGTGGAACGATTCCAAGTGGACAGAGGTAAGCTCCCCGCCCGGCCGGCCCCCTCGGCAGCCCCAGCTCTCCTGCCTGGAACCTTGGGCAGGGCGTGGAGCTGTCCCCTTCAGTCTGTCCCCTCCCCAGGCTTCATGGTCGGTCATTTCCCCGCACCCCCGGCCCCCAGGTCTCACACACCTTCTCGGATTACCCGCCCGGTGTGCGCCACGTTCTCTTCCAGCACGGGGGACAGGACACCCTGTTCTGGGCAGGCTGGTATGGGGCCCGCATGACCAACAGCAGTGTCACCGTCAGCCCCAGGAAGGCCCTGCGCCAGGCCTCGGAGGGCACTGCCCACCCTGTTTAAGCTGCACAGACCGGCCGGATGTCCTGTCCTCAAGCAGCTCTTGGTCCTGTCCCCACGGAGGGCCTTGCCGTGGCAAGCCAGTGCTCCTTGGTGCCCTGTTGCCCTTTGTACTGATGTTTTTCTGCAATAAACATTTTCACTGGAAACTGCCTGGGCTGGAGGCTCGGGGGTCACCCTGTCCCTGCCGCTCCGCCACTGGCTCAGCCCATGGGGCCCTTTATTGAAACAACTCACAACACAGTATCCGAGACAGGCAGTGTTGGCCGGCCAGACCCCTGGAGGCCAGAAAACCAAGGCCCCAGCGCCCTTCACAGCCTTCCTGGAGGAATTCCTCCATGCAAGGACCCGGACCTGAGCAGCTCTGCGCTGGTGTCCAGGGCCTGACACAGAGGCAGTAAGAGCACTTGGAATCGGGGCCCCGCAGCCCTGCCCCAGGCAGGGGCCCCAAAGTCCGAGAGATGCGGTGTCAGTGGGGAGCAGGCCCCCTCAGCTGCTCTTCTGAGCTCGTTCTTCCACGTAGAGCTGCATCTGAGGGATAGGAACAGACGCACGCACGGATGCAGGGGCGCGGAACAGCCGTGCAGGGCAGGGGGCAGGGAGGAGAAAGGAGGGACTGGACACGGCCTGGCCTGGCCCCTCATTATCTGACCGAGACTCACCTTCAGGATGTCTGATGTCATGGTTTTCAGGGGGATCAGCCGGGGGTCATGCATGTGCACGTCCTGCTCGTCGGCCAGGATCCAGGGGAAGTCCTGAGAAGGGGACCCGGGTCAGGGCGCAGCAGGGGACTGGGCCGGGCGGGTACCCGAGGGACTCAAGAAGCCCAGGTGCCTCTTTGGAAACTGGGAGGTCAGGACCCCCGTCCCCGACCACCAAAACCTCTCAGAGCCAAGTGCACAGATGGAGCGAGACAAGTGTGCGGTCGTTTGTGTGTGTGTGTGGGGGGGCAGGCAGGAGGGAGCACTGCTACCAGCACAGAACCCCAAGACCACTCCTCAGGCTCCCCGCGGCCCCCGGCCCACGCAGAGCCCCGAGACCACCCCGAGGGCCCCGTGGCCCAGCCCAGCCGCTCACCTTGATGACTTGGATTTTCTCCATGTTCCGGGCGGCTGCTTCTCTCGTGTGCACCAAGACCGTGAATGTGCACCCTGAGAGGCAGGGTGGGGTGAAGGCTGGACACCCCCCACCTGCCCCCTCCCACCCCCTAGCCAGCCTCTCAGCCCTACAGCGGAGACAATAAACCAGGGGCATGGCCGGGAAGGGCCGGAGGGCCCCGTGGGCTAAGCAAGGCTCTTCATGCAGGAGGCCTGAGTTCTCTCCCGGGCACCACATGGTCCACCCCAAAAGCTGGGAGTATCCCCAACCCCCTTCCCCAGCCGCACTGTCGGGTGTGGCCCAAAAGCAACAGAGCCGACAGAGAGCCTGGTGAAGTCAAGGGAGGCTTCCTGGAGGCCGCAGGCTCTCAGAGAACAAAAGGGCAGGAAGGAAAAGATAGAGCCTGGTGCAGCCAAACCGTCCTGAGAACAGACCAAACCACGGAAGCCCCGGGCTGCCTGGGAGCACACCTGGGGGGTTGTGGTCCAGGACGGCATCACACACGCTGATCTTCAGGATGAAGGCGCGGAGCAGCTGTTCCACGTGCGACAGCAGGGAGTCTGCGCTGGGAAGGGGAGGGGGCTCCCATCACGGGGGGCCTCAGCCCCTCCCCCCCAGCTCAGCCCCTGAAGTGTCCTCAGGGCCTGGCCTGACTCTCCTGGAGCACTGGTGGGGGGGAGCACCCTGGGTGATGCTGAGGCATAGATAGTTGCCTCGAAGACCCAGAACCAGGGCCCAGCCCAGCCCTACTCACACCCGGGACCCATGCCAGGCTGCCAAGCCTGGGCAAGCGGGGTCCAACTCGGGCGCCCTGACTCACCCCAGGAAGGGGAACAGTTACCCTGCCCCTGCCCCTCCCACTGGACACCTGACCAGGAAGCCCTTGGTGCCTGTGGAGGCTGGGACCAGCCCCCCATGGCGGGTGGGGGTCTCAGAGCTGCTAACAGGCTTCAGCTAAGGGGACACTGTGCCAAAAGCCCACCCGCTGGCACGGAATGGGGGGGAGGGAGTGGGGGAAGGGCACAGGGGGCCGAGGCAGCTCACTTGATGGACAGCAGGGGAGGCTGGGTGATCTCGAAGACGAATTTCTCCACTGGGCGGTGCTCTTTGTCCAGAATCACCACCACCACCTTCTCCACGTCGTTCTGCAGCGAGACCCGGGAGAGCGCACGCTCAGGACTCCAGCGGGTTCCCAGGGAGGACGGGGGCTGACACAGAGCACCAAGTACACCCCGCAGGGCCCCCGCGGCCCCTGGCCCACAAAGATGGATGTGGAAACTGGGACTGAAGTGAGGGTGGGGGGCACCCAGAAGTCTCTGAGGCAGGACCCTGTCTCCGAGAGAAGGCCGACTCCACTAGCCAGGGTGGATTCCGGCCCCCACACACCCGACGTGCCCACTTGCTCAGCAGTCAATGCCGGCCTAGTGTGCAGAGAACGGGCTGCTGGGGACATTGTGTGGTAAAGGACGATGGGGATCCGGGGGCCAGGGGCCAGGGGGCTGGGAGCTGGGCGGTGCTGGGGGGCTGAGGGGCCAGGAGGTTGGCAGGGGTCAGAGGGCGGTGGGTCAGAGGACAGGGGGTAGGCATCTGGAGGATCAGAGGGCCAGAGGGCAGGGGGTGGGGGCCCTGAAGATCAGGGGGGTCGGAGGCAGGGGTGGTGGTCTGGAGGGTTAGCAGCAGGGGTGGGGTCTAGAGGGTTGGAGGGCAGGGGTGGGGGTCCGGAGGGTCGGAGCCTCACCTTCTCCAGGAGAGGTTTGACGCAGTGCAGCGTGTCCTGGATGTACTGGTTCAGCTCCGGGTGGCAGGACATCTGTACGTACACAGCCATGATGACCAGTGGGGTCCCCAGGAAAAGATGATTCTTTGTCCCCTTGCCCTGTGCTCCCTCTAGCACCCGCTGCAGCCAGAAGGGCTGATGGTTTGGGCCTTACCTGCAGGTGGTCTGAGACATCTCGTGAGCATCAGGCAAAAAGGGACAGGAGGAGGGGCCTTCGCTCACTTTTCCAGCTGCCCTCTCCCCAAACTTGTTTCAAGAACTTTTTAAAATGGTCCAGAGAGAGTGCAAAGGTTAAGACACTTGCTGGCCCCCAGCCCACAGGGTGTGAACCATGGCACTGAATGATACGGTCCCCGTGCACCAGACAGGAGTGACCCTGAGCACCGCCAGGAGCAATCCCATGCAGACAGTGGCCCCCAAACACCACCAAGTGTGGTCGAAAAGCTAAATAAATAATTTGGATACAACCAGGGGTCCAGGGACTGGCCCAGTGGTAACGCCCATGCTAAAGCCCCCTCTGATCCCCAATGCCACGAAACATACATATATAACCATGCGCTGGGGCACTCTGAATCTGAGGGCTTGATGCCTTCATTTCTGCAAGGCGGTCCCAGCAGAGAAGGATGATGAGGGCCGTGGCCGCAAGGAGAGCCCACTGTCCACCAGGGCTGGGCCGCCCGTGAGAGCGAGCGTGGAGACGCACCCCTGCCCGTCGGGGCACTCACCTGGACCGGCACGTTATACTTCTTCCGCTTCTGGAAGATGCCCACCGGGTAGACCTCCCGCACGTAGAGGATGAGGTGCACGGCCACCTCCAGGAACTCGCAGAGCACGTCGGCCACCACTGCCGGGCAGAAGCGGGGGGCGCTGGGAACCCACCCGCCGTCCCTGGCCCTGCGCGTGCCCAGCCCCTCGGCCCGGCCCCCTAACCTTGGCCGAAGTTGAGGTCCTGTCGCGTCAGCGTGGTCATCCTTCCCGCCACCTGGGGGGGGGGAGGGGGACAGGCCTGAGGCCAGCTGCAGAGGCCCAGGCTACCCCAGGGATCACCGGACCGGAGCGCCCCCGTCACTGACCCCCATCCCGCGCCCCCGCCCCCGCTCCCCACGGACTCGGGGCGACTGGGGGTCACCCCCCATGCGATCGCCAGGGTCTGGGCACACAAGCTGCCCCTGGGGCGGCGTCTGCCCGCGGCTCCCGCTCCAGCCGGGTGCAGCAGAGGTCAGGGCTGTGCCCGCAAAACCCAGCCCGGCGGCAGCTGCAGCGGGGACGCAGGCCCCCACGGCAGGGAGGCGAAGACCCCGGCCGCTGTCTGGCGGGAAACACCGCCGCCCCCGCCTCTCCCTGCCCTGGTACCGGCCGGATCCTGGTGCCCGGCTCCGGGTCCGGGTCCGACCCCGCGCCACTCGCGCCTCCCGCTCAACCCGCAGCCCGGGCGCCGCTCCGTGACGTCCACGGTGCGCCACCAGGTCCTAGCACCGCCCTGGCCACGCCCACCGGGCTAGGACCCAATCGGGAGCGCCGGAGGGGCCTAGCGCCCGCCTCTGGCCACGCCTACGAACCACGGAGCCAATCGGAAGCCTCAGAGGCGGCCTGAGGCGGGACTAAGGACGGGGCGGACCCTGCTTCGGCGCCCGGGACTGCGCGGACCTCAGCAGGCTGCAGCCGCGCTCTCGGCCCCAGTCCCTCGATTTCTGGTGGCAGCGGGCCTGCAGGGGGCCGAAGACGGCAGCTCTGGTCTTCCTTATCCGATCTCTGCCGACTTTCCTCTCCAGGGCATTGCCCTCACTTTCGGAGGTGCGGCTAGGGCCAGGGGAGGGCGCAGGTGGGACTCAGGACAGCGACATCTGCGGCCAGCTCTGCCGCCCCATCCCCAGGCTCGGCCGCCCAACCGAAAGCGAATCCGCCGGCTCCAGGGCGGGGACAGTGAGGGACCCACCGCCACCCGGAACCCGTGAACCTCCCGGGCGGAGAAGCAGCTTTCCAACAATGAGATCTGGCGCATGGGACAAGGGGATCAATTCCTAGATTATCTAAATCCTCAAAGTGCTCGCGATAATCGCTACCCTTGTGCCCGTTTTGCCGATGAGTAAAAGAGGCTCAGAACGGGTCCCTGGGCTCCACGAGCCATACAGCTAGTGGGGGAGGGGCGGGCAGAGGGGTTTCCCGCCACCTCTGGAGGCCCCCCAGACTCCGGGAAATGATATTAAGTATAATATTAAAATCGTGACTAGCGTGGAATGAGCGCCTACTGCCTGTCAAAGCACTGTTTTGTTTTTTTTTTTGCTTTTTTGGGTCACACCTAGCGATGCACATGGGTTACCCCTGGCTCTGCACTCAGGAGTTACTCCTGGCGGTGCTCAGGGGACCATATGGAATGCTGGGAATCGAACCCGGGTTGGCCGTGTACAAGGCAAACGCCCTACCCGCTGTGCTATCGCTCCAGCCCCAAAGCACTGATTTTTTTTTATTATTTTTTGATCACTGTTTCTTTTGTTTGGTTTGGGGGCCACACCTGGCGATGCTCAGGAATTACTCCTATCTCTGCACTCAGGAATCAATCCTGGCAGTGCATGGGGAGCCTGTGGGATGCCAGAAATTGGACCTGGTGAGCCCCACGTAAGGCAAACGCTTACCCACCTACTATGACTCTGGCCCCACTATGGCTGTTTGACTCCACAGTCAGCCGTAAATCTTTTTCTTTTTGCTTTTTGGGTCATACCCAGCGATGCTCAGGGGTTACTCCTGGCTCATGCACTCAGGAATCACTCCTGGCGGTGCTCGGGGGACCATAAGGGATGCTGGGAATCGAACCCGGGTCAGCCATGTTGGCTGCGTGCAAGGCAAACGCCCTACCTGCTGTGCTATCGCTCCAGCCCCCATAATTCTGATGGGACCTGGAACTCCAGCATGTGTTAAACCCTACAATTAATCTTTCAGGCCTTAAGCACCGACTCTGATATTTCATCTTGGTTTTTGTTTTGTTGTTGTTCTGAGATGACCCCCCACCCTCCCACCCTGCATGCTGAGGGTTAGGGGTACTCCTTGCTCTGTGTTCTGGGATTCAGGTAGCCCCTCACACAAGGCAAGTGTTCCTTAACCCCGGCACCATCTCTTCAACCCAATCACTGGTTTTTGTTTGGGGGGCCATACCCTATAGTGTTCAGGGGTCTCTCCTGGTTCTGTGCTCAGAGATCATTCCTGGTGGGGTTAGGGGACATTCGGGATGTTGGGAATGGAACCCTGGTTGGCCACGTGCAAAGTAAGCACTCTGCCCATATGATGTCTCTCTAGCCCTATTTTTTTTTTTAATCTTAATATCCTCATTAACTCTGAAGCTAACTGCCTATTTAGTTATCATCCCACCTTACAGATAAAGGTAAAGGCCCTCCCGTTGTTCGTCGATTTGCTCGAGCGGGCCCAGTAACGTCTCCATTGGAGACTTTGTTGTTACTGTGTCTGGCATATCGAATACTCTCGGTAGCTTGCCGGGCTCTCCGAGAGGGGCGGAGGAATCGAACTCGGGTCGGCCATGTTGGCTGCGTGCAAGGCAAACGCCCTACCGCTGTGCTATGGCTCCAGCCCACACCTTACAGATGGTCAAACAAATTCAGAGTTGTTTCCTGGTTTGCAGCAATCACAGCTGGAATAGGCAACCATCTACCCTCTGAAATTCTGGCCCCAGGTTTCAGTAAATTTCTGTTTCTGGCGGTGGCAGTGTGGGGATTGAACCCAGCTCCTCATACAGGCAAGACAGGTGTTCTGTCCTGAGTTACAGGCACAGGCCCCACAATTCCTTTAGTTTGTAGGTGTCAGAACTAAGGCCACCAGCCAGAACAAGAGCAGAGAGGGTAAAGCACTTGCCCTGCACGGGGCCACCAGGTTCAATCCCTGGTACCCTATACTGTCCCTTGAGCACCATCAGGAGTGATCGTTGAGTAAACGTGTAACACTCTGAGCACTAAATTTAAAAAAATTAAGGTTGGAGAAGGTGTTCACAGATCTGAGTGGCGAATCCAGGGCCCTAGTCTCTCTTTGAGTCAAACACAAGAGCCCCTGAGAAGTCACAGTGGGGGTGGGAGTGGGGGTGGAGAGCAAAAGGAGAGGATTGTGCAGGCTGATAGCCTGTGTGGGGCACCGGAACTCACTTCACCCTAAACACCCTCAGTCCTGCAGGTTCCCTCTTCTGCTGGGGGGGCAGGGAGGGGTAGCACAACAATGCATTGCTCAAAAGCAGTGCGGCCTCAGAATCTGCATCCAAATTAAACTGTTAAACTCCCTCCTCCCCCTACCCCCACCCCCGTTCCTGGGAAGCTCCCAGCTCCCGACTGACTGGTGTGCAGCAGGACCCTTTTAGGTGCCTTTCACTTGACCCCAACGGTTCTGAAGCCCCCCGCCCAGGGCGAAAACCATCATCCCAAGCAACAGTGGGGTGCGCTGTTCCCAAGGAAAAGCTGCGTTTCCTAAAACTGCAGGGCCTTTTACTATCCTAAAATTGATAGTATAAGGGGCTGGAGTGACAGCACAGCCTTGCACGTGGCTGACCCGGGTTCGATTCCCAGCATCTCATAGGGTCCTCCAAGCACTATCAGGTGTGATTCCTGAGTGCATGAGCCAGAAGTAACCCCTGTGCATCGCTGGCTGTGACCCAAAAAGCAAAAAAAAAACCCAACAAAATGGATAGTACAGAAGGTAGGCAACTTGCCTGGCACTCAGCAGACCTCAAATTGGTTCCCAGCACACCATATGGTCACCCAAGCACCACCAGGAGTGATTACTAAGTGCAGAGCCAGGAGTAAGCCCTGAGTATCACCGGATGTGGCCCAATACCAAAGCCAAAATTCAATTAAAAATAAAATAAGCAAGTAAAAAAAAAGTGCAAGGCCTAAGTGGAAGGGCCGGATGATTTATTTTAGGAGCTGATGTACCTAGCAGGACATTTTGGGCCCAGTAACGTTCTCAGGACAAGGAAGGGGACGCTGTCCACGCCATCTCCTGGGGGACGATTTTCACACATACTTCAGCGAGCAGCTCACCGACTGGGAGCCATGCCCTGAAGCCATGCCTTCAGATCCAACCATGTGGCTGCTTTGGCCACCGGGGATAGTGGCAGAATGGTGGTGGGGGGGTATGAGGGGGAGAAGGCATTATTCTTCTGGTCCCTCTCTGGAGGCTGTTTCAGCCACTAATTTTTTCATGTGTGTGTGTGTGCGTTTTGGCTATATCCAGTAGGATGCGGTTCTTACTCTTGGCTCTGTGCTAGGGGATCACTCCTGGAGAGGCTCAGGGACCATATGAGGTGTCTTGGATAGAACCCGGATGGATGGCTGCTTGCAAGGCCACCGCCCTCCCCATTGTGCTATCATCGCTCAGACCCCTACAGCTGTTCTTTCATCTGTGACAGGAAATAGCTCTCTCAGTTTGGGCTAGGAGTGTGGAGAAACTCAGGGCCCAGTAATCCCTGTGGGGGCGGGGGGGGGGAAGGGGGAGGAGTGCTGGGGGGGATGTGTGCGTGAATCATTGCCAGTCTCCCAGTCTCCCTTCCATGGGCTTCTGGACCCAATCCCTACACCCGGCAAACAAGCAAGACTTTCAGAGAAAGCTCAGATGACATATGACCCAAAATTCACGCTTTCCCTGTGGAGAAACTGAGGTCCCGACGGTCTTTGATTCGGGGGTGCTCTGTCAACCTGTCAACTAGAAAGACTTCATTGGGAAAAATGTCTGGGTTCGGGCCTTTGGAATCAGAGCCAGCCACAAACAGGAAGGCGGCCGGGAGACAAATGGGGAGGGAGCAAGAGCGATCTGCCCTGTGACCCCCAAAGGCCTCCAGCTCCTCATTTGTGAAATGAACAGTCTGGACAGATGTTCCCCAAGCCTCTGGTGGCCCTGGGTTCCATGGGAGCAAAGACAAGGGAGCTGGGGCAGCCACAGACTCATCCGTCATCTTCCCGCACGGGCTCAGCGGCAGCTGGTTTTCATATCTTAATGGCATCAGCGTGATGGATGGGCAGGAGGTGGGGGCCCAGATTACATTCTGGGGTTCATTTATTACATTTCGGAATACCCATTGCTGGGAGACTGCTTGCAAAGTTATTTGCATATGCAGGAATAGGAAGGGAGCCGTGGGGAGGGAAGGCTGGGTGTCGAGGAGGGGAACAAGCTTATTTGCTGGTTACAGCAGGTACCTGAGGGTCTGGGATGAGGGTCTGGAAAGAGCAAAGAGATCACTCCTGGGAGACGGGTACATGGAAACAAGGAGCAACTAAGAGGCAGCAAACTCTTGTCAAGAAAGGCAAGGCCTGGGGCTGGAGCGATAGCACAGTGTGCAGGGCATTTGCCTTGCACACAGCACACCTGTGTTTGATCCCCGGCATCCCATAGGGTCCCCTGAGCACTACCAGGAGTGATTCCTGAGCGCAGAGCCAGGAGGAACCCCTGAGCATCACCAGTTACCTGGCACAAGGTCTCAGCAGGCTCTTTAGAACCAAGTCTAAGGGTTTGCGTGGCGAAATCTGTGAGCTCACCAAACCAACTCACATGAATGAATGTGAAGAGCCCAAAGCCCTTTGAAGACCCCTCGCCCATCCCCTGGCCTGATGCAGCCACAGCAGGAACCCTCCCTTCTCTAGGAATCCTGGAATAGCAAGCCAGGGGGTGTGTGTGTCTGGGGGGGGTGCAATATGAGCCACAGACAGGCTGGGACCATCCCGCTGATGCCCCCCCCATCCAGGACCCCCAGAGTCGGCGCAGACACTGCCCTAGGCATCCTTCCGGTCTAGTCCACACCCATCCGAGTTCTCCCTGAGTATGTCAATGAATGAGGAAGAATGAAGGATTGAAATGTTGAGAACGGGGGCCAGGAGATAACACAGTGGCACTTGCTTTGCACGTGGTGGACCCAGGTTTGGTCCCCGGCACTATATATATATATATATATATATATATATACACACACATATATATACACTATATATTACTTACTTTACTTTTAATATTCCAAGAGCTATGCTTGGAATATCACGATTCACTCAAATGAGAGATAGAATCCGGAGTTCTGATCTCCGTCAAAGCTCAAGAATCAGGGACGCTGTCTCATTTGCCAAAGCATCAAAAATCAGATGGGCTGGACACATAATGAGATTTATAGACAACCGCTGGACTAGAGCCATTACTGACTGGATTCCACTGGACGTCAAAAGATCGCATGGACGCCTACCTACAAGATGGTCAGACTTCTTCGTCAAGACCCTGAATGATCAGTTTGAGGCTCTGCATGTTCCTAGAACGAACAGATGCCACTGGGGTACGCTAGCACTCAACAGGGATGAATGGAGATGAATGGAGACATTACTGGCACCCACTCCAGTAAATCGATGAATAACGGGGGATCAAGTGATATATATATACATATACATATATATAGTCCCCTGAGCTCTGCTGGGAGTGATCCCTAAGCAAAAAAAACAGGAGAAAGCGCAAAGCACAGCAAGCTATGGCCTTAACACAAAACAATGAGGAGAGCAGAGCAGTGCTCTAGGGCTGGGTGAAGAGCAGCTGGGACAGGGGGCAGCGGGGCGCAGGGAAGCGCTGCTTCCACTGTCTTCTCTGGGTGTGGGCATTTGGGGGCCACACTCCATGGTGCTCAGGTTGTTCTGGCTCTGTGCTCGGCAGCGACCACCCCCAGGAAGTTCAAGGAGCCAGATGCACTTCCAGGGGTTGGAACCTGGATCAGCGCATGCGCAGCAGCGCGGCTGCGTCACTTCCGGCGCCCTTTCTCCTCCAGCCCCAGGAGCAGCGGGGTCAGAGCATAGGACGGCGCGGGGGTGGGGCGTTTGCCTGGCACGCAGCTGACCCGGGTTGGATCCTGGGCATCCCATGTGGTCCCTCGGGCACCGCCAGGTGTGATGCTCTCCTGGCTGGGATCCCCTGGGCTGCGAGCACTTTCTGTGGGCACCATCACCAAATGCACGTGAGCCTGAAACTCAGCCCTGGCGAGCACCACAACCACATTAGATGCTGTGGCTCATCCTGCAGTGCTCCCAGGGCAACCACTGCAGCCAGCATGCGCGGGAGGCAGGACTAGAGAGGAGGGTCCCCGGTGGTGAGCCCACCCTACCCGCAGGCATCAGCGCCTGGGGAGGGGGCGTGACTAAGCAGATGCGCCAGCCCCCCCTTGAGCCCCTGGACCAAACCTGTATGACCGTCGTCACAGCAACACAACCAATGAGGGAGAGGGGCAAGAGAAGAGTTTATTTATTTATTTATGATTTACTTATTTTATTTTATATTTACTTCTTCGTCAAGACCCTGAATGATCGGCTTGAGGCTCTGCATGTTCCTAGAACGAACAGATGCCATTGGGCTACGCTAGCACGCAACAGGGATGAATGGAGACGTTACTGGCACCTGCTCCAGTAAATCAATGAATAACGGGGGATCAAGTGATCAAGTGATACTTATTTTGGTTTTGGGGCCACACTCCCGGCTCTGCACTCAGGATGCTGGGGATCAAACCCAGGTTGGCTTCATGCAAGACAAACGCCCTCCCGCCGTACTATCTTTCCAGTCTCAGAAAAGTTTGTTTAGAAGGAAAAATAAAACGTTATATGTATCACTGTCATCCTGTTGATCATCGATTTCCTCGAGCAGGCACCAGTAACGTCTCGTCCTAGCCCTAAGATTTTAGAAAGTGCCACATTTGAGGCTCTTTCAGGGGTCAGGAGAATGAGACCCATCATCGTTACTGGTTTTTGGCATAATGAATACGCAACGGGGCGTTTGCCAGACTCTGCTGTGGGGACAGGATACTTTTAGTAGCCTGCCTGGTTCTCCAGAGTAAAGTAAAGTAAAGTAAAGTAAAGGCCCTCCCGTTGTTCATCGATTTGCTTGAGTGGGCCCAGTAGCATCTCCATTGGAGATTTTGTTGTTACTGTGTTTGGCATATCAAATACTCTCGGTAGCTTGCCGGGCTCTCCGAGAGGGGCGGAGGAATCGAACTCGGGTCGGCCGTGTTGGCTGCGTGCAAGGCAAATGCCCTACCGCTGTGCTATCTCCAGAGTAAGAACTAGATAATGTATACATGCACGGCAGAGCCTGGCAAGCTCCCCGTGGCATATTGGATATGCCAAACACAGTGACAACAAGTCTCACAATGTTACTGGGGCCGCTCGAGCAAATCAATGAACAACGGGAGGACAGTGACAGTATATACACTTACATACACATGCTCATACATGTCTTGCACTGGGTGCCTGTGTGTACATATACATGCTTATACATGTCATGTGCTGTGTGCCTGTGTATAACTACTCATACATGCTTATGTGTGTTGCTTACTGGGTTTCTTATATGTGTTTATGAGCATGTATATGTATACACACACACACACACATATATATATATATATATATAAAATGGTTGTTTTTACATGGATACTAAGCTCAGCATGCTCTTTTTTTTTATTTTGTTAGGGGGGCTGCACCCAGTGGTACTCAGGGCTGACTCTTGGTTCTTCGCTCTGGGATCACTCCTGGTGGGGCTTGGGGGACCCTATGGGGTATCAGGGATTGAACACTAGGTTGGCCCCATGCAAGGCAAGTACCCTCCCTGCTATCCTATGGCTCCAGCCTCAGCGTGGACTCTGGAAGCCTGAGAAGAAATTCCCTGGATGTGCAGTCATGCCCTCCAAACCCAGAGCATCCTGGGCTCCCCCTGCCCCCCACCCCCCCATCACCATTCCTCCCCCAGCCCACCCAGGCCTCGGCTTCCACTGCCATTGCAAGGACCATTGCCTGAGCAGGGGCTGTACCTCTGAGCCGCTTCCAAACCTTCAACGGGGCAGAGCCCTTCCTCCTCCTACCCCTCCCTTCCCCAATGCCCCCTCACCCCCCAGCCAAACCGCTCCTGTGCAGGTCCTGTGCTCCTTACTGCTACGAGGCCCTTGTGCCTTAACCCAGACTGGAACACCGGTCGCTGTGAAGCCGTGGCATTTCCGGGCCCTCTGAGGGCTCCTGGACCCCATAGGAAGCACCTTCCACCCAGCTCCAGCGGCCACTGTTATTCTACTGTAGATGCAGTGACCGTGGTTATTGCATTTATTTTATTTTTGATTTTTGGGTCACACCTGGCGATCCACAGGGGTTACTCCTGGCTCTGCACTCAGGAATTACTCCTGGCGGTGCTCGGGGGACCATATGGGATGCTGGGAATCGAACCCGGGTCGGCCGCGTGCAAGGCAAAAGCCCTACCCGCTGTCCAATTGCTCCAGCCTCCATGGTTGTTATATTCTTAACGTTCAGGGCCACACATGGCGCTGCTCCTGGTTCTGTGCTCAGGGATCATTCCTGGCCATGCTTGGTGACCATTCACGGCGCTGGGGATCAAACCAGGTTGACAGTAAGGAAGGCAAGGACCTGACCTTCTAGACTAGCTCTCTGCCTCAGGCTGCTACTAATAAATTAACATGTATGTATGTGTGTGGGGAAGGACATTAAAACTACACTGTTTGAAAAGCTAGTAACTTGCTTTTAGCTTCTGTGCCATGCCCAGAGGTGCTTGGGGGCCTTACAGTGCCAGGAAGAAAACCTGGGGTTCCCATAGGCAGAGCAGATGTGCAGCTGTGGAAACCATCTCCAGGCCCACCTGCCTTCTCCTTCCTTCCTTCTTTCTTTTTTTCTTTTTCTTTTGACTTTTTTGGGTCACACCTGGTGATACTTAAGGGTTACTCCTAGCTCTCTGGCTCTGCACTCAGGAATTACTCCTGGCAGTGCTCAGGGGACCAGATGGGATGCCAGGGATTTAACCCCAGTTGGTCGCATCCAAGGCAAGACAACTTCCCCCTTCTCTCTCTCCCTCCCTCCCTCCCTCCCTCCCTCCCTCCCTCCCTCCCTTCCTTCCTCCCTTCCTTCCTTCTTTCCTTCCTTCTTACTTCTTCCTTCCTTCCTTCCTTCCTTCCTCCCTTCCTTCCATCCTCCCTCTCCTCCCTCACCTCCCTCCCCTCCCAACCCACTCCCCACCCCCCACCCCCCACCCCCGCTCTCTCCTCTGCTGGATTGAGCCCAGGGCCCACACATGTAAAGTCAAAAGCCAGAACTCTACCACTGAGCCCCCAGTCCAAGAGTGCCTTTATTGAGATATAATTCATAAACTGTAGCATTCACACTTTTTTATGGGGGAAGGGGCACTCCTGGTGATGCTCAGGGCTTATGCCTGGCTCTGTACTCAGGGATCACTCCTGGCAGGGTGCGGAGGACCCTGTAGGGTGTCAGGGGTTGAACCTGAGGTGGGCCGAGTGCAAGGCAAGAGGCTCCAGCCCCAGAATTCACACCTTTGAAAGGTGCAGCTGAACAGAGAGGCAGAGTGGCACCAAGCACCCCTCTCCAGCGCTAGAAACCCCCACACAAGGGCCATCATGCCTCATGCCCTGTCTCCTTCGTCCCTGTGCAAACAGTTCCTGCAGGCGTGGCCAGACAGCTTGGAGCCGACTGTTTCCAACCATCTCCCCTCGCCTCATGCTTCTGATTCACGGGGTGGCAGGCACTGACCTTTCACTGCGTTTTCCAGGTGGAATAATATCCGACTGCATGGACAGATCCCATTAGAATCACCTAGCGGTCCCTTGTTTCCACTGAGCTGTTTCTACTCCGACCACGTGACCCCCACATTTTACTCCGACGGGGAAACTGATGGGGAACCTGGGTGGAACCAGGAGTCCAGTCCCCTCCTAATGCCCACGCTGCCCCAAGCACCCCGCACCCCAGGAATCCCGGAGGTCCAGTCCATGCCAGAGCGGCAACCTTTGAACCCAGCCACCCACCTACTGCTTCCGGTTCTGGAAGGCCTGGCCAGGAAAATCACTCCCTAGTCCCAGACCCCGGCTCCCAGCGTCTCTTTCTCCCAGCACCCCTCCACCCGCTGGGCCCCAGTCCCACTCCTGTCCATGCTCCCCTTGCAGGACTCAGAGAACTTGCTAACCCTATGCCAGGCCTTGGTCCTGGGCCTCCAGAACCTCCCAGGCCTCATGCTCCACAAGCCAGTCCGGACCATGGCATCTGTGCCCCCGGGTTCCAGTCTTACTGCTTCCTCATTCACACCACGTCCCCACCTGCCCCTGGGGCTGGGCACTGCCCTTCCCGGCAGCAGGCTCACCCGCCTTTCCTGGACCAAGAATCTGCCTTAGCCCAGTGGCGTGTTCCGGACCCCAAGCTCCGGCATCCCCTGCATCCCTGCCTCCTCGTGGGTGTCCCCTTAGCCCACTCTGGTGGCACCCATCACCACTGCCTTGAGACAGAGTTGTGTCTGTATAGTCCGTCTCCAGAATGTCAAGTGCCAGACGGGGCGCCCAGGGCCGGCTTCGGTACAGACTGGGCCTCACCGTAGCCCCCACATTGGCCCGGAGAGAGGGGCCCATAGTAGGTGTCTGGTGGCTGGCACACCTCTCTGGGAATCTAACCCTTCTGTTCCCTCGCTGGTCCACCCAGGGGCCCACCAGGCAGCTAAAATCACCAGAAACCCGGGCAGTTTGTTTTTCCAGGATCAGGATCTGTCTGATACCCCTCCACCCTCCCCCAGTTAGGAGTCTTGGTGGGGAGCTGGCCTGACTGCAGAGGGGGCGCTCGTCCACCCCAAGCCATCCTCGTGGCGCTCAGGAGACCGAAGAAAACAGTCCAGGGAATGAATGAAAGAGGACGCCGGGCGGGGCGTGGGCCCCTCCGGGGCGCCGCCCACCGCTCTTTGATCGCGGCTGCGCCCGCGCCCCCAACCCCGGCCCCGCCGTGAGTTATGGGGGCCGGGGGACCCATCCCGCCGCATTCCCGGACTCCCGCGAGGTGATGGATGGGTCGGGGCCGGCCGCGGGCTTTGTCCCCGCGGGGGGCGCGGGGCCCGGCGGCCGCCGCCGCGGAGCCACTTCGGACGGGGCGTGGCGAGGGGACCGTGCGGCGCGCGCGAGTGCGGGGACGGGCCGGCTCCTCTTGGCCCGCAGGATGCGTGCGGGGGGCGGGGAGGACGCACAGGTGAGGCCGCGCGAACGCCCGGCTCTCACCTGCCGCCCCTGCTCTCTCCCACGACGCGGCGCGCCCCTCCTCGAGCCCGGCCCTCCGCGCTCCGAGCACTTTCCCGGGCTACAAAGGCCCCGCGGGGTCCCCGCCCGCCTCCCCCCGCACCCGGCTTTCCTCCCGTCGCGTCTGACAGCCTGGGCGGAATAATCCTTTGGGGGCCCCGCCGGCCCCTGCCCGTCCAGACGCGGCGGCAGCTGAGCGCTCGGCCACGATCTATTGTTGGGGTTCGCCAGGGACCCCCCTCCCCCGCGCCACGACCCTTTGTCGGCCGCTCCAGCTGCGCCACCGCTGCCGGCGCCCCGCCCGCCCCGTCCCTCGTGCCCCGGGCCGCGCCGCAGCGGCTCTTACGCACCGGGAGGAAGGGGCCCGCCTCGCCCGGTGCCCGCACGGTGGCCCCGCGGCGCCCGCCTTTGTCTGCCTCCTTTGTCTGCCCCGCGCCCCGGCGCCCGCGGCTGCGGCGAGGCCTCTGGGGAGCGGACCCTGAGCGCCGAGCGCAGCTGGCCGGGGCGCGCCGGCCAGGAGCGCGCGGGGCGCGGCGGGGCGGGGGGCGGGGGGCTGCCCCTCCGCGCGGGGACCCCCGCCCCGGCGCCCCCGCGCCCGCCCCTTCCCCCCGCCCCCGCCTCGTCCCCGCCCGGTCCCCGCCCGCCCGGCTCCGCCCGGCGCCTCTCCCCGCCGCCCGCGCACCTCTCCGCGCGCTCCCCGTCTCGCCGCTCCGGCCCTCGGCTGCGCTCGGCTCCCGCCGGCCCGACAGGTAAGGCCCGGCCTGGGCCCGCCCCCGGCCCCGCCCTCGCGCCGCACCTGGCGGGGCGCGGGGACAAAGGTGGGCCACCTGGCGCGCCGGGCACCCGGGCGCTCGCCGCGCGCCCGGCCCCGCCCGCCGCCCGCGCGCGACCGTCGGGCCGCCGCCTCGACCCCTCACCTGGGCACCCCCCGGCTCCCCGCGCCCGCTGCGCCGCCCTGGCCGCCGGACACTCCACTTTCCCACGCTCCGGCCCGGCCCTCGCCGCCCGCTCCCGCTCGCCCGCGCCCCTGCGAGGCTCTGGGACTCGGGTCCTCTTTGTGCGTCGGAGTCTCCGCGTGGTCTTTCGGACCGGGAACCCCAAGGCGCCGCTTTCGAGGGGTCGAAGACGCCCCGTTTGGAGCCTCTGCGACCGCCAGGGAGGGTTGTGGGGGTGTCGGGCGGGTTGGGGAGACGCCCTGGACGCACCCCTCCCGGCACCGCGCTTGGCACCGAGGCCGCTGCCTCGATGCCGCGCGTCTGTAACCCCGACGGCGGGAGCCCAGGCGGGAGCCCAGGCTGGAGGATCGAGGTCTCCTGCCAAGTCTTCTCGCCTTCCTCCCCGGGGACCCCCACGGGTGCCTCCCGCCAAGCCCCTGCAGTCTCCCAGCTGCTCCCGGCTGTCCCCCGCCCCCACAAGTGTCCTGGTA
This sequence comes from Sorex fumeus, assembly GCF_029834395.1. Classification (NCBI taxonomy): domain Eukaryota; kingdom Metazoa; phylum Chordata; class Mammalia; order Eulipotyphla; family Soricidae; genus Sorex; species Sorex fumeus. Next base: position 4,124,218 of record NW_026606068.1, on the reverse strand, counting down.
CTGGTTCTTTGGGTCTCTGGAGCCAGGCCGACCGAGGCTGCGGGATGCGCTTGGACAAAGAGCGACCCTTCTCGGAGCCTCAGTGTCCCCTGAACCTCACAGGGCGCCGAGTGGGTGGCACCCACTGCAGAGGGGCCTCCTGGACGGAAGGTGGAGGCTGGGCGGGCGCCCCTTGGAGAGCGGAAAATGGAAACCGTGGCAGTGCCCTGGCCTGGGGGCACTGCAGAGGCCGAAAGCCCCCTGTACCCCTGCACGTCCCTGTCGCGCCCCTCTCCCAGCTTGCCCCCAGATTGCTTTTTAAAAAAATCAGAGCCAGAGCGTTTCTGCTTTTGGAATGAGATCAGAGACCACGGGGGTCCCGCCCACAGCTGGTCACCTTGTCACCGGCACCCTGCTGCCATTTCCAGTCCTGATCCCTGGATCTTGGGCAGATTTCTAGTTAATTGCCTGAAATATTCTATTTAATTCTGTTTAGGGCTTGGGTCACACCCAGCAGTGCTTGAGGGTCGCGGCTGGTGGAGTCCATGGCCTGAGGTCGCTGAGGCATCTGTCCAGCCTGGGCTTCTTTTCTAAGAGCTCACAGGCCACTTCCTCTGAGGAATTGTCGGAGGGTCCCCGGAGCTGCTGGCTTGGCACCCAAATCTAAACCTCCATCCCTGGTATCTTAGCGGGTGACGACCCTCCCCAGGGGGACTTAGCAGGCCGGTGGGAGCACCTTTGCAAGAGAAAGAAGCTTGTAGAAGGCGAATTCTGGCTTCCCCTGGCTGAATTTTTTGTTTTCAGTCACAGCCAGGCATGGCGGTCAGGGCCTTTCTCTTTTCAGAAGGATGGCGCTGAAGGCATACGGGCGTGCACGTGCTTACACACACACATACACACACACAAATACCACATACACACACTACACACACACCACACATACACACACAGCACACATACATACACACACACCACATATGCACACGCATACACACACACCACATGGACACACACCACACATACACAACATACCCCATCAGAAACAGGGATGGGAGAGGGCCATATGGGCATGCACGTTCTTACATACACACACACACACATACATACATGCATACACAAAAACCACATACACACATACATACCCACACACACACACACACACATCCCATCAGGAGCAAGGATGGGATGGGGGCATATGGGCGTGTACGTGCTTACACACACACACACACACACACACACACACACACACCCATCTAGCCTCCTGTCTTCTCCAGCTCTTCTTTCCTAGCCCACTGCGCACCTGATGGCCTGGGACTGACCCTGCCCCTCACCCACCTGACTCCATGGCATCCTCTGCCTTCTCCTCTTTCAGTCCCCACCCCTCCCCTCCAGCCCTCAGTGGCCCCTGATGTCAGGGGCCAGCACACCTGCCTACCTCCTCCCTCCTCGCATGCCCCACTGCAGGCCAGGGTTCACGGGAGGGGCGGGGCTGAGCACTGCCCTCACCCACTTCCTCTGCGCTGTCCTATTTGGGTTTGGTGTTGGGGTCACACCCACTGGTGCTCAGCACCTGCTCCTGCCTCTGCACTCAGGGATCACTCCTGGTGGGACTCCTGGGACCAGATGGGGTCCCAGGAATCAAACTTAGATTGGCCGCTTGCCAGGTGAGACTCCCAGGGGAGCCCGGGAGAGTCGCTGACTCCCCACCCCGGGCCGCCCTCCCGCCTTTGGCAGCCCCGCCCCACCGTGCATGCACCCCCATGCTGGCACTGCCCACTAGGGCCCCAGACACACATGGCACGCGCGAGGCCCCCGTGAGATAAACTAACTGCAGCCCCCGAGGTGCAGCCCCCGAGGTCTGAGCTGCCCATTTTGGGCCAGGCCTGGGGGAGACCCCAGCACGTGGCCCCAACATCACCACAGGGATCGGTCCTGGCAGGAGCCACCAGGCGCGTGTCCTCAGAGTCCAGTGGCCAGACCCTCCTCTGCTCACTGTGGATATGAGCGGTGCCCTGCAGCCCTGCGCCCGGGCTGACCCCTGGCTCTGTGAGTCTGAGTTCATGGCCCAGGGGCAGAGAAATAGAACCGAGGGGACAGCCCACCTGGGTTCAGTCCCAAATATCCCATATTGTCGCCTGAGCCCCAGGGTGATCTCTGAGCACCACCAGGTGTGACCCCCAAATGAACAAACAGACATGGTCCAGGGCTGAAAGACAGTACAGGGAGTTAAGGAACTTGCCTTCTGTGAGGCTGACCCTGGTTCAATCCCCAGCACCACCAGGAGTGACCCCTGAGCACAGAATCAGGAGTCAACTTTCAGCATCTCTGGGTATGGCCCCAGAACAAAACCAAGAAATAATTAAGTGAAAGATTCAACCCACTTCAAAGGGCTAAGCTGGATGATGCCCAGGAAGCTCCGGGTTTAGACTAGCAGATGCCCAGAAAGTGATGCCCACAGGAGCATGTCCCTTTTCAGATGTGGGACCGAGCCCAGAGAGGCCAACGGACTACCTCACGGTCACACAGCCATGAGGTACAGGAGCCAATATTCACCCAGGTTCATCCAACTCCAGATACATCCCGTGCCACATGGGCTGGGCCCAAGTGCGACAGCAGGCCCCTTATCACTGGGTGATTGAGTGATGAGAGTGACAGCCGGCAAGTGGTGCCGACCTATCTGGCACCAAGAAGATATTTGGGTAACAGGGGGCAGGACGGGGGGGGTGGGCATCAAGGCCTGTGATGTAGCAAGAAGTAGATCACAGCTCCGAAGGCGGCAATGGATGTGGGGGCCAAGACAGAAGCAAAGCCCAGCCTGGGGGGATGCAGCATCTGCAAGCCCCCCCCCCCCCACACACACACACACACAACTTCCCACACAGGATTTGGGAGATGTGAGCCCAGGGAAGGATTCCCCAGGCAACCTAGAAATAACAAAAGCAGCCAGGCTGGGGTCTCCCGCAGAAGCCAAACCTCCTTTGTTAGGACAATGGCAGCTGCCAGGCTGGCGGGCGTCCTGCCCCAGCCTCCCCATCGATCACCCCACCCAGGACACAGGACATGCCCAGCCGGGCACAGAGGCACAAATGCTTCCTGGACGCCCCCATTCCCCTCCTGCCTGATAGCGGGGGATGCCTTGGTCGCTGCTAAGCCCCACACGGAAGCACCTGGGGTGGGTGGAGAGAGGCGGTTGGCAGGAACTCCGTGAGGGGGTGGGTCTGCCGAGCGCCCTCTGCTGAGGCTGCTGGAGGCCGAGACACAGGAGGTGGGTGGGAGAGGTGGGTGGGAACCAGCCCAGGACAGTCGGGGGTCATGTATGGCCACAGGCAGCCAGTGGGCAGCTGTTCTACTTCTCACCGCCCCTGAGTCCACCGTCATTGCTTTGCACACCACCTTACTGCCAGGGTTCCGTGTGTGCCCCAGGAGCCTGCTTCTGATCATGCACTTACATGCAACATACACGTAAATGCACACACACACATACACATACATGCACATGCATGCACACACATCACACACACACACACACACTGGCTCTTCAAGTCAAGTCAAACCTCAGACCCCAGGGAGGCCCCTGCAACTACCAAGAGTATCTCGCCCACACGGCAGAGCCTGGCAAGCTACCCGTGACGTACTCGATATGCCAAACACAGTAACAACAAGTCTCACGATGGAGAGAGACATTACTGGGCCCGCTCGAGCAAATCGATGAACAACGGGAGGACCGTGACCGTGATTTTATTTTGAGGCCGCACCGGGTGGAGCTCAGGGCTTCCTCCTGGCTCTACACTGAGGACTCACTCCCAGCGGACTCAGGGGACTGTCTGGGATGCTGGGGGTTGAACCTGGGTGAGCCGTGTTCAAGGCAAACGCCCTCTCCACTGCGCTATATCCCTCAGAGCCCTGGAGCCCATGCTTTGCACACAGGAGAGTTGAGTTGGACCCCAACACTGCAGAGGGTCCCTCAGGCACCAGTGGGGGTGGTCCCGGGCAAGAAAAGAATCTCCTAAGGTGACTTCATTTCACAGATCAGAGGTGGAGGCTCAGGCACAGAGTCTGTCCCCAAGACCCTACGAAGAACTCGCCCCAGAATAAGGGTGGGTGCCCCCTCTTCCCCGACGACGTGCCTCGTGCCTCTTGTGGCTGAACAGGAAAATGACCCGTTCCTTGAGGAGAGGGGGAATGGGGTGGGCTGGCGTGTCATTCACTGCTCGGGATGGCAGGAATCAGGTCGCAGGGAACCAGGAACTCCTCAGAACCCTGCAACAGGACCGACTGCAGAGAGAGGAGGGGGGCCGTTCCACCCAGGGGAGTGGGCCATGATGGGGGGGCCAGAGGGAAGCTCTAGGCTGGTGCATCCCAAGTTTGAGCGTTTCTATTTCTAGGCCCTGGGGGTCCAGAGTCCAGAAACTGGGGTGCTCAGCCTGTTTCACTGGTGTACTCTGTAACCGGCTCCCCTCCCCCTCCCTTTGTTGAAGGGCGCACACATGTCATGGCTGCTGCTCACACCCCCTTGGGTCATTGTCTCTGTGGTCCTGGGGACCACCTTGTGGTGTGCAGCCAGGTCAAGGGGGGGGCTGAGGGTAGATGGACCTCGTGACCTCATGCAGAAACTTGGCCACTGAGCCTTTCCCGGCTGGGGTGCAGGAATGCGAGCTGGCTTCATCTTTTGTTTGGTGCTCAGGGCTGACTCCTGGCTCTGTGCTCAGGGATCCCTCCCGGCAGGACTCAAACTGGGGTCACCCTGTGCGCCGGGTAAGCATCTTGCTGGCTGTGTTATCTCTGTGGCCCCTGTTGCATCTTTGAAACAAGGTTTGCCCTGATACAAACCTGCCTGAGCATGCCATCACCAGCCCTGTTCAGCCCCGGGAGGGTCTGGTGGCACCTCCCCTCCGAGGGGGGCAGGCGCTGGACAGGGAGACAGTCCTGTTCCTGGGTCCTAAATTCCCAGACTGCCTTGGGACCACCTGACCTATTTATTGGTCCAATGAGCCTCTGATCCTCTTGGTCTCTGACAAACTCTCTCTGAGCAGTGCCAACCTTCCAGACAACAAAATCTCTCTGAATGCTCTGGAATGACGCCAGGCAGTAGAGGTGGCTTGGATCTGACTTGTTTGGGAAGCCTGGAGTGTGCAGATGAGAAGCTGCACCCAGTGATTTCTTGGAGTTGTTCGGTTTAGTTTGTTGAGGGGGGAGCGGCAACCCCAGTGGTGCTCAGGACTTATTCCAGGCTCTGTGCTCAGGGATCACTCCTGGAGGTGCTCTGGGGACCATCTGAGGTGCTGGGGATGGAACCCGGGTCAGCTGCATGCAAGGCCAGTGCTGCACCGCGGTACCATCTCTTCATCCTTCGGTGACTTCTCTGAAACTCACCTTGTGTCCGGGGCCAGCACACTCTCCAGGGACCCAGGAGACGCCCCCACCCTTCCAGGGGGCTGTGCTTATGTTGAAACCAGGCAGAGAGGGGTTGCCTGGATTTAAGACTGCTTTCAAACGGCTCAAATAATCCTCTTACTGCAGGCTTAGAATCAAACGCTGGAGGGTTTTGGCCAACCCTGGAGATAGAGAGCCGGGCAGGGAGGGGATGCACCCTGGCCGCCTGGGGGTGCGTGTCTGGTTCATGGCCTGGTCTGTCACAGACTCCCTGGACGCCTCCAGCATGTGACTTCGAGGTCCAGGTCTATAGCCCCCCTACCCTCAGTCCCATGGGGGACATGAAGGCAGGGACAGAAGGACGGGTTGGAAGCTGGCAGTCGCTTCCAACTCAAGAAGAGGCTTTTTATAGGACAGGAGAGCTGGGACGGGTGGGGGACAGATGGCCGGGCCCAGAGTGGCCAATTAATCCCCTCCTGGGAAGTTGCTGAGACAGTTTCCGTTGAAGGTTCTTCATCTTCAGGCAAGACCAAGGGACAGCCTGGGCAGTGTCCACCGTCCTGCCCATTTTCTGGTTTCGTGATAGCACAGTGATTAGGGCATTTGCCCTGCATGCGGCCAACCTGGCCCACCCAGCCGACCTGAGTTCGATTCCTCCGGCCCTCTTGGAGAGCCTGGCAAGCTACCGAGAGTGAGAGTATCTTGCCCTCAGGGCAAGCTACCTGTGATGTATTGGATATGCCAAACACAGTAACAAAAAGTCTCACAATGTTACTGGGCTTGCTCTAGCAAATTGATGAACAATGGGAGGACAGTGCTACTGAATTCAGTTGCTAATTGGGGGGAGGGGGTGCAGGCTTTATCAGCATCACTGATCCCCCCTACCCTCAGCCCCCTACCCCTTCACCCGCCAGGGCCAGGCAGCAGGTGCCAAGCTCCAGAGCTGAATGCCCGGGCGGGGGGGGGGGGCAGGAGCTGCCAGGAGACCCCAGATCCCCAACTGCAAAGAGACTGTGGGGGAGGGGCTCTGGGCCCCCTGTTCTGCGAGATCTGGGGATTGTCTTGTCTGCCTGTGACAAGCTTTCCCCGCCCAGGCCTGCCCCAGGAGCTGAGGTAAATCCTGGCTCCTTCCTCCTCCCTGGCCGCTTTGCAGGGAGGTGGGGACCCCCAAGAAGCAGGGGTGCATGAAGGACCTGACTTCACACTGTCCCCAGGGAAGCTCACGGGATTTTGTTGGATACTGCCCAGGCTGGGAGTGTCCCCACGTGCCCAGAAACTGGTTCAGGACAACTCCAGACTCCTGGTTTGTCACAGCCTGGAGCATGGGGGTGTGCAGAGCTGTGCCCCCGAGAGCTGGTTATGCTAGCAGACCCCCCCCGCCCCCGGCAGAGCCATCGGGCTGACCTGGCGGCGTGGAGGCCATGACCACTGTCCCTTTGTGCTGGACGTGCATGTCGCATCTCTGATGAAGGCCCCAGGGGCAGAGCCGTCCGTCCTGCGGCCGCGGGGGCAGCCGCGTTCCGAGGCTCTGTGCCAGGCTGGCATCTTGGCAGGATCCACCCACACAAATGCTGTGGGCAGGCTTGAGGCAAGTCAGTGCCAGGACCCCCCAGTGCCACCCCTGGCACGTGCAGCCTGCACACACAGAAACCCCGTCCTCACTCCAACGCCCGCGCAGCACCCCTGGGCTAACCCCCTTCCCTCACTCCAGGATTCCGTGTCTTTATCCCAAAGTCCTGCAGATGCCACAGGACAGCGATGGGGACGGAGTCTCAGCAGCGGCCTCTCTGGCCAGGGCCTTACAGAAGGCCAGTGGTGGGCGATGCTCAGGACGGGGCATGGACGCAGGGCGGAGCCCCCCATTGCTGGGGTGAGGGGAGCAAGGTTTCCTGGAGGAGTGGGGTCTGGGGCGGGATCTGGAGGAGAGAGGGGGAACCAGGAGAGAAACGGACCCAGAGAGCGGGAAAGGTGGGGTGCACTAGACCAAGGAAGGGGTAGCAGCGCTGCCCGTCCAGACCAGTGAACAGGGTCTAGAGGGGGCAGCGGGGACCTGTGTCCCTGTGGCCAGGACAGGTTCAGCTATCCTCCCGTCTCAGGGAGCAAAGGGGGACAGCAGCCGGACAGACGCTGGCATCTGGAAACGGGGGCACAGGAGTCCCGGGAATGAGTATCGCAGGACTCCTGGCCAGGTGGAGCCGAGGTGACCTTGGGTCAGCCGGCAAGAGTAGAAGGTGTCCAGTGATCCACAGTTCCCCCTGGACACAGGATGAGACAGTGTCCCAGCCCCTGGCTCTAGCCCAGCAGCGCGGGGGGCCACAGCACCAGGCCAGGCATGGAGGGTGACCCCACAAGGGGTGCTGTGAGCAGGGCCCAGGGGTTGCCGGGAACCCACCGGCCAGGGTAGGGACCTGGGCTCATGGCACTCACCAGGTGGGGAATGGACGCTGGGGGCTGGGAGGCCATAAAAATGCGACTGGCCACCCACCTGGTTCTGGACTGATAGTGACCACCTGGTTCTGGACCGACCAGTGACCCAGCTGGTTCTGGATTGACCGGCGCCCACCTGGTTCCTGACCCCCATAAGAGCTGTCAGAAACAGGGGTGCGGTGAGGGGCTGGGGAGAGGCGCCCAGAGCCTTTGGGTGGTGGCTGGTGGCCACCTGGCAGTACTCAGGGGCTCACACCTGACCCTCTGTGTCTCTCCGTCCCCCGCCCTGTGAGCCTTGACCCCTAGATCCTCCCCCACCACCCAGGTCCCAAGGTCTCGTCTCACCTCCTGTCATGTCAGAGAGGGCAGGGCCCTTCTGCCCCGAGGGACCTGCACTTCCGGTGGGAAACTGGGTGGGGGGCTCATGCCTGAGGGGGCTTGGGCCCACTTCTCTCTGTAGGAGTCTCAGAGGAAAAAGAAAGTCTGGGGGAGGGCAAAGCAGGGGACAGAGCTGAGGCCGTCCCCACTTAGCCCTTAGGGGGCTCCGAGCACAGGCCTGTCAGGGACTCGGGGTGATGACCCCCCCAGCTGTGGGGCCTGGTTCAGAGAATCAGAAGGGGGGGAGGGGCGGGAGGGGCGGGAGGGGGCGGGGCAGGAGAGTTGCTCGAAGGTCCCAGAACATAAATCCCCATCATGCTTTTTGCGAGCACTTTGCGTGTGAGTGTGACTCAGTGATTCTGAGTTTCGGCTTCAAGTCCAGCTTGGGCGCTGGGTCAGTGTCTGTGCTGGAACGGGCTTTATTCCGGGGCTTGGTGGAGGGTGAGATTGGGCAGGGAGAGGGAAATGGGTGTGGCTGGGCATCAGCGGTTAGAAGCCCCCTGCTGCCCCCCCGCACCCCCCCCACGGCCAGGCCCCCACCCTCCACCCCACACTCCCCACTCCTGTTCCTCTGGAGAATCCAGCTCCTGGTGACAGGAGGTCTGAGCTGCCCTGCTGCGCCCCCTGCTGGTGGCCCTCAGGACCCTACAAGTAGACCCCCAGCCCACCTTCCCTTTCCTTGCAGGGAGGAGCCCATGGCACGGCCCGGCCCCTCTGCTGTCCCTGTGCTGGTGCTCACCCTTCTGGTGCTCCTGGAGACGACCCCTGCTGGCTCTCTGGGACCCGGAACCCCTGCTCGGAACCGCCCCAAGAATCACATCGACCTGCCCAGCCCGGCACAGTGGACACCACAGACCGGCCACCACCGTAGGAGGGGCCTGGGCAAGAAGGAGCGGGGTCCGGGCAGACCCAGCCGGGTCCATGATGGCGCTCTGGTCACCACCACCAGGCAGGCCTCCAGGCTGTCCGGGGTAGGGGAGTTGCTGCCTGGACAGAGGCCTGCCGGCCTGCTGCAGGACAAGGACCTGTTCCTAGGGCTGGCGCTGCCCTACCCAGAGAAGGAGAACCAGTCCCCGGGGACAGAGAAGGCCAGGAAACGCAGCCGGGAGCACCGGAGACGCAGGGAGAGGCTGAAACTGAACCGAGGTAGCTGGGGTGGGGGGGAGGGGCCGCAAGGGGCCGGGAGGGTGGACAGGAGAGGACACAGGCCCTGATGACCTGACAGGTGGGAGGGGGCTAACAGTGTGAGGCCGGGGGCAACTGTCCAACAGTGGACACCCCGAGTGCAGGCACAGAAGGATCAAGAAGGGCTGGAGAGATAACACAGCGGGTCTGGCCTTGCCCTGCGCACAGATGACCCGGGTTCAATCCTCAGCATCCCATATGGTACCCTCGGGCACTGCCAGGAGTGATCCCTGAGCATCTCTGTGTGTGACCCCCTCTCCCCGCCCCCATCAAGGCAAAGGCAAAGATAAGCCTGTCTGCCTCCAGCTCCCCCCCCCCTCCCTCGGGGCCCTGAGCACTGCCCTCCCCTCCCCCACCCACGTGTCTCTAGTGGTTCAGTGGTGATGTCAGAGGTGACCTTAGGCCTCACACAGCCCCGAGTTCCTACTGCTGAGCGTCACTGGACCCCTCAGAGCTGGAATTTTAGCCCCTGTAGGTGGTTGGCCCCCCCTCCCACGGTGACTGAGGGTCCCACAGGCTGCTGACTGTCCCCAGGGAGCGAGCATTTGGACATCAGGAGCCCTGGCTCTTCCATCCCAGCCCTCTCAAAAGCCACTCGCCTCTCCTGCTTCCCCTCTCATACTCATTACGTTACCCCTGTATTTGACTTCCTCCAGGAAGCCCTCCTTGATCGATGCCCCTAGTTCCCACTTGTCCCGACATCCCTGATGACACAATTGCTTTAGCAGGAGAGTCTTTGGGGGCTCCCTTCTCAGCTACATTACAGGTTTATCCAGGAAGTGCCCTCTCCCATTCCCCGCTCTCCCCCCCCCCCCCCGCCACCCCGACTCCCTGCGAAGGCAGGTCACAGAGATGTCGCCCTGGGATCCCTTTGGCCCTTGTGCAGCAGGCCTTGTGCAGCAGGCCTGGACATGGGGACAGGGCAGTCACGTCTCTCTCCTCTCTGGTGTCCAGGGCGAGTGCCCGTGCGGGGCCCCAGCTCCCTGATGCAGAAGGCGGAGTTCCCGGATGCCCGGGCTGTGGACAGCGCCCTGGAGGACTCCTCCACCAGCCTGGTGCCCACCATCCTCTACCTGACCACCGTGGACGCAGCCCCAGCCACCGAAGAGTCCCTGGTACTGCCTGTCACGGCCCTGTGGCCACAGGTAGGGGTCCCGCCCAGCCACACACCTCAGGCTGTGTTCAGGGCGCCGGCTGAGGGGAGGAGGGACAGCGACCACTGAAGCGGGGCTGGAGCTTGCCCAAGGGGCCGTCCCGGGAGTGCTGCCCGCGCCCCGGAAACTCAGCGGGGCCCTGGGCCCTGCGCCCCAAGGAGCAAGCCCCAGAGAGTGTCCATTTCCTGTAAAGCACCATGAAGAACCACAGCACCTGCGTGTGCCGTGTTTGGGGCTTGGGGGCCTCACTCAGCTGTGCCCCAGGATCAGTCCTTGGCGGGGCTCCAGGGACCGTGTGCAGAGTCGGGGGTCGAGCCGAGGCTGACTGCGTGCGAAGCAAGCCCCGAACCACTGTGCTGTGTCTCCAGCCCCCAGTAGCATCTTTAATCCGCGCCTGGTGTTCCATGAGGCCTGTCTGCTTCAGGCCTTTGGAGCTGTCTGAGCCGAGGTCAGGGTTCAAGTCTGATCCCCGCCCCCTCCCGCCCCCCCGCACTGCAGGACGGGGGTCTAGGATTGTCTGGAGTGGCCCTGCCTGGGCGCTGAGCTCTGCTTGTGGGGCTCCACCACTCCCCAAAACATGGTCAAAGGAGAGAAAGCGAGGAAGCAAACGCAGGCCGAGAGACACAGGAGCAAGCCCAAGTGCCGCTGGGTGTAGCCCCCCCAGAAAACAGTAAATGTACAACGACATTCACTGTCATCACTTTATTCACGGTTTTGGTTTCTGGGCCAGGGCTGACTCCTGGCTCTGCACTCAGGGATCACTCCTAGCGGGGTTCAGGAGACTATGGGGTGCTGGGAATTGAACCCAGGTCAGCCACGTTGCAAGGCAAGCGCCCTCCCTGCTGTGCTATCGCTCCAGCCATTATTGGCGATTTTAGACAAAGGGTACTTAGCAGTCAATCGCATGATCAATAAAATACCTATATAGCAAAAAATAAAACTATTTTTAGTGTGCAGGGGTCGTAGAGCACCAGAGCCCTGTGAGTCATCCCTGGCCCGCAAGGAAAACATTTTGGTTTTTTGGGGTTTTTTTTTTTTGGCTTTTTGGGTCACATCCGGTGACGCTCAGGGGTTCCTCCTGGCTCATGCACTCAGGAATTACTCCTGGTGGTACTCAGGGGACCATATGGGATGCTGGGAATCGAACCTGGGTCGGCTGCGTGCAAGGCAAACGCCCTACCCACTGTGCTATCGCTCGAGCCCTGGAAAACTGTTAAAAGCAGAAAATGGGCCTTGTCCTCTCTCTGGGCCTGGCAACCCCCTCGGATCCAATCAGACCCACAGCCGTGTAGGAGAAACCCTTGACCCCGTGACCTCTCGGGCGCCCCGGTCCCCACTGAGGTGCCCCGGAAGGTCCCAGCATCGTCTGCGTGCTTCTGTGTGCAGGTGCCCCCGACGCCGGCCAGCCTGAGTGCCCAGGAGAGCCGGTCCCTCCTTCAGGGGGGGAGCGGAGCAGCTCCATGGCCCCTGCTGCCCCCCTGTACTGGCCTGGCCAACCTGAGCAGGGCGGGGGTCCCCCAGTCCCTGTGATCTTGGAGACCCCCTCCTTTGCTCTCTGGCCAGAGCAGCCTGACTTTGGGGGGGGGGGTCCTTCCAGAAGGCACAGGAGGCCCGCTGCTCTCGGCCTGAGGTCATGGGAGCACTCGGCACCAAGCCAGGCACCCCGCCCACTCCTGGGAGCCCCGTCTCCTTTCTCTTCTCCCCACCTGCAGACCCAGCCCCGGCCTGACGGGGACGTGATGCCCACGCTGGACATGGCCCTGTTCGACTGGACTGACTACGAGGACTTGAAGCTGGCGGCCTGGCCCCCAGCGGGGCGGAGAGGTGGGTTCCCTGAGCCCCAGTCGCCCACAGGTGGGGGCAGGGCAGGACTGAAGTTACCCCCCCAGCTGCAGGCCCCAGGTGCTTCCGGGGACTCGCAGGGTCTCCACTGCTGGGATCACCTTTATTCCATTTGGGGGTCTCCAGGGCCCCCGTCAGCCCCACACAGACACTGGCCTGCGATGCTCCGTCCCCAGCGACTTGGTTAGTTTATTTCCTTCCTGATGAGGGTCCCCTCCGCTCCCCTTGTGTTGCTGACCAGGTCACACACTGGGTGGCAGCGCCCAGAGATCGCACACGGGGGGGGCAGCAGGGGCCCCCACAGTAGAGCGTCCGGCACTGGGGGGCTCCCACCCTGAGCTGAGGGGTCCCGGGGCCCATCCTGTCCAGAATAGAGGCGACCACGGCTGGCCGTGCCTGGAACCCCCAGCCCTGCTGGCACTGACCACAGGCCCTCCTGTCCCCAGAGAGACACCGGGGGAAGCTGTCGGGTGACGGCAATGAGACCTCGCCGGCTGCAGGGGGGACGTGCCGCCACCACCAAGACTGCCTGCCAGGTAGGTGGCTGCACCCCGTCCAGGCACCCCCATCCATGGCAGTGGGCAGAGGGGGGTAGGGAGGGATAGGGGTGTCCCAGCTCTAAAGATGGTGAGAACCCCACCCACCCAGCCACCTGCCCACTCGTCCACCCACCCAGACACCCCGTGCTCTCCCATCGCTGCCAATCATTAATCTTATTTATTTTTTGAGGGGCGGGTAACCACACCTGGCAGTATTCCAAAACTGCTCTTGGCCCTGTGCTCAGCGGTCACTCCTGGTGGTGCCCAGGGGACCATATGTGGTGGCAGCGCCTCACCCACTCTACCATTCCTTTCATGCCACCCTCGTTGTCCAGGGGTCCTGCCACGCTGGCCGCCTGGGTCAGGGTGAATGTGCTCTCGCTCCACACGGGCGGGGGTGGGGGGGGCTCTGTGCTTGTCCCTGCAACATGGCCAGGCGTCGGCTGTCAGTTCCACCTGGAGTCCATGCGCAAGGCCTGGGTGGGGATGTGGCTCAGCGGTATGCCTGAGACTTGGGGTTCGAGCACCCCCAGAATGATGCCCCAGACACTGAGCCGGGAATGACCCCTGAGCACTGCCCGGCGTGGTCCTGAGTGCCACACGGCGGCATCCGCTGGGACCACCGGGAGGAAGGAACGGAGAGACAAAGCAGGGGAGGAGCATGAGGCTGGAGGGGGCAGGGTTGGACCACCTGGGCAGCCGGCACTGTGGCACCAGCGTGCCAGGACCTGTGGGGCAGGCACTGCCCCTGGGCAGCGATGGTCGGGGCCCCGAGCACCGTGCCCGAGCCCCCAGCTGGAGGCGCCCACTGACCTCTCTCCTGGTCACTGGATCTTCCCCGGGGAAGCTGGCACCTCTGCGTCTTGTTAGCCCACATGCCAGCCACCCAGCCAGCCATGTGGCACCATCTACCCCGGGCCAGTGGCCCCGCCCAGGCTGGTCCCTTCCAAGCCATTGTCTGCAGGAAGAAAGGGCTGGAGTGAGTAGTGACCGGGGCTGGGGTCCCCACCGCATCTCTGGCCATCTGTCCTCTGAGAGGGGAAGGGGCCACGCCCACTCCACGCCCTAACCCCCCTGCTGTCCCCCTTCTCCTGTCCCAGAGCTGTTCCCCTGCCTGCCTGTCCCTCCCCGGCCTTTTCTTGTTTGGGGGCCACGTCCTGGGATGCTCCGGGCTTACTCCTGGCTCTGCACTCAGGATACCCCACACGGGGTAATGGGGATCGAACCCGCAGACCCCTCCCCTCTGAACTAGCACTCCGGCCCCTGCACCTCCCCCTTCGACCAATCCGGGGTCCTGGGCTTGGTGGTCCTGGCCCCCAGAGCCTCGACAGCAGTGATGCCAGGGCCCAGGCACGGGGCTGGGCGGGGGTGTGCTGGATTTCGCATTCAGGAACCCCTGATTGTGCATGCTGACCGCGTGCGCCCTGCCTGTCTCCGCAGGGTCCTGCTGTGACCTCCGGGAGCATCACTGCGACCCCCAGAACCGAGGCCTCAACAATAAATGCTTTGACGACTGCATGTGCGCGGAAGGTGGGCTGGCTCCCTGCGCATGCGCAGCACGCGGGAAGGGTCCGGGCGAGGGCGGGCAGGTGGGGTCGCCGCCGTGCATCCCCGGGAAGAGCGCAGCGTTATGGGGGCACCTTCCCAGGCCCTCGGGAGCCCCCTCCCGGCACCGGCCCCCAGAGCTGCCCCTCCTGACACACCCGCGGGAGCCGCTCCCTTCTGGAAGCAGGACCCAAGGGGGCAAGGAGGAGTGAGATCAAGGTTGAGACCCCAGGATTGTCTCCCAGGGGACGCATTCAAGCATGAGGACAGGTTGGGGGTACCCGAGGAAGGGCGCCCTTGGCAGGCCCCCTCTCTGGGGGTAAAGAGAGCCATCAAGTCAGGTGTTGGCGACACCCCCCCACCCCCGTGTGTCAGCCTCAGGCATCCCAGGGAGAGATGGAGGTTCGACCCCAGCGGGCACTGAGGCAGAGGCCCAAAGAAGGGTAGTGACTAGGCCACACTTACACAGCTGAAGCAGGTGGGGCACAGGGGGTGGCCGTCGAAGTGTCTCTGCTGGAAGGTTTTGAGGTGACCCTGTGGTCGTCAGACTCAGGACATCCTGTTTCAAGGATAGCCAGCCGGGGCCCAGCAATGCTCTGCCCTGCACACCCCCCCATGCCAGTGTCCAGTGGGCATTGGGTTTGGTTTGGGGGTCTACGCCCTGCAGTGCTCAGGAGTGACCCCCAATGGCCCCGTGAACCCCTGTTCTGTCTCTCCAGCACCTCCAAGTGATTTTTGAAGCAATGCCAAGGAGTGACTCACAGATACTTTACCTACAAATGAATATATATATATATATTATATATATATATTTGCTTTTTGGGTCACACCCGGTGTGCACAAGGGTTAGTCCTGGCTCTGCACTCAGGAATTACTCCTGGCAGTGCTCAGGGGACCATACAGGATGCTGGGAATCGAACCCAGGTCGACCACGTGCAAGGCAAATGCCCTACCAGCTGTGCTGTCGCTCCAGCCCCTCACCTACAAATATTTCAGCAGATATCCCTAAATGGCAGATACTGGAAGAACAAAATAACAAATATTACCCTGTATTTCTACCCAGGGAGCACCCCCTTTTTCTGGGGTGGGGGGGAAGTCAGTTGTCCATTACCCATCTGGAAATATAGGCCTCATTTTCTTTCTTTCTTTCTTTCTTTCTTTCTTTCTCTTCCTTTCTTTTCTTTCTTTCTTTCTTTCTTTTTCTGCTTTTTGGGTCACACCCAGCAATGCTCAGGGGCTACTCCTGGGTCTGTGCTCAGGAATTACTCCTGCCGGTGCTCAGGGGACCATATGGAATGCTGGGAATCAAACCCTGGTCAGCCACTTGCAAGGCAGACGTCTTACATGCTGTACTATCGCTCCAGCCCCCAGGCCTCACTTTCACTCATATTATCCGCAAAGAATGAGGCATTCTGGCTGGAAAGACAGTATGGTGGGTCAGGCTTGCCTTGCACGAGTCAGACCCAGGTTGAACTGGGATTTGATCCCCAGTACCGTATATGGTTCCCTGAAGCCCACCAGAAGTGATCCTTGAACACAGAGCCAGGAGTAAGCCCTGAGCCCTGCTGGGTATGTTAAAAAAAAAAAAGAGAGAGAGCATATGTGTAACATGAGTGATGCCCTAAATTCCTCCCTGTCATCACATGCCCATCTGAGCACCAGCGGGCCTGAGCACCTCCAGGTGTGGCCCATACATTTTTGTTTGTTTTTGTAAAAGTAAAACAAGTATGTTGGGAGCCAGAGAGAAAGCACAGTGGTAGAGTGTTTACCTTGTATGCAGCTGACCTGGGTTTAATCCCAGCATCTTATATGGTCCCTGGAACCCCACCAGGATGGTCCCTGAGCACAGGAGTAAACCCTGAGCACTGCCGTGTGTGGCCACCTCCTCAAAAAAAGAAAAATCTGCTGAACTTTGAAATTAGGGAAGTGCCGTGACCCGGTGGGTGTGTGGAGAGCTCATGGGCTCCTGATGTGGCCCAGGTCCGGTTCAGTAGCACAGTGAAGCAGTTCTGGGCCAGACCCATAGCACAGCAGGGAGGCATTTGCCCTGCATGCAGCGGACCCAGGTTCGATCCCCGCCATCCCATATGTTTCCACTGCCAGGAGTGATTCCTGAGTGCAGAGCCAAGAGTAACCCTTGAGCATTGCTGGGTGTGACCCAAAAAGAAAAACAAACAAACAATTAAGCAGTTCCAGCCCAGGTTTGCCGGCCACAAGATAAGTTGACCAGTGCAGTGGGGAGGGCTGGAACGGTGAGGCCGGAAAGCGGATGTCCCTGAGTAAATGAATTCGACAGGCCTTGATGCCCTGAGCACAGAGCTAGGAGTCTCCGGGCACCACCTCTGGGTGTGACCCCAAACAAAGCCCTACAAGGGCAGCTGACCCGGGGCTCCATCCCCAGCACCGAGTAGGAGCCCTGCACACTGCCAGGGCTGACCCCTGAGTACGGAGGACCCCTGGGTGCGTTCCAACATCCCCCACCCCGCCCCCAGAGAACGTACACCCAAAGTGGTCAACATCAGAGCTTGGAGGGGGGGGGGAGGCGCCCAGGAGAGGCAGGTGTGTACCGTTTTGTTTGTTAATGGGCCACACCCGGCGATACTCAGGCATTACTCCTGGCTCTGTGCTCAGGGACTATGGGGTACCGGGGGTCGAACCCAGCTCGGCTATAGGCCCCAGTGCAGACGGGTGGCCAGGGCCCCGCTGACCCGTGTCCCTCCCGTCCCCCAGGGCTGCGCTGCTATGCCAAGTTCCACCGGAACCGCAGGGTGACCCGGAGGAAGGGGCGCTGCGTGGAGCCTGACACCGCCGACGGCGACCAGGGCTCCTTCATCAACGTCTAGCGGCCCGGCGGGCGCCTCGGCAGCGGCAGGGGCCTGCGACGGGTGCGGAGACCCCCGGACATTAGCTCCTGCCGTTGCCAGGAACCTCCTTCTCTGCCTAAGGCCCGAGAAGCATTGCAGGGCCGGGGCAGCCTCCTGCGGACTGCGGCGAGCGCGCCCTCTGCTGTCCGAGCGCGGCGCTGCAGCCGCTTCCCCTCCAAACGCACAAGTTTGCTCCGGCCAGAACCAGGATTCCCCTGAAATGCGAAGGGAGAACCCAAGGGCGGGACCTGTGAAACGTGGCAGCTCCTCCACGCTGAATGCGAGACTGGCACCATCTCGTCTGGACACCCCCATTGCCTTTCAAGAAGGCGTTGCCACCACCTTCCAGGTGGTAAACTGAGGCACGGCTGATTTTCAAGACTCGTCCAGCACCCGAGTGCAATGCTCCTCAGGCCTTAAGCAGAGAAGGAGGCTCCTGGCAACTGCAGGAATGCAGACTGGGTCGGTCCTGCATCCTCCGGGCTCTGGGGAGGGCACCCAGCATGGAGCCTGCACAAAGCCTGGGCGGGCCGCCGGGCTCCCCACACCCTCCTCCGGGACTCCCTGCCTTCCGGTGAGATGTTCTTCCCTGGGGACCCCTCGCGCCCCTGAAGGCTGCATGGTCCTCCCTTCCCTGCACAAGGTCAAAGCCGCTTCAAAGAACATGATGAAACAGTGTAACATAACAAGCAACTGCATGAGTTGGGGACACGGGCAGAGGCGCTCTGGGAACTGACACTGATGGGAGCCAACGTGTTGGGGGGGCTCCTTCAGGGGCTGTGGCCTGGCTCACCCCAGGGGTTCTTTAGTTGGTGGGGTTTGTGCCCTTCGAGAATCTAGAAACTGAACAACACACACTGTCTACAGGTACCCACTTTTTTTTCCCCCCCTTTATTTTATTTTATTTTTTTTAATGTTGTAGATTTACAATTTTTTTGTGCTTTGGTTTCAATTATACAATGATCAGATACCCATCCCTCCACCAGTGCCCATTTCCCACCACCATGGATAATATCCCTCCCACCCCCATCCCCCCATCCCCCCTGTCTCTGTGGCAGGGCAATCCCCTGTGTTCTCTCTCTCCTTTTGGGTGTTGTGGTCTGCAAAAGAGGCATTGAGTGGCAAACATGTTCAGCATAGTCTACTTTCGACATGCATCTCCCCTCCTGGGAGGATCCTCCAAACATCCTTTATTTGGTGCTCCCTTCTCTATTTGAACTGCCCTTTCCTCTAGGATACCCGGCTGGCCTCTAAGTTATGGAGTAATCCTCCTGGTGCTGATCTTACAGGTACCCACTTTTATTGTGTGTTGTGGACGCCTTGTCCCCACAAGCCCGGGATTCGCACCCCACATGGGGTACAGCGGACTCTCTCGAGGGAGATGGGGCATCCCGGAAGCAGTGAAGGTGCTGTCTCCGGTTAACTGCCCCCCAGCACCTCCCCCACATCCAGCACACTCCTGACCCCGCCCCGCCTTCTGCTCACGGCCAGGGCCAGCCAGAAGCCACCGGTACCTGCTGTACCTGCCGTCCTGGAGGCCACCAGGATGTTTACTCCGTCGGGAAATCAGAGCAGGTCAGGGGTCTGGCACCAGGGGACACTGCCAGATCGGGGAGAAATCAAATATGCTTGCTTTCCTGCCTTTCTCTCCGCTCCAGGCACCATACACCTGGAATCTGGGGGTGAGGCGGGGTGGGGGCGGCTGAGGGGGCGACGGGAGATGGGAAGAGATCCAGGCCGGCTGCGTGGGAAGACGCACGTGAGAACTGAGACAGCGCCGGGCTGAGCGCCTCCCTGGGTGGCCCAGTAGAGATGGTCAGGGCACCCCAAAGTCCAGGCCTGGGGCAGGAACCCTCATGGCTGGGAGGGAGTGACTGCTGACCCTGAAACCCGCAGCAGGAAAGCAGCTCAGGGCTCATCTGTGAGGGCCCCAGGAATGACCGAGCTGGGGACCCACGGGTGGGAGGTGGAGGCGGGAGGCGGCCTGGAAGATTCCAAACTGCCCCTTTGCGACCTTCATTTTGTGTCTGTAAAGGGGGATAAGTGGAACCTCATGAGACCAGAGACCCCCAAAGGCCCCTCACGGCAGAATTGGAGCGCTCTGACCTTCCTTATATCTTTTTCCTTCTACAAATAAAACTTTTTATTATTGTCATCACTAAAAGTTTGAATTTTATTTCTTTTTACTTATTTGTTTATTTTGGTTTGGGGCCACACCTGCCCATGCTCACCAGGGCCAGCTCCTGGCTCTGCTCAGGAAAGACTCATGGTTGGTTTGGGAGACCATATGTCCCCCAACCCAGGTCGCTTCTGGACTGACGTTTCGAAAACTGCAACTTGCAGGGGCTGGAGCGATAGCACAGCGGGTAGGGCGTTTGCCTTGCACGCAGCCAACATGGCCGACCCAGGTTCGATTCCCAGCATCCCATATGGTCCCCTGAGCACTGCCAGGAGTGATTCCTGAGTGCATGAGCCAGGAGTAACCCCTGAGCATCGCCGGGTGTGACCCAAAAAGCAAAAAAAAACAAAAACAAAAAAAAACCTTGAGTTTAGAAAAAATTGTCATGAGACAATACAGCGGGTAAGGGGCTTGCTTTGCATGCAGCCAACCTGGGCTCGATCCCCAGCGTCCCATATGGTCCCCTGAGCATCTGAGTGCAGAGCCAGGAATAACCCCTGAGCATCACCGGGTGTGACCCCAAAAGACAAAAACAAAACCAAATTTTTCTGAAAATTGTTCACTACCACTGTATCACTGTCATCCCGTTGTTCATCAGTTTCCTCGAGCAGGCACCAGTAACGTCTCCATTCATCCTAGCCCTGAGGTTTTAGCAAGTGCCACACTGGGGCTCTTTCAGGGTCAGGGGAATGAGACCCATCATTGTTACTGGGTTTTGGCATATTGAGTACGCCACGGGGAACTTGCCAGACTCTGCCGTGCGGGCAGGATACTCGCAGTAGCCTTCCGAGTTCTCTGAGAGCGAGAACTAGACTTATAAGAGGTCTAGCTTCCGGAAGCTTGGCTTTATAGTCTCTGGATCTTGGCTGTTGATGGGATTACCCGGGGCGGGACGGGGGGCAGTTGGTGGGTGTAATGCCTAGCTACCGAAAGATGGGGGATCTGGGTGGAGGAAGCCCAGTCCCAATCCGAACAGGCTTGGAGATCTCAGCCCCAGGTCCCACACACCTGGGTTCCTCTGCCGGTTCCTTCATGTGTGAGGCTCGTCCGGTCTTAAGCATGGCTGTGGCGGGTTCCGGAGGTCTTCAGCTGCCGGGGCTCTGCTCCAGGAGGAGAGGGAAGCTCAACCCGCCCCCCTCCAAGGGGCCCCGGTGAGGACAGCGGGGGCTGTTCTACCTCACGAATCATTGTCCGAGATTTTGCTAAGGTGCTTGTTGCCCGCTGAGCCTTCTGTGTTATTGTTTCTGCTTATTAAGCCCAGCTGGATTCCACGCTACTCTCGAATTTGATTTGCTGGGCCCCTGCCGGGCTCTCAGGATTGTGGGATTCGAAGGGTTCCTGCGGCACGTGCTCCAGGACTCTGGGATCTGTAGGACTGGGTTAGTGGACTTACACAGTGGCTGTGGGATATGGCTTGAAAAATCTGAATTTTTTTTTTTCAGCTTACACTCAGAGATGCTCAGGGTTTACTCTGCACTCAGGAATCACTCCTGAGGGGTGCTTGGGGGACCATATGGGATGCTGGGGATCGAACCTGGATCTGGAGGATCAAGCGGGGTATGCCGTGTGCAAGACAAACGCCCTATCTGCTGTACTATCTCTCTGGCCCCGAAAAGTCTGAATTTTAAAGAGGCTCCAGCTCCGTGGCTTCCTACCCATCAGCGGGTGCCTGGCTCACCCCGAGTGCCTCTGGGGTCCTGGTTTCCACCATTGTTTCCCGGCTCTCCGAGTTTGGGAGGCTGATGTTGGAGGACTTCCCACTCTGCATGTTGTAGTTTTTGAAACATCAGCCTAGAACCGACAAAACAACCCCCAGCAGAGGCCTTGTCCTGCCGGGGTCCTTCAGCCTCGCTCTGCCACTTCCTCTCCTGATAACAACAACAACAGATAACAACGCCCTACAAGTTTATCTGACAGCTCTTTGCCCTGAGGAACCTCAATAATTAACTGAACCTGTTCCTTTTTTCTTTCTCTTCTTTTTGACATTTTGGGGGTGACACTCAGGGGTTACTCCTGGCTCTGCACTCAGTGGTGCTTGGCGGACCATATGGGATGACGGGGATCGAACCCGGGTCAAACATGTGCAGGTCAAACACTCCCCCTGCTATGCTGTCCTCTGGCTCCAGCTGAATCGCTTTAATACAACTTCCCAGTTCCATCCCTCAGCAAGGCACACGCAACTTTGGAGGCCAGAGGCTGCACTTGGGGCCCCTTGAGCTCTTGTGATCACTGTGCTTCTTGCCCCGACCTGAGGGACTAGTCAACGTGGATAACCGGGAGAGGGTGCGTGAGAGGGAAAAAAGAGAGAGAGAGAGAGAGAGAGAAGAATGGGATCAAGACTCTGATCAAGCTCCAAATTTATTTCTCCCAAGCAAGCCTTTTATAACTGATTACAAGAGGAAGTGGGCAAAATCGGGAATTAACAAAGCCTGCAGATTTTCAATAAATCGTGGTGTGAGCCCTAACGGTGGGCTCATGCCACTTAACCCGGGCATAGCTCAGAAACTTACACAGTGTATTTTAACATTTTTCCAAGAAGAGATTAGTTCTTAAATCGCAGGTCAGGCTGGACAGACATTTTGGCTCCCGGCAGGTTCCAATATTTTTTTTTTCTTGGCTTTACCGGTCCTTTGTGCTCGCTTCGGCAGCACATATACTCAATTGGAACTGGTCCTTTACTTGAGGGGCGATTGGGCGGGAGGCGTGGGTTCCCCGATGCCCAGCCAGCCATGCTCGAAGGGCTTGTAGGTGATGGAGAACTCGCCCAGATAGTGGAGTGGCCAATCATTCTGGGCTAGACTGCCACCACCCTGCCAGCCACCCCACGCCCACCAGAAGGAAGACCCCTATCCCGCTGGTGCGTCTTCACCACCTCAGGCCTCCTCGGCCTCATGCAGTTACCTCTGGTGCTGGGCAACTGCACCAGCTGCTCAGAGGATGTGTCCGGCAGCTGGTCGAGGTCCAAGCCACAACGGTCAGTGAACTTGCGGAAGGTCCGCTTCTTCTTCTGTTCCGCTTCCGCCATCTATCTTGTCGGCTCCTCAGAAAGCTAATATTTCTTTTTCGTATGTTTTATTGGGGGGCCCTACCTAGGTGGTGCGTGGTGGCTGTCCCTGGCTCTGTGCCCAGGAGTAACCCTGGACAGGCCTCAGGCGACCAGATGTGGTGCCGGGGATTCAAACTGGGTCGGACACACGCAGGAGCAGTGCCTTGACCCTTGGACCATCTCCTTTCACACCTCACCAGTGTCTCTTAGAAAATAGATCATCTAGGCCCGGAGCAATAGCACAGGGGGCAGGATGTTTGCCTTGTACCTGGCCAACCCAGATTTGATCTCCGGTATCCCGTATGGTCCCCCAAGCACTGCCAGGAGTAATTCCTGAGTGCAGAGCCCGGAGTGACCCCTGAGCATGGTCAGGTGTGACCCAAAAAGGAAAAAAAAAAGGAGAAAATAAATGGGTCATCCACTTTCTTCTCGGTTTCCTTTTTTGGCCACTGGCTATAAGAAGCTTGTTTTTCCTGCTCACCCCCTGTGCTGTGCTGTTCAGAGAACAAATGGAAGACGGGGGTTTTGTTTTTTTGGAGCAGGGGGCCGAACTCGGGGCCTCACGCATGCTAAATATGCCTCCCCACTGCTCCAATCTCCCCCAGCTTACACCTGTCTATTTGCATGAGGAAGAAGTCAAGTTTCTTTTTCTTTTTAGTTAATTAACTTTTTTAAAATTTAATTTTTTTTTTGCTTTTTGGGTAACACCTGGCGATGCACAGGGGTTACTCCTGGCTCTGCACTCAGGAGTTACTCTTGGCGGTGCTCAGGGGACCATATGGGATGCTGGGAATCAAACTCGGGTCAGCCGCGTGCAAGGCAAACGCCCTACCCGCTGTGCTATCACTCCACCCCCTGTTTTGTTGTTTTTGGAACCACATCCGGCTATCATTCAGGGGCCACTCCTGCCTCTGCACTCAAGAATCACTCCTGGCAGTGCTTGAGGGAACCATATAGGGTGCCAGGGATTGGTCACATGCCAGGCAGGCACCCGATCCGCTGGACTATCACTCTGGCCCTCCAGAAGTCAATTTTCTATAATCCAGAGTTGGCAAACTTTTTTTTCTTTTGGGGTCACACCCAGCATTGCACAGGGGTGACTCCTGGCTCATGCACTCAGGAATTACTCCTGGTGGTGCTCGGGGGACCATATAGGATGCTGGGAATCGAACCCAGGTTGGCCACGTGCAAGGCAAGCGCCCTACCCGCTGTGCTATTGCTCCAGCCCCCAGAGTTGGCAAACTTTGACTCAAAGATTCAGGAAAATAATCTTTAGACTCTGAAGAACCAGGGCCAGAGGGAAACGGCTATGGTTTAAGCACTCGCCTTGCCTGCAAACTAGCCTGGTTTGGTCCCCAGCACCACATGCTCCCCCAAGCACCACCAAGGGTCATTCCTGAGCACAGAGCCAGGAGTCACCCCTCAGCATCACTGGGTATGGCCCAACGTCCCCCCGAAAGATGAACTGGAGAGACCCTTCAGGGTCAGGACCCTTGTCCCCTGTCTTCCGAGCCTGGTTTTATCTCTAGCACCACTTGGAGCGAGCCCTGAGCACAGAACAGGGAGCCCGGGGGGGGGGGGTCAGCTGGCTGTGGCCCCAAACCAAAACATTAAACGAAACCAAAGCCTTTCAAGATGAAGCCTTCTGGGACTGGGGAGATGGCTCCCTGCGGGAGACCTGGGTTTGACCCCTCCCACCAGCATGGCCCCGGGGTTCCAGAGACAGTTGGGCGTGGCCCCCTGAGCCTCACCAGGTATAGAGACCCCCCCTTCCCCCCCTCCCACCCCACCCTGAGAAAGCCAAGTCTCCAGCCAACGATATAGCTGCGGGCACAAGCCCCTGAGTTCTGCCCCCGGCACCAAGCAGGGGTGGTGCTGGTGGCCCGAGAGACCATGGGGCTGTCAGGCCTGTCCTGCAGGGGGAGCACTGTTGGGAGAGCACTCCCAAGCCATGCTCAGCACTGCAGGGTATGGCCCCTGGGAGAAAGGATCTAAAATCAGCCCCAGCAGATGGGACAAAATGATCTCGAGTGGTTTGGTCCACGGGTCAGAGTCCCCGCCCTTGTCCATTGCCCCACAGTGATGTCCACGGGCTGGAGCAATAGCACAGTGGGTAGGGCGTTTGCCTTGCATGCGGCCGACCCAGGTTCGATTCCCAGCATCCCATAGGGTCCCCTGAGCACCGCCAGGGGTAATTCCTGAGTGCAGAGCCAGGAGTAACCCCTGAGCATCGCCGGGTGTGACCCAAAAAGAAAAAAAAAAAAACAACGATGTCTACTGCCCCATAGCCTGTGCTGTCTCTGACCTTTGTGTGTGTGTGTGTGTGTGTGTTTGCTTTTTGGGTAACACCCGGCGATGCTCAGGGGTTACTCCTGGCTCATGCACTCAGAAATTACTCCTGGCTTGCTCAGGGGACCCTATGGGATGCTGGGGATCAAACCCGGGTCAGCCGCGTGCAAGGCAAACGCCCTACCCGCTGTGCTATCACTCCAGCCCCTCAAAGGTCATTTCTAAGCCTCCACTCAGGCTCCTTCCCCAGTGTGAGTTCCCCGGAACCCAGGCGCTGACTACCTCATTAGAAACCAGGGCTGGACCCCACAGCCAGAAAGTTTGTTCAGTTGCTCTGCACGCTGGGGGCGGAGGGGATGGGCCCTGGGCGCGGCAGAGCAGCGGATGGCTGGTGTAGGCGGCTTTGTAACAGAAGCTTCGTGTGTTTGCGAGTTTGCAGGGAGAGTTCCAGGAGGGGCCGCGCCCTCTGCATTCCTCCTGGGGTGCCCTGCAGTCACTCACAGAGATAACCCGGTTCCCACGCCCGCCCCGCTGAGCCCGGATTTGTCTGATGAGGCACAGACGGCTCCAGGGGGCTGGGAGGCAGCCGAGCCGCTGGCCGGGGGCACGTGAGGTCCCACGGGAAGCAGATGTCTTCCCCTCCCCACGCCAGAGCCTCCAGGCCCCATGAGAGCCAGAGACACCTGCTTCCGGCCAGGAACTCCCGGGGGACCCTTCCTTCCGACTTCTCCACCCGAGTCGTAAAATCTAACGGTGCTGGGACACACAGCGGAGGTTTGCTCTGCCCTGGAGAGCCAGAGGTGAGTGTAAGGGACAAGACCGTGTTTAGGGAAGGAGAGAGCTGCGAGGTACAAGGGGGCAGGGGCACAGGGCCGGGGGTGCCGGGTCAGGGGTGCAGGGACAGGGATGCAGCGGAGACAGAGGTACAGGGATGGATTGTGGGTGCAGACCCTCAGCCAGCCCCTCTGCACCCAGCAAGTGCCCCTAAAGACACCAGGCTGGGGGACAGAGCGATAGCACAGTGGGTAGGGCATTTGCCTTGCACACGGCCAACCTGGGTTCGACCCCCGAAATCCAATATGGTCTCCCCAGCACCACAGGAGTAATTCCTGAGTGCAGAGCCAGGAGTAACCCTTGGGCATCACTGGGTGTGACCCTAAAAGCAAAAAAATAAAATAAATTAAAAAAAAAATAAAGACACCAGGCTGGCTCCACCTCTACTTCCAGAGGACAGAGCTATGCCCAGGGAAAAGACAGGGGCTGTGCTCTATCCTGAAGCCAGGTTTCAGCTGTCTGGGCTCACAGCCTGTGGTCAGGGGGCTGGCTTGGGGGCAGGTCACACGACGTCTCCAGGATTGGGGTCACCGGCCCTGCGTGCGCCATGGTCTACCTTCAGCCTGGGTTCCTGTGTCTCTTGGTTGTACACCAGACCATTTTCCAAGATCTTTGTTCCGCTCATCTTCTTTTTTAGAACTTTGAATGAGAACAAACAGCACCAGGAGCGGGGCAGTGGGTTCGTGGGGGAACACGTCTTACAAGTGTGAAGTCCTGGATTTGAGCCCCAGCACTGCACTGCCACCCCTAATACCGGCATTGCGGGGGGGAGGGGGTGCTGGAGGTCCCTGAGCACCAGCTGGCATGTGCCCAGAAGCTGGGGAAGAGGGCTGGAGCTATAGCACAGAGATAGCACGTGGCCGGCCTGGGTTCGATTCCCTGCATCCCATATGGTCCCCCAAGCACCACCAGGAGTAATTCCTGAGTGCAGAGCCAGGGGTAACCCCTGAGCTTCACCGGGTGTGACCCAAAAAGAAAAATAAAACAGTTGGGGAAGAAAAGAAAATTATAAAAAAAAACAGCCAAGATTGAAGTTTTTTCATTTTGTGTCACACCTGGTGATGCTCAGGGCTTACTCCTGGCTCTGCAGTCAGGAATCACTCCTGGCAGTGCTCAGGGGACCATACAAGAAGCCAGGGATCAAACCCTGGTCACTGATGGCAAGGCCAGTGCCCTAACCACTGTACTATCTCCACAGCCCCTCAACATTGAACTTAACAACGTTGTTCTGAGACCCAGTTTCATGAGCTGTCATTTGACTTCAAGGTGCCGATTCCAAGAACCCGCTGATGGTGTCAGGTGAGACTTGTTCTGTCTGTGTTTATCGACTCTATTTGGGGGAGGGTTCAGGGGGAACACTGAGTGTGTGATGTGGGGGGCACAGGCTGGGGCCAGCCGCATCAAGGTCAGCCCCTGCATCCCTTTCCTGACTCTTTGACCTTGAAAGAGATCGATTTTTCAGCGACGGGGCCCCAGAGGGAAAGAGTCAACCTGTTTGAGTGTGTTGCCACCAAAGTGTTGCCAAGGTCAGCTGGTTCTGCTCTAGGACCTCAGTCTCTGACCTGAGGGCCTCCAACGGATTGCACGAGGACCCCACATTAGGGAGGGTCACCCACTTCCCGTGGAGTCGCTGACCGTCCCCAGATACCTCTCAACAAGGCCTTCATGCAGGGACACGTCCGTCCTCGCCTGTGGTGCCCAGCGCTGGCGCTGGCGTCTTGTGCTGGAGAGATTTGCTCTGTGTTCGATCCCGAACACAGCATGGCCCCTGAGCACCAGCAGGCACTGCATCACTGGACCTGAGCATGAAACTGCCCCGCCCAGGTGAGGGTCCCTGGGAGTGCTCGGGGGGCCTTAGCATGGGAGCCCCTTCCTCATACCCTTGGGAACTGTGGCTGGACCACTTCTGGTGCTTAGCTCCCCGGCTCTGGGTCCGAGTCCCTGCACCTGGGGCTGAGTTGCGTCTGGCTGGCAGGGAATTCTGGGCTTCATCTGCCAGCTGAGTGCGGGCATCATGGCCTGCCATGCCCAGATGGTGCCTTCTCAGTGCTGAGACATGAGATCCCGGGGTGGCATGGAGGAGTGGGTGATCGGAAGGGGCACGTGACCGCCCCAGTGTTCGGTCATACACGCACAGTCACACCTGCCTGTGCTAAGGGACATGTGACTTCAAGCCCCCCACCCCGTATGTGTCCAGGTCCATCCACAGCAGCCCTCCCCCCATGCAGGGAGGTCAGCTCAGCCCGGGGGTCCTCAGCTTCAACTTCCCAACACACGGGAGCACCCCCCTTCCCTGGCCTCTGCTCCCTGAGTTCTGCCCCCTAACCCCCCGCCACCCACACACTGGAAATTGCTAGAACCTATTTGGGGCAGGGAAGAAGAACTCCGAGAACCCCTTGGGGATGCTGAGAAATAAAGGCCCCTCATCTGGAGAGGTGCGGCTACTTAGGGGCTCCCAAGTCTGACGATAACTGTGACCCCAAATGCTCCGGTTTACTGGGCCCTGTGGGGGTCTCTGAGGCCCAGTCGGGCCCCCCTGGCTGCTGCCAGGACTAGTAGATACCCCTGGGGTGCCAACAACCAGCTACTTCCTCATTCTGCCCCTGCCCCAGACACGAGGTGTGTGTGTAGGGGGGGTAGGGGGGCTGGCAGCCAAGGGCAGGGCACAGCAGATGAAAGAGTGAAAGTAAACACCGAAATACCCCTGGAGATTGGCATCGGGCTGGGCGCGTGTGTGTCTGGTGATGTCTGGGACTCAGCAGGCCGCCGGCGCCTTTGAACTACAGAGATGGAGACTGCGGCGGGGACCAACCCAGGACAGGTGTGGAGTGAAGAGGTCGCCAGCCCACAGGGCGTGAAGGTCTGATCCTGGGAATATGGTTCGGCTCTGAACAAAGGCTCAGACTTGGGGCTGGAGCAACGGTGAGGAGGGCACTTGCCTTGCACCCGGGTTCCATCCCTGGCAACCCCTATGGTGCCCCAAGCCCCCTACCCCCTGGCCATGAATGATCCCTGAGTGCTGAGTGCAGAGTCACGGACACTCAGTAAACCCTGAGCATCGCTGGGTACAGCCTCCAACCAAGAAAAAAACAAACAAAAGATGATGCCCAGAGCTGGAGTTGGAGAAGGACACTGCATGTATACACACACACACACATGCCTGTACACACCTGGGGGCGGCACAGTGCCTCGCCTCCCGCCCTCCAATTTTATTGCCAAATCGTGGCACTTTTTTTTTTCTTTTTGAGTCGCACCTGGCGATGCTCAGGGCTTACTCCTGGCTCATACACTCAGGAATTACTCCTGGTGGTGCTCGGGGGGACCATATGGGATGCTGGGAATCGAACCCGGGTTGGCCACGTGCAAGGCCAACGCCTACCCACTGTGCTATCGCGCCAGTTCCAGATCGCGACACTTTTTGATGATTTCAGAATCTTGATGCCAACCAGAACTAGGCCGAAGGACTAGGGTGGGAATCTGGGGGCTCAGGGGCCCTCCTAGCCTCCAGGCTCCTGTGGGGTCCTGCCCTTCCACCCCGCCTTGCTCACTGGTTGCTGGATCTGGAGGGAGAAAGGAGATCAGGC